>NC_049214.1:25023788-25368788 GCF_013347855.1 Anguilla anguilla
AGTGTTCACAGACAGCGGCCCCGAGAAGCAGAGCCTATGCTTCGGGCGCTACCACCCCGCGCGATTTTACACGAATATTTCCAACCCTGACTTTAAGCCGCCGACCGGAAAAAAATGCAGCCGGCTAACGCTTTCAATGTTCAATAGCTCCCAGACAATAGGGCCTAGGACCATCAAACCACTGCTAGAGTGTTCACAGACAGCGGCCCCGAGAAGCAGAGCCTATGCTTCGGGCGCTACCACCCCGCGCGATTTTACACGAATATTTCCAACCCTGACTTTAAGCCGCCGACCGGAAAAAAATGCAGCCGGCTAACGCTTTCAATGTTCAATAGCTCCCAGACAATAGGGCCTAGGACCATCAAACCACTGCTAGAGTGTTCACAGACAGCGGCCCCGAGAAGCAGAGCCTATGCTTCGGGCGCTACCACCCCGCGCGATTTTACACGAATATTTCCAACCCTGACTTTAAGCCGCCGACCGGAAAAAAATGCAGCCGGCTAACGCTTTCAATGTTCAATAGCTCCCAGACAATAGGGCCTAGGACCATCAAACCACTGCTAGAGTGTTCACAGACAGCGGCCCCGAGAAGCAGAGCCTATGCTTCGGGCGCTACCACCCCGCGCGATTTTACACGAATATTTCCAACCCTGACTTTAAGCCGCCGACCGGAAAAAAATGCAGCCGGCTAACGCTTTCAATGTTCAATAGCTCCCAGACAATAGGGCCTAGGACCATCAAACCACTGCTAGAGTGTTCACAGACAGCGGCCCCGAGAAGCAGAGCCTATGCTTCGGGCGCTACCACCCCGCGCGATTTTACACGAATATTTCCAACCCTGACTTTAAGCCGCCGACCGGAAAAAAATGCAGCCGGCTAACGCTTTCAATGTTCAATAGCTCCCAGACAATAGGGCCTAGGACCATCAAACCACTGCTAGAGTGTTCACAGACAGCGGCCCCGAGAAGCAGAGCCTATGCTTCGGGCGCTACCACCCCGCGCGATTTTACACGAATATTTCCAACCCTGACTTTAAGCCGCCGACCGGAAAAAAATGCAGCCGGCTAACGCTTTCAATGTTCAATAGCTCCCAGACAATAGGGCCTAGGACCATCAAACCACTGCTAGAGTGTTCACAGACAGCGGCCCCGAGAAGCAGAGCCTATGTTTCGGGCGCTACCACCCCGCGCGATTTTACACGAATATTTCCAACCCTGACTTTAAGCCGCCGACCGGAAAAAAATGCAGCCGGCTAACGCTTTCAATGTTCAATAGCTCCCAGACAATAGGGCCTAGGACCATCAAACCACTGCTAGAGTGTTCACAGACAGCGGCCCCGAGAAGCAGAGCCTATGCTTCGGGCGCTACCACCCCGCGCGATTTTACACGAATATTTCCAACCCTGACTTTAAGCCGCCGACCGGAAAAAAATGCAGCCGGCTAACGCTTTCAATGTTCAATAGCTCCCAGACAATAGGGCCTAGGACCATCAAACCACTGCTAGAGTGTTCACAGACAGCGGCCCCGAGAAGCAGAGCCTATGCTTCGGGCGCTACCACCCCGCGCGATTTTACACGAATATTTCCAACCCTGACTTTAAGCCGCCGACCGGAAAAAAATGCAGCCGGCTAACGCTTTCAATGTTCAATAGCTCCCAGACAATAGGGCCTAGGACCATCAAACCACTGCTAGAGTGTTCACAGACAGCGGCCCCGAGAAGCAGAGCCTATGCTTCGGGCGCTACCACCCCGCGCGATTTTACACGAATATTTCCAACCCTGACTTTAAGCCGCCGACCGGAAAAAAATGCAGCCGGCTAACGCTTTCAATGTTCAATAGCTCCCAGACAATAGGGCCTAGGACCATCAAACCACTGCTAGAGTGTTCACAGACAGCGGCCCCGAGAAGCAGAGCCTATGCTTCGGGCGCTACCACCCCGCGCGATTTTACACGAATATTTCCAACCCTGACTTTAAGCCGCCGACCGGAAAAAAATGCAGCCGGCTAACGCTTTCAATGTTCAATAGCTCCCAGACAATAGGGCCTAGGACCATCAAACCACTGCTAGAGTGTTCACAGACAGCGGCCCCGAGAAGCAGAGCCTATGCTTTCGGGCGCTACCACCCCGCGCGATTTTACACGAATATTTCCAACCCTGACTTTAAGCCGCCGACCGGAAAAAAATGCAGCCGGCTAACGCTTTCAATGTTCAATAGCTCCCAGACAATAGGGCCTAGGACCATCAAACCACTGCTAGAGTGTTCACAGACAGCGGCCCCGAGAAGCAGAGCCTATGCTTCGGGCGCTACCACCCCGCGCGATTTTACACGAATATTTCCAACCCTGACTTTAAGCCGCCGACCGGAAAAAAATGCAGCCGGCTAACGCTTTCAATGTTCAATAGCTCCCAGACAATAGGGCCTAGGACCATCAAACCACTGCTAGAGTGTTCACAGACAGCGGCCCCGAGAAGCAGAGCCTATGCTTCGGGCGCTACCACCCCGCGCGATTTTACACGAATATTTCCAACCCTGACTTTAAGCCGCCGACCGGAAAAAAAATGCAGCCGGCTAACGCTTTCAATGTTCAATAGCTCCCAGACAATAGGGCCTAGGACCATCAAACCACTGCTAGAGTGTTCACAGACAGCGGCCCCGAGAAGCAGAGCCTATGCTTCGGGCGCTACCGACCCCGCGCGATTTTACACGAATATTTCCAACCCTGACTTTAAGCCGCCGACCGGAAAAAAATGCAGCCGGCTAACGCTTTCAATGTTCAATAGCTCCCAGACAATAGGGCCTAGGACCATCAAACCACTGCTAGAGTGTTCACAGACAGCGGCCCCGAGAAGCAGAGCCAATGCTTCGGGCGCTACCACCCCGCGCGATTTTACACGAATATTTCCAACCCTGACTTTAAGCCGCCGACCGGAAAAAAATGCAGCCGGCTAACGCTTTCAATGTTCAATAGCTCCCAGACAATAGGGCCTAGGACCATCAAACCACTGCTAGAGTGTTCACAGACAGCGGCCCCGAGAAGCAGAGCCTATGTTTCGGGCGCTACCACCCCGCTGCGATTTTACACGAATATTTCCAACCCTGACTTTAAGCCGCCGACCGGAAAAAAATGCAGCCGGCTAACGCTTTCAATGTTCAATAGCTCCCAGACAATAGGGCCTAGGACCATCAAACCACTGCTAGAGTGTTCACAGACAGCGGCCCCGATAAGCAGAGCCTATGCTTCGGGCGCTACCACCCCGCGCGATTTTACACGAATATTTCCAACCCTGACTTTAAGCCGCCGACCGGAAAAAAATGCAGCCGGCTAACGCTTTCAATGTTCAATAGCTCCCAGACAATAGGGCCTAGGACCATCAAACCACTGCTAGAGTGTTCACAGACAGCGGCCCCGAGAAGCAGAGCCTATGCTTCGGGCGCTACCACCCCGCGCGATTTTACACGAATATTTCCAACCCTGACTTTAAGCCGCCGATCGGAAAAAAATGCAGCCGGCTAACGCTTTCAAAGTTCTCCACTAGTGGCACCAACGCACTCGTCGACTTTCGAAAGCATCGTCGTGCATCGGCATGTATCCGGATGCAGACGGTCTTTGGCAATTAGAAGCTATTTACAAAAATGGTCGACAGGTATGACATCACAGCCAGGCTGCGCAGTAGGTTGCTATAGCACATTGATGGAGGCAGTCACCACCAGCGTACAGCTAGCAAAATACACTTTAATGCATCATTAATTACTGACCTCATTTCCAGACATAAATTTCAGTTTTTGGATAACTGCAGACGTCAGCATGGCAATAATTCATGCTGATATGATTTCATATATCAGAGTCTAAATTATTAATTCACTCCACCGGGGTCTCCCGCCGTTGCAGCGCCGAGAGGTTTGATATTTATTTCGGTTGGGTGAAGAGCGGGCTGAATTATGCACAGCGACGTTGTGACTAGCGGCCTACGCGAGGAGACTGGCCGAGCCTTCGGTAATAATGTCTGTTATTGCCATTCGGGTTATTTCAGCTGTTCAGGCACGGGGACCCTGCTACAGGCCGTTGTAGTGTAGTATAATGGTTAGAGAACTGGACTTGTAAGAGAAAGGTTGCGGGTTTGATTCCCAGATTGGACAGTGCTGTTGTACCCTTGAGAAAGGTACTTAACTTGCTTCAGTGTATACCCAGAAATGTACATGGAGAATGTATTAAAATAAAAAATAAAAATGATGTGTAACTTGCTCTGGATAACAGTGTCTGCTAAATGCCTGTAATGTAATAGAGAAATACATAAGAAGTGAGCTACATGCTACACGCCACTTCCTATGTTCACTGTGTATATACTGTATGTCTATTTCTTCACACAATGCTTCTAACTGGGACTTATGTGAATAATGTAACAGAGTTGATAAGATGTACGGGTGAATTTCCCTTTTAAGAAAATAAATACGGCACCCTTCCCATGTGTAAAGCAGCCACCTTAGTTTGAACTCAGTTTTGTGTAAGAGAAGAAATTTTAAAAGAGACTACATAATTTAAACCTTATATTGCCCAGTGTACTCAATCTGAACATAAAGATGAGGCTGTTGGTGGGAAACGGTTTTAGTTTTTTTTAACGTTTAGTTCTTTTCTGAGAAGTCCAGCTACATATCAAGGAATGCCAGAGGCAGTAAATCAAGTTGAAACACAGGAATTCCTGAAATCTGATGAGCACAAATTTCACCCTATTCTAAGTACCTTATCTCCTGTTGAAATAATAAAAAACTATATCATAAAAAGCTGCACCTCAAATCAACTTGTGTACCTGCTGTTTTTGAGTTAGTTGCATAAAAACTACTAACACCTCACGATAAATCCATCAGGATAAACAGCTGTCTGCTGACACACTGGAGAGGGTCGAAAAAGAGGAACATATTTTACTGTGGGATAGCAGGGCGCCTGGGAGGGGGCACAGGGCAATGAGGGTAAGTGTCCTGGAGAGCTGACTCCGCGTTCTGGTGTGGTGGGAGGAGGGGTTTGGTCACACCTTCATGCAATGTTTTCCCAGCGAGGGTCATTCTTCTACAGTCTGTAAACCACGGCTCAAGTGAGGGAGTGAGGGGGCGTATTTCAACATCTGACCATCCCAGAAGCCCCACCAACACGCTGCTGCTGCCGCTGGTCATGTCTCTCCTTCGGCCGCTGGTCCTGTTGTTCTGGGCTGGGCGGCAGACCAACATGCAATTAGCATGGCATTGCGTAATTAAGGCTTGTCTCGCAAACCCTGCTATTACCATATTACCATTATGCTGCTGGAGATGGGGTTGGGGAACCTGGGAGAGTACAGGGGAGCCAGGCACTGAAAAAAACAGGGCAAAGATAGACCCTTCTGCCAGCAGTGTCCCTGCACAAATAATAATAATAATAATAATAATAAAACACACACACACACACACACACAGTATGATCCAGACATATAAGTTTATATTGCTGTGGTTCTCACATAGAGGCTAACGTCAGGCTGCTTGACTCCTGTTGAGTGCTGGGGGAAATTGCCATGGAAGTGGACAGTGGTCTCTACACAGCACAAAATGCTCGAACCTGAAACTGGAGCCAAAGTCCTCTATTTGGGACCGTTGTGTGGAGACCTGGGAGAAGACTTGCTCCACCGGAGAGAGGTATGGTGCTAGCTGATGGACAAAATAAACAATCACTGACGGACGGAACAACAACTTAATTCACAGACTCTGCATCAAATAATTTGTTTAAAAAATGTTGAAGATATCATATTTACATTTTCTGACGAAAAATGACTTCAAGTAATGCTTTCGACAATCTGCAGAACTATGACACTAAACTGCAAGCAGACATCTCTTAGCGACGCGTTCATATACGTCATTTCCTGTTGAACGGTAATGACCATGGTTTTTATGTGGTCAGCCCGCAAAAACCGAACGTTTACAAATTTCTGTTCCTTTAAGCACGCCCGGTCTGCCCATGTTGACTCAAGCGTTGGTTTACAGCTAGAACTCCTCCTCTGTATTCTAATCAAGTCCTTCTCTTCCTTACTCGGTTGCGAGACCAAGCGAGCATACCTCCGCACTTATACTTAAATGTGGAGATAAACTTTCCTTTTCTCTAATCTTTAAGGGCTTTTGTTATAGAAAACACTATTCAAATTACCATCACGTACATTATGTTACTCAAATTATAATTGCTGGAACATGGATAAAGGAAATTAGTACGATAACTTAATTCCGACACATGAATCTAAGGGAATTTTAGGCTAATAGCTAGCTGGCGAGCTGGATGACCGAGTGTTTTTAGTCCTTATTGTGCTTTTTTTCTTGCAGGAAGTAACGGCGCAAAACTTTGCTGTTTCGCCTTCGAAAATCTATTTGAACTGGAAATATGAAAAAACCACGTCTGGATTTTAATGGATGATTTTCACATCTGTTCTGTTTTTTTCCCTCTGCGTGGTTTGTTGTGAATATAACTCGGAATCGCACAGGGAGCGTGAGTGCCGTTGTTGGACCGTTGATACTCTCAAACTCGCTGCTAAGACGCGCGGGGTATAACTTACGTTGCAAATCTGTTTGCAAATGGTGCATACTAGCTATTCAGATTCTCAACGGTTATTTGATGGCTTGATTGAAAATGGATCTAGATTTAGACATGGGAAATTTGGAGTTTTGTGCCATGCAGTTTAAATCGAGGATTTGAAATCGTGGAAGCTGAGAATATACGAAAGTTAAGGAGTTTGACCTAAGAGAGCTGCATGATATTTTCTTCGACTGTTCACGTGCAACGGATTGCAAATTTATCAACATTTCAGACCTCTGGATTACGATCATTTCTTTTACAAGATGCCACAACTTAACGGAGGCGGCGGAGACGATTTGGGAGCGAATGATGAACTAATTTCCTTCAAAGACGAAGGAGAACAGGAGAAAATATCAGAAAACGTTTCGGCTGAGGGGGATTTGGACGACGTGAAATCCTCTTTGGTAAACGAATCGGAAATCAACAGCAGCGCCTCTGATTCTGAGGTATGAGTAAATATCGAGCCATTTCTTTGGCGCTGCAAACAGTAACCTGGCGATTTAACAGTTATAAAAACCACAAACACCTTACATAACAAACGGATAGATTGAATTGGCAAAAGTTGTTTTTCACCTGTTGTCTCCTTGTTGCGTACAGCAAACTGAGAGGCGCCCTCAACCAAGATCAGTCCTAGAAAGTTACGAGAAGCAGAGAGAGTACTATGCCGAAGGTAACTATTAAGAATCTTTTATTTTCCAAAGTGTTTTATTGCCTCATCATCTTTACGCGTTTCTACCAGTTCTCCCGTTTCTCTTCCCTGTTAGCATTAAGAAGACAGCAAGATGGAGGCTTTTTTAAGAGCCCCCACTATCCTGGCTACCCGTTTCTAATGATCCCGGACCTAACCAACCACTACCTATCCAACGGGTCCCTGTCTCCCAGCACTAGAACGGTGAGCGTCATTTGCTAAGCTGTTCAAATAGCTGTCGACATTAGCTTCAATTTCTCCGTCGATTCATTTGGTCATAGATTGGGCTATTTATGTGGCTAGCTGATAACCACTGTCAAGTCGTTGGCTGGAAAAGTTGCCTGTGACAGCGCCATATTCCCTCTGAAAGTGGCCTCTACGGCAGCAACCGGCCCTTTGTTCGTTTCGGAATGTCATTCTCCTCTGTTGGCAGATTGTTGGCTAGTATTGCATTAGAGTATTCGCTTATAGGTACATATTTTTATACGTGGGGATCTTTTCTGACGTTTGACATCGAGCAAAGTCCATCTTAATGTATTGTTTCAATGTGTTCTTTGTGGAGAGAACGAACCTACGATTGCTGGAGAAAGTTTTGCGACTCGTGTGCCGTAGCTGTAATATTCCCCGAATGACTGAAGTAGCCTGAGACGAGTGTCGGGTTTTACGAGCGAGTTAAATAATTTCATGCACACGCAGACCAGCTATTCAACTGTGGCAGTGGTGATATTGTTGTGGTACCACAACGCGGAACCACTAACCAACCTACTAGGGCACTTTGTGTTCGTTTATCTCTTGAATTGCATTTAGTCTGAGACTCTGAGTATGACTGAAAAAATCCACGCCCAGAAGTTAGTGATGCCATTGTCTTTAACTCACGGGTTCTTAAAATGCTTGTCATTAAACTCTGCCGATTTGAGACCTTGCGTAGTGTACACAATTGATTGTGCATAATGATAACACAGACATTGAAGCTGGAAACGTGGCCAGACAGAGTTCATCCGTCCTTTTGTTAGGAGGAATTTTGTTGTCCGTCCTGTTCATATTTTTGTCCATTGCATTAGCTACCCTAAAGCTTGATCAACAAGGTACATAATGTTTTCTTTTTCATCTTCACTTTTGTTGTCTGTTTTACCTTGTAGGATATGCATCTCTTAGGCTATTTGTTCATATTAAATAGCAAGCTGTGTGAAAAAAAAACAAAACAAAAACTCTATTGTTTGAGGACTGGTGTGAGAAATGTATGAAGGCTGATATCCTTAGTTGGGATAAGAGATAATGTTTAAGTTGAAGTCCTAAAAGTCGCCTTGTATTTTATAGGTGTTCACACAAAAGCAGCCACAGCTGCACTTGAAACATTCTTGTGTGGGCTCTCTCAACATTACTGAGTCAGCCTTACTTAAATCAGTGGTAACAACCCTGTTCCTGGAGCTCAACTGTCCTGTAGGTTTTCACTCTAACTCTAACAATGCACACCTCATTCAACAGCTAGAGATCTTGTTGAGCTGCTTATTAATAGTCAGGTGTGCCAAATTAGGATTGAAATGAAAACCTACTAGACAGGAGATCTCCAGGAACAGGGTTGGTTACCACTGACTTAAATAATATAGGCTACAGCAAACAGTTTAGCTTTGATAGTGTACACTTGCAAGGCTTGTAAAAATTAGTTCCTAGACAAAAAATAAGCCTAACGCACTTTAGCCATTAATGGACTGGGGTCACTTTTTGTCCAGATACCATCTAATGTTTATGGATAATGCTCTTTTTATTTTAGTCTGAAAACAAATATTAAATAAAAGTGTATGCAATGTAAAAGTTTTTCCCTGGCTATTTTTGGCTTGATTGCTTGTAATAATTTATGAAATGAACTGGAAAAATATGAACACTGTATGGATATGGGTTGGTCAGATGAATGGCATTTACATTTTTGCATGTGAGGCTTTAATGAAAAGGGGGGAGTGGAGTGGTCTAACCAAAATAATAAACGTATCTCCCAACAAGGGACATGAGTGCTGTAACAATTAGGCTTGTTTCTCCAACTGAAACGCATGCAGCAGGTCTCATTAACAACGCTGAGTGTTTCCTCTTGATGGCTTAACTGTGGGTGTCTCACTAACCCAATGGCTGTGATTTCTCCCCTATGCAGTGGTGACTGCTGGTTTTTTTAATTTTTTAATTTCCATGCCTTCGAGCTCCGGGAATTTGGCAGAGTTGGTGTATCAGTTCAGTTTTCAGTGATGCACGTGGATTTCTACTAAGTCTACTAATTCTGGTTACAGTTCTGAGACTTCAGTGCTTTCCCATGGCTTTCAGTACACAACTGCAGATTTCAGTTTGACACTTTGTTCATTCCCTCGCTAAGTCTATATTGCCAATAACGATTCTTTCCGTTTCTATGTCTAAGATCCTTATTTTGAAGTTTTTTTCTGGCTGTCAATAGGACTGTATCATGTTTATTTTTTAACTGAGAGGATTGTGCTCTGACACAGGCAATCCTTACCCAGATTATCTTACCTAGTCGTATTTTTGGAATGGAAACTGACGCAGGCCAATTCTGGTAGATTTTTTCAAGGTTAACAAATATTTAATTGCATATGTTTTGCTTGGTGCTGCAGTTTTCAGAGTCCTTTAGTTTTAGGGTTTTGGGTTTGGTAGTTTTAGGGATCCCACTGATTCTGGAAATTTGTAATATTTACATTTAAAAAAAATATTTCAGTTTTCTTATCACTTCAAGGTACTTGATTTTCACTTCTTTTATTAGTTTTTACAAAACTCCTTTTGCATAAGGAACAGAAATCTTTCTCTGTGTAAGCCTTCCGGTTTTCAAGTCTGTGACCTTGGATTTTTTTCCAAAGCGCACAGTCTTCCAGTTAAACTAGTTACGTTGCAAAGCTGGGGTTTTACAATAAAAAAAGGCGACTCATTCTCTTACAAGACGATCCATTTAGAAATATGGGCCTTTAGAACTCTGAAAATTGCCCTTGAAAAATGAGCCAACGTTTCCACGGGCAGCGCTGTAGAACTGCTATAGTGTCCCGGGCCTACTGTTACTTTTTTTTGGCAGACGTCCCGCTCGCCCCATTTCTGCCGTACGTGGGGTCGCTCCCAGCGTAGCCCACGGCCCGCGCTCCTCCCGAACGTGCCCCGCGACGGCGCCGATCCGCGCGCTTCTGCTCGGGTTGCGTAACCGTGGGAGACCGCGTGCCGCCGATTGACGGGATCTCTCGACGCTCCCCGTGACGGGCTGTCAGACGAAGCCGGGCGCGCCCCACCGCTCTGACAGCTCGGAGCTTAGAGGGGGAAGAGAGGCGCTCATCTCCGTGCCCTTATCGTGTCAGATCTCAGTCACTGTTTTATGGGCGACCGAACGGGGCTTGCCATGCCGAATAGCTTGCGGAAATTCAGAACAAGGCACAGAGCACAGAACAAGCTAGCTAGTTAAACTTGGATGACCCCGCTAGCTTTAGTTTTTTTTCTTTCTTACCGATTGAAGTGAATGCCTGTTTAGCAACTGAGCTAGCTGACAAACCGATATAGAAAGTATTCTGCCTTGATGGCTAGCTAGCAAACCTCTTGAGACCAGGCAAGTAGTAGACACTAGTCTCTACTCCAAGTCAGGTGCCTAAGGATCATACTATTCGCTTGATTAATTTTCTATTATATAAAAAATATGTTTTGGATTCCATTGTTTTATTTTTTGTGGGTTTTTTTTTCCCTGCCTGCCAGCCATTTTTTGGGGGATTGAGGGGACCAAGGTGTAGGAGTTCTCAGTTTGGTCTTAGAATAGCTCGCTGAATGTAAAAAATAGGCGGGTTGGGAGTGGGGGGGTGTGTGGGGGGGGGTGGGGGGGGGCATGCTTTCCTGGAGCACTTTGTAGTCTTTGCCTCATTCTGATGGCTTCATTCCCCTCTATATTGAAGCTAAATCCTGAGGTTTGTGGAATGCAGCTGCCCGTCTGTCACGTCAGGGGAGTCCGCGACAGCTTTTAACACCCTTCACCATCGGCAAGGCTTTGTGGTGCCCATGACACGGAGGGCAGTTGCTCTTGGCAGTTGCAGATTCATAATTGGCCTTTGGCTGTATACTCTGCTGCGATCAGAAGAAGTTCAGCTTCTTCTGACGTTCGCTGGTGGTTGGCAAGACAACATCTGAGAATTTGCAGGCCGCCACAAAAACCTGGCCAATCACTGTGGAAAGTGGGCATGGACTTTCGAATGAAGGTTTTTGGAAAGTTACTAAAAAATTTGGGCACAGATTTTATGTAATTTATACAGTACTTTTTTTTCTCCCGTATCTGAATATCTGCTCAGACATTCTGAGTACTGAATACACGGTCTCCCAGCTTATTAGTGACCTCCGTTCAGGTAATATCCATAAAGAAATACTAAAAGTTGTCGCTATATCTCGGAGGATTCAAAGATTATGCAGTACTCCATCCCCTCAGTAGGAACAAATTGGAGGCCGGTGCTTCGACCAAGGGACTTGCTGCTTGCAGCTTATATAATTACTTTCCCAGTGTAGTGCTGTTTCCGGGGCAGTTGCAGTTCCAGCCGTAAGTGCAAACTCATTGTTGTGTTACACATTGGACGCGCTTATCGAATGTTATTTGATACAGAATGGAACTCTTTTTTTTGCGTAAGTGTGTGAGGTCAGTGTTTTAGCGACCCTGTCATAATCCTGCCGTGACCCCTTTTTCCTCAGCAGGGCAAAGGTCAGATCTCATTGTGTTGAAAATAAACATAAACCTGACCCCTACTTTTGGCCGCAACGGGAAAGATGGTTGTACCGGCTGAATTACTTAATGTAGCGAGATGTTCAGAATGGTCAATTCCAGTTGTGAAATGCCAAAAAAAAAAAAAAAATCACCAGGGAAATTCCCTTCACTTTCACTGTCAATCAGCAAGGCCCCAGTCAGACAAAGTAGTCGGACAATGGCTGGCATGCTTCGGTCATTTACGGTGAGCGGGGTTTTTTAAAGCTGTTAAGTGCACGCCGTCTCTTCACCCCTAACAACGGGCTACGGACCCACTGACCTGCGGAGGTTTCAAAACAAAGTAACAGGCTTGGGGGGAAAGCCGGACGTGTCATTCGATACAGCTCTCCAACTTGTGGTAAGCAAAGCACAGACTGCCCTTTTTTCCCCTCAGCCGAGCTTGACTCAGCTGTTTGCTGCTGAGTTAAATTATTTAAAGTGTTTCTGAACACAATGGGATAGAGAAAGTACTGGGAATGGGGGAGGGGGGGGGGGGGGGGGTTGAGTAATGTCAGTTTTTAATAAGCAAATCAATAAAACCAGCTAACAGTCCTGTTTCGCAGAAGGAAAAATGCCACTAGCGCGGATGCTGAGGTTGAGTCATAAACATAAACAGTGATGTTGGCTGTGTTGCTGGAGAGCAAACCAGCATAAAATTATGGACATTAAAATGTTTTTCTGTGTTTGTCGATTTTTGCATGTTGTATCGATTGGATCGGATCATTGCCCGTCGAACAGACAACGCCGATTGGGATCAGTCCATCAGTTTGATTTTGGGCTGCGAGGCTGGAAAGAGGGCAGTAGGTGTTTAGCACAAGGGTGCCTGCCTGTCTTATTCCCTGCCTTGCTAAGTAGAGAGCTCTAGGGTCACATCTGCGGGCTGAAGAGGTGCAAAATACACAAACGCGTAAGAGCATGCGCATACCTGCGAGTCTGTGTGTGCACGTAACAAAATCCATTCTCCTGTCAGTCCTGGTCAGTAGCGTCTGGTGTAAGGCTGTTGGCCCCGTTCGCTAAAGGCGCTTTAGAATCGCCAGGACGATGGGCTGAGTGAATGACCTAATCCCGATGCACTGCAGCGGCTGCTTGGAAGTAATGTCTGCATTTCGTGTTTGCGACATGCGTCCATGTTCATGAGGTACATCCATTATCGTCTGAAGTTTTATTTATTTTGTTGACCCTGCCTTTGTTTGTCCTCTGATGGTCGTGCTGTGTGTAAGAGCTGAGAGCGAGCGAGAGAGAGAGAGAGAGAGATGTAAACAGTGGCGGTGTCAGTCTGTCTGAATGGGGATCTTCCCACATAAACAAACCGCACTCAGGGGAGGGCAGTACCTGTCAACGCACAACGCTGTCTGCACACTTCAGGGACGGCGGGAGGGGGGTAGAGGGAGGGAGGGAGGAGGAGGGAACGGGAGGGGGGAGGTGAAGGTAGCTGGAAGGGACGAAGGCTGATGGAGGAGCGAGAGAGGTTGATAGAGGAGGAGCGGGTGGTGCTGTGGTCTTTCACCGCCAAAGTACATTGGGACATTGTCAGAGTTTGGATTGCCGGGTTCGACGATGAAGGAAACCTGAAAACAAGCACGCGAACGCCGCATAAATCCTGCTCTGTAGCTACCCTTCTTTCATTTCCCGCTTTTTGTGCATTACAGGGAGGATTCTTGTTCTCTTTCTGCCAGAGGAGGGTATTACAAAATCTAAATGCGTTTAGTAGCTCTGTGTCAGTTTAATTTTAAATTCCTGTTTTGAGATATCTTTCTCTGTAAAGTGTCCCGAGTGCTGGAAGTGAAAGCTGAGCAAGTGACTTCTTCAGAAATCACGATAAAAGACTTTAGCTAAGTTAGTGTCCTTCCGTTTGCGCAAGTTAAGCTCTTTCAAACTGAGTACACTGTGGGAAAGTGGGAAATACAAAACGGGATATAAAGTTATGTCTTTATGAGTAAAAAACATTGGTCCTGTGTTCTTTGTTCTTGAATAAGAAAATTTAAGTCATGAGGAACCTCATTTCTTTGTTTTGCACCGAGCAGCGCAATGTTATTTTAGTCAAAGTTATTTCGCAATGCGATGGGCCCGTGTCTCTGAACGTGTAGGACACTAGAATATTCTCTTTGGTAGCAAGGAGGCTCACCCTGGACATGCCACTGTTTTCTGGGCTATTCTGAACCCTTCTGGATTATTATGAGCCTTTATGAATCATGAGCTTTCTGTCTGACACTTGCGGACATAGAAAAGCCCAGGAGTAATCGCACGTCAGCCTCCGTGCCAAGATTCAGCGTGACGTGGATGCCACGGGTCCAAAGTGGTGGCTCGGAACAGGTGACGACTCTGCTGTTTTTTCTTTTCTTTTTTCCTGGAGCGAGGCCCGTGGGAAGTTTAGCACGGAGACAGGAAGTGGAACTCCCCGGGCCAGGAAGGTGGAAGAGCGACGGCCTCGGCGGGAATTTGTCGCGCCCCGTCGTATCGCGCCCCCCCAAAAGGAGCTCCCCGTGCTGAGAGACACCGTTTCCCCCCCCCCCCGGACTTAAAGAAATGGCCGCTCTCTCTCTTAATGGCCCTCGGGGTGAACGCCCCGCTACATGCCAATAAAACCTGATTGCGCCGGGGCGGGGTGGGCGGGGACGGCTGGCCTCCTTCATCGCTCTGGTATTTATAACAGCTGGCTCCAGTTAAGGCCTCGCGGGCGCCACTTCCTGGGGCCGAAGGAGACCGCGGGGGGTGGGGTGGGGGGGTGGATGGATGGTAAGAGCGAGGTAAACGGTAAACGAGAGAGTCGGGCGGCAGGGTGGTATAATGGGTAAGGAACTGGTCTTGTAACCTAAAGGTCGCCGGTTCGAATCCCCTGTAGGACACTGCTGCTGTACCCTTGAGCAAGGTCCTTAACTTGCATTGCTTCAGTGTATATCCAGCTGTATAAATGGATGCAGTAAAAAGTTGTGTAAGTCCCTCTGGATAATAAGCATCTGCTAAGTGGCTGTAATGGCTGTAAAGGAGTTGGGTTGAGGGAGGAGAGAAAGAGGGAATGGGGAAATGGATTGAGAGAGCATTCTCAGGGGATCGGACGAGGTCGTCTTCCGCGTGTATTGAGCCTCGGCACGTACGCAGACTCGTCCGCTTGAGTCTCGGTACACCTGTGAAGGCGTGAGATGGGCTTGGCCTTGGCTGCATGCCCAACTCACTCCTGGCACTATCACAACCAACGGGGCAGGTGTCTTATCTCGACCAATCAGAGCCGGCTTTTCCAGCAGAGTGGAGATGACCTGAATAAGCCCTCGCCTAAGTGTCATAAACGCTTACGACGTTCCAACGGCAAAAGGCACGAGGCTTCTGTTTTCATCCTCAGCCCTTTGCTTCTCTTGAGAACCCCTCAACTTTAAATTTTCGGTTTTCTTGGCTTGTGTTCACAGCACATCTCTAAATCCATGGCCACGCTGAGCGTTTCAGAGAACTTCTCAAAGTTTTCGAGGGTCGACTGACACTTGTGGGCCTCTCTGTTAGCTTGTTGGTTCGGTCGCCCATGCTAAAGCAATAGCCTGTATCAGTTTTGCCGCTTATCAGAAGATAGCTGAAAGGGGTTGGGCGATGTGGCTCTTCCTTTCCCAGAGGGATTGCTCAATAGAAGGGGAGTTGAAAGTATGCAGGTGTAGATATTTCCTTGTTTTAATCTTCCACCTGTTTTCATAAAAACACTGCTCCGCCTAGCAGAACAGCTGCTAAGACAAGGCCACAAAACGCCATTTAGTGACATCACCAGTGAGCCTGGAATGGCTGTAACTGGTAAACAGGGCCTGAATGCTGTTTGGCTATTGGGGCGTAAGTTCCTCTGCGGATTTCAGGCAGTCGTGCGGACGGCTGTTCTGTGGGCTTTGCTTTGTCTCTGGACCCGAGCCTCCTTATGATGGCCTTCTACCGAACGGGACTCGTTAAGTGACTCAGACTCCCGTGGAAGGCAGTTTCATTCCACCCGAAAGGCAGATTCTTCGCTTTAGCCCGTAGGATATTTCATTAGGATTAATGCTCTAAATGCCTTTTTGTACAGGCCCGCGTCTGCCTTTATGGGGTCCTACTGCTGATGCTACCGTTGTGTAATGTGTTTCGGCTCTTTCTGTCCTCGATTGCTCGCTTCCGTTTTTGAACCAGAGGAAAGCACCTCCATTTTGCGTGTCACTCCTTGTGTGCCTAGAGTTTGACACCGAACTTGCTGTTAACAGTGTTTTAATGCTGCCCTCTCTCCAAATGACACAGTTTGGAAGCGCTGTCCTCTGATCCATTGTCATGACAAGAATAGGAAGTAAATGAAATAGTTTGTCATACAGTTAAAATATAGAGAAACCTGATCTGCTGTGGCTCAGAGTTCCATATGAATGTCATGTTCCCTCCAAACATGTTTTCCCGCCTCCAAACGAGGTTGGGTGGGGGGTGCAGTGATCGTAATCTTCGAGTTCTGTCTGGGGAATGTGGAGGGGTCCCTCTCTCCGTTCCGTCCACCAGCCCGTCCCCGCCGCCCCATCACAGCTGCGCGGAACGCGATATGGATCGCATTAACCCCAAAAGCCGTCGTTTATAATTCCCTTCTCAGGCTGTAAATCCATGTTATTGCGTTCCCTACAGCCTCCCCTCCCCTCCCGCTCTCTCTCTCTCTCGCCATGCATGCACACGTATGCGCTGCTTTTTCCTGACTCGTGTATGGTGTTTGTTGCGGCTCAGCCTTAATTCTCAGGTGCAGACGACCAACAAGCTCGGCCCTCTTGTCTTTTCCGAAAATCCGGACCGGACCAAATACGTCCGTTGTGCGCGAATGCCTCCCCCTCCCTTCTCCACCTGAAACTATGGGGTGCAGAATATGAAAATATTATCGGCCGGCTCGCTGTATTAGTAAGCACAGAGCATGAGCCTGCAGAGCTGTTCAAACGACGTAGTCTCTGTATAGCTTTGCGTGGGCGTTGGTCCGGTGGAAATTCCGGTATGTTATGGTGTAACCCCGCTTGAGGCCTGAGACTGATATATGCGTACGCCCTCTTGCAGTGTTGCTAAGCGCCGTGTGCAGCTTCATCCATCCTTAGAACCCTGAGGTTCTCGCGCTCCATCTCGGCCAGGTAAACTAGTTGACTCTGTTTGGCGTCGCCCGCCGATGACTCAGAGGCCCGAAAGTGGCCCTCGCGGCTGGGTTTCGAGTCGGGGCGGTGACAGGCTGGCTGGCCGGATTCCGCTCCGACGCCCCGCTGTCGTAAGCGGGGGCACGAGAAGCTGGCCGGGATCGCGGTCCGACGTGTGCCGCGGTCGAAAAACTGCCAACCCCTCCCCCGCCTTCGGGTTCTGCAGCTTGTGCGAACCGTGACACGAAATGGAGGTTTCTGGAAGAACGAGGCGGTCCTTCCCTTCACTCCCGTGGTGTAGCGAAGCGCCCGCGGGCTCTCCTGTCGCGCAGACGGCCTTATGCCCTCGTCTCTCTGTGGATAGAGCCAGGAGCGAACTCGCACCCTAAGAAACCAACAGGCCGCGAACCTTCAGAAAACCTGACCGTCCCTTCTGCCCTGGCGAGTTGCGCCGTGGTCGTCTTCCGAACGCTCGAGCGGACTTTGGGGGCGTGTCTCCGTCCGACCGCTGGCCCGCTGGTTCTGTCGGCTCAGTCACCTGGTCCCCTGGTGCCTGCGTTATCCCCCGGGGGTGCCTGGTCGTAAAGTGGGGCCTAGAGCAGAGGGCGATTTGTGGGCTTAACCTCTTTGTTAGGCTGGGATTTTGGCATGGGGGGGGCGAGGTGTGGGGCGGGGGGGGTGTGGCGGTGTGTCTGGAGTGTGTTTGGGTGACCTTTAGGACGTGCCGTCTGGACGTTAGGCCATTAAAGTGAGGCCGAACAGGCAAAGCAGCTCAACGCAAACACGGGCGGAATCTCCGGGGGGTTTGGGCCTGAACTCCGCTGAGTGGGTGGGCGTGCGCACACGCGCGTGTGTGTGTGTGTGTGTGTGTGTGTGTGTGTGTGTGTGTGTGTGTGTGTTGCACACGTGTAAGTAACGTGTGGATACAGTCCTGTGCGCGTGCACACGTGCTGTGTGTTTTAACATCTGGCTTCTGGCTTTCTAAGGACCCACTTCAGTTGTAGCAGGTTATTGTGCTGAAGTATTTAGTGGCCTACACGGGTAATATTGTGTTTTTATATTGTGTTTTTTTTTTCCTAGCCTGGGGCTAAGCTAAACACAGCCAGTCTCTTTCCCTGCTCGTTAAAACCCTCGCCAATTTCAGCACCTTTTACTGCCGTGTTTATGGGCCTGCTTTTGGTCACATGGTACTGGGGAGTTTATAATGGAACTGGAAGGGGTTTGTGTGATGTTAGTAAATATAGTGTTGGTGAAGAGTGATCATCTTCATAAAATTTTTTTTTTTGAAAGGGAGGGGTGTGTTTTGGGAGCGCATTTCTCCTGGCCCCAGAACAGAAGTGGTCACCCACGGGTTTGCGGCGCATGACACTGACATTATCCGTTTGTCGTGACCTCAGTCGCCAACCTCTCTGGAATATTCTGGAATAAACCCTGAGATGGTTGCTTCGAGCTATTCTGGCTGAAAGCCTGACAAAATAAGTAAACTACATAACTAAGTGGAAGAGTCTCCATGTAGCCTATTGGGAAGCACTCAGCCTAAAGTGAAAATATTACTGTTCTCCAAGTTGGATGGGGGTTGGGCTCGGTGTTGGGGGGGTGTGTTGCCATGGCGATGTGTTGTAAACTCGGGCTGAGTTCCTGCGGTCCTGTGTTACCTTACCGGACCGGCGCCAGGTTCGCGGGCGGGGAAAAAGCGCTGGGCAGGGTGGTAATTGACTGAATGGGCGGTTAGGCCTCTCTGCGAGAGAGACCGGCTCTTTCCAGCCTCCTCATTATTTCCTTGTGGTTCTGATTATACCTTTTATGACCCACCATTGCGTTCCCATTATATAATGGCGTAGTCATTCTTAGCAGTGCGCTCCAGGTTTGTGTGTGTGTGTGTGTGTGTGTGAGAACGTTCTGCGGTATACTGGCACTACGAAGTACTGTCTTACCAAAATTTACTATCCTTAACCAACCCTAACCCTAAAACTGTGCAGTACCAGCATTTTGCAATTTCAGTAGCTTATGAAGATGCTCCTGACTGAGATGATTGCCATCCAATGGAAAATAAATACTGTGCCTTTAAGAATTGAACGGATGTTGAGGTAGTGGGCGTGGCTAGTGGCCTGTGAGTGTGTCTGGCAGTTTGTGTGGGAATGAGTGAGAGGAAGCCTGTCGCAAAGCTTTGCTGCGGTGTTCAGTTTAAGGCCTACGAGAGGAGAATTTTTCCAGTGGCCTCATTGCCTCCGTTCGTTTTCAGCGAGAGGCGATTTGTTGTGTTTGCAAGGCATGTTGGGATGCGGGGCGATGTGAGGCGAGCCGGCGAAGCAGCCGGACGAGGAACACGCCGCCGGGGGAACTTCGACCCCGAGTAACCGATCGGATTAAAGATCCAACATGAAGATTGTCCCCCGTGTCAAATTTTATTTCCCCATTCATTCCGTAGTTTTGTCAATGAGGACATGTTAATAACATGGCAATGACGGCATATTTAGTGCTGAATTTAATACATTCGTATTCACCAATAAGTTTGTGCTCCTGTGCTGTTTGTTGCGGAGGTGCAAGCAACAAACCAGCTTATTAATGTCCCGTTTAACAGAAGGTCACAGAAAATACACACACATTCAAAAAAAACTCTGACCGGCGCGGAACAGTGGACTGAATAAAAAGGAAGAGTCCATCACAGGAAGAGTCACTGCACGCTCCCAAGTGCCATAACTTTATTAACACCAAAAAGCAAGGAACGTTTTGAGCCTTGTGGCTCTTCGTCAGACTTACACGTTACATGTGGCCGTTTTGCACTGCACAAAAACGTCTCTGGAACCGTCCGTACCCGGAACTATCCGGAACTTTGGCAACTTCTTGGACGCTTCTTTCCCGTTTCTGTTTCCGCCAAACTTCGAGAACTGCGACAATGAGAACTTGTCAGGAAATGACAAAGAAAATAGTTGTTTTTGCATAGCCTGAACTTCCCTTAACGAAAGGTATTGTGAGAAATTCTCTCGACTGTGAATGACTTGGTAAAAATATGCGGAGTTACTGCTTCCGAACAGGAGGGGGGTGAAATGGAAGGAGCGGTCAGCCTCACTGGCAGGATCGGTGAGGCAACATTCCCTAAACAGAGCGTGAAACCTAGCCACGCGTTTACCTTTTACTTCCTGCAATTCTACCTCTGCGGTTGTGCACCTAATGCGTCACTGCCAGCCACTGTCCCAAATTTTGGCTCGCTGTTTCTCCCACTGCCAGTCGGAGGCTGAGATTCGCAAAACCCAGCCGTCTGTGAGCTCGTCACACCGAGAGTTCTGAGATGGCCTCTTTCGGGTCGCGACGAAAGAATCGTTGCACGGTTCGCAAATTTTGTGTTGCGACTGCAAAATCATGGCACGGTGTATATCCAGCCCTAGACAACACTGGTTCAGTGTGCTGTGGCAGTTCTAGAAGCTTTCTTAGAGTGAGAGCGGACTCAGTCATGTCACAGTCGTGTCCAGAGACTTATACCTCTGCGCAGGGTTACTGTCACCACATCCAGCCGTCCTGCGTTTAGGCTAATGTTTTCAGATACGGAAATGTGCATTCGGCGTACGTGCAGTAGAGCATGCGTCTTTATCTAGAGGCGTAAGGAATGCTGGAAATGCGAGAGGGAAGAAGCGATTGCGCAGGGGTTTTAAACGGTGACCTTTGACCCACTCGAGTCTGGCTATCAGACGCAGAACAGGGCTAGCCGCGGTACCGCTGTGGAGTGTTGATGGCTGCTAAGCGCTAACCGTTTCTCTGCTCAGTTCTGCTTTGCATTGCCTATGCGGCCCAGTTATTTACATCACTTCTCTTTTTGGTAGCTGTAAGTTGAACACCGCTCGCGTCCAAACCCAAAACGGGTAATACGGACACGCCTCGGCGTCGGCACGCACAGTGAGCTCATTAAGGCCGGCTTAATTCGGCTAAAAGGAGAAACACGTTCGCCGTTGCGCTCTCCTGCCCGAGAGAGAGAGCTTTGCTTGCTTTTACCTGGGGCGTGTCTGTGGTTTAAAATTCACACGCGGTTGGTATTTTAATTATTTGGTTTTTTTTTTGGTTTTTTTTCAGCCCAGCCTGTATTGAGCCGTAATGGCGGCTCTCCCCGGGTGTCACTCTGCCGTTGTGTGTTTCTGCGCGATCGCGGCGGCTCTAAACTACGCCTGCGGGGCAGCCGTGGCAGGTTCTTGGCTGCCGCTGTCTCGAGGTCGGGGAGGTTGTTTGGCGGTTAATGGGTTAAGGATCAATAGACTGGTGGTGTGGAGGGTTAAGGATCAGCAGACTGGTGCTGTGGAGGGTTAAGGATCAGCAGTCGGGTGCTGTGGAGGGTTAAGGACAAGCAGACTGGTGCTGTGGAGGGTTAAGGATCAGCAGTCGGGTGCTGTGGAGGGTTAAGGATCAGCAGTCGGGTGCTGTGGAGGGTTAAGGACAAGCAGACTGGTGCTGTGGAGGGTTAAGGATCAGCAGTCGGGTG
This sequence comes from Anguilla anguilla, assembly GCF_013347855.1. NCBI lineage: Eukaryota > Metazoa > Chordata > Actinopteri > Anguilliformes > Anguillidae > Anguilla > Anguilla anguilla. The sequence continues at coordinate 25,045,370 of NC_049214.1, forward strand.
CTGTGGAGGGTTAAGGATCAGCAGTCGGGTGCTGTGGAGGGTTAAGGACAAGCAGACTGGTGCTGTGGAGGGTTAAGGATCAGCAGTCGGGTGCTGTGGAGGGTTAAGGACAAGCAGACTGGTGCTGTGGAGGGTTAAGGATCAGCAGACGGGTGCTGTGGAGGGTTAAGGATCAGCAGACGGGTGCTGTGGAGGGTTAAGGATCAACAGACTGGTGCTGTGGAGGGTTAAGGACAATGAGACTGGTGCTGTGGAGGGTTAAGGATCAGCAGTCGGGTGCTGTGGAGGGTTAAGGATCAGCAGGCGGGTGCTGTGGAGGGTTAAGGATCAGCAGACTGGTGCTGTGGAGAGTTAAGGACAAGCAGGCGGGTGCTGTGGAGGGTTAAGGATCAGCAGTAGTTTTAGCGGATGCTAAGGATGCGTTTAGTGGCGGTTACTGGTTTATGGACAGGTAAAGTTAAGTGTGTCGCGTGTAGTAGCTGAATGTAGTAAACTTTTATCGCGTGATGAATGTTTGCCGTGTGTGACATGTTTGGACAGGTATTGTCACTTCTTAAGCCCGGCCTCATTTATGATGTGCCCCCTTTGACCCTTTCTCTGTCTGTTTGTCTTTCTCTCTCTCTCTCTCGCTCTCTCTGTCTCTCTCTCTCTTTCAATCAATCAATCAATCCATCAATCTTTATTTATATAGCACATTTCATACAGTGGCTGTAGCCCAGTGAGATGCACATGACCGAAAGACAATGCTACAAAAACAAAAGTAAACAAACAGAGGTGAGCAAAGGTACAAAAAAAGCAAAACAACCATTAAAATAATAAGAGTAAAAGAATAAAACAACAATAGATTAATAAAACAACGAATGACGAGGCACCTTAATTAAAAGCCAGTAAAACAACAATAGATTAATAAAACAACAAATGACAAGGCACCTTACGTAAAAGCCAGGCTACAAAGATATGTCTTAAGGTTTCTTTTAAAAATGTCCACAGAGGAGGAGTCCCTCAGATCCTTAGGCAGACTGTTCCAGAGACTAGGGCCACGGTGGCTAAAAGCTGTTTCCCCTTTCTGTCTATCTCTGTCTGTCTGTCTCTCTCTCCTTCTCTCTTTCTCTCTGTCAGTTTCAGTTTGCTTTATTGGCTGTACAATCACAGCTATATTGCCAAAGCAACACATACAACACACAGGAACATGTAAGCTCCATATGTGACAAGCAACAAGTCTGACCTGCAGAACTCCCAGCTGACATATTAAAGGGCCCGGTAGCATTCCAGTTTGTTTTGAGTATTAATAGATGCGTCCCAATGGTGCAAATAAGAGCTTTTGAGGTGATTGATCATTTTGGTTAACTTTAATTGAAGGTGTGCTTGAGGTGATGTCCTGAAGCTGACTGATAGTAGTGTTGGTCTGTTCAGTGAGCTTCAAGGCTAGCTGGGTGAGGGGGCTCTTTTCTCTGTCCTGCTCTTGGCATAACGGGGCTTTATGGTGGAGTGAGTTTGGATTACTACTCATGAAATGAGCCCATAATTTTAAAGCCCATTTTTATATATTGGCAATTATTGGATGAAAGCCAAATTCTCCCCTACATGCATTGTTTGTGGTGTTTTTCTTTGTAATTAAAGAATAATTTGGTAAAATTCCACATGCAGGGATTCTATAGGGTGCTTTTCCCATTTGGGGTGATCCTGGTTGGTAATGGGACCCCCCACTTCATGACCATAAAGAGCAATTGTTCAATTGCACTTTAAAATATTTAATCCGAATTTTAATGAGTGGGTTTAAATTATAGGGCCTCTTCTTTATGGTGTAAAAAGCCTTGCGTGCCTTCTCCTTCAGTGTATTCACTGCCAGGTCAAAGCTCCCTGAAGCACTGGTAATCAGACACAGGTAAGGATACTTAGTGGTGTGTTCAAGGATCCTGCTTCCTGAAGTACAGTGGAACTTATTTGCCTGAGATCTACTGTAGCTTATTTCCAGAATGACATGACTCTCGTCTTATTCGCATGTCACTGTCTGCCTGTCTCTCTCTCTCTGTCTCCGTTTCTCTCTCTCTCTGTCTGTCTGTCTGTGTCTCTCTCTCTCTCTCTCTCTCTCTCTCTCTCTCTCTATGTCTGTCTCTCTCTGTCTCTCTGTCTGTCTCTCTCTCTCTCTCTCTCTCTCTCTCTATGTCTGTCTCTCTCTGTCTCTCTCTCTCTCTCTCTTTCTCTCTCTCTCTCTCTCTCTCTCTCCCTCACTCTCTCTCTCTCTGTGTCTCTCTCTCTCTCTCTCTCTCTCTCTCTCTCTCTCTCTCTCTCTCTCTCTCTCTCTCTCTCTCTCCCTCCTTAACAGCTCTCATAATGAGGCGTTATTGTGACAGGCGGTTCTGAGGTAACCGGGGCCTGGGTGTCTGGCTCATGGGCACACGTGTCTGGCCGTGTTTGAGAGTAACTGGTCTCACAGGTTCCGCGGCAGCCTCCCGGCAGCAGATCAGATCAGCGCCCGGGGGGGGGGGGGGGGGGGCAGGGGGGGGGACGACCTGCGCTCGCGGCCAGGGCCCCGACTCACTCCCAGCTATCAATTACAGGAACGCTCGGGGTACATACAGGTCACAGAGTAGTGACTAACCACACCCGGCTATTTCTGTCACTCATTCCTAACCCAACCCCCCCACCCCCCACCCCCGGGCCTTTTCACCTCATTCCTCATTAACAAAGAGGTACAAAGTCTATAAAATGGTGAGTGGTGTGTGCCCCCCCCCCCCCCCCCCCCCAACCACATCATCTTTTTCTTTTTACCCCTGAACCGAAACCCTTGTATAAATCTAACAGAGGTGTGAAGCACATTTAAGAGTTTGGGGGCAGCGCGGTGGTTAGCGCTGTCGCCTCACCAGAAGGAAGAGGTTCTGGGTTCGAGTCTCGGGCTGGGCCCCAATCCTCTCTGCTTGGCGCTTGCTCGTTCTCCCCGCGTTCGCGCGGGTTTCCTCCGGGTGCTCCGACTTCCTCCACCGTGCCAAAACGTGTAGCCCAACGACTACAGATGAAATTAGCCTCCCTGGCTAACTATGGCACATTTACACAAATGCCGCTAATGTTTGTATAATCTATTACAATTAAATAATGCTGTAGTGGATTTAAATAAAGTTTTTACAAACACACACACAGACAGTATGTGTGTATGTATGCATTTGTTTAGCCAGAATAATGCAGATTAGAATCCTAGCAGGGATACACTTGTTCTTTGAGTGATGGGCTTATGCAAACATACGTGAGTAAACATTTTGCTAAGATTTTTTTTTCTTCCTCTCCTGACAGAACTGTAGCAGCATGTTCAAATTTCTGTACTGTCTACAGTTACCTCACACGTGTACGTGACCCAGGTCTTTTAGGAATTAGAAATGAACATAGAATGTCTACTCCTCTGCTTTGGATACCTTTGGTTACTGGAAAATTATAATTTTCACAAGACAAGACAAGTGTATGCTAACTATGCTTGTATGAGTCTTTAAAAGTAGTGTTAATATTTTAATACAAAATAGTGTCTGCAGTTATCATTGGTTTTTAGCTGTCCTTTGGACATTATGGTTTTCCTTTGTTTTTTAGTTTGGCCATTTTCATTTGATTTGTAGTTATGCAGCGTGGATTGCCTCATGATGAGGTACTCATCGAAGCAATATGAGTTTAAATATGCAATGGATAGTTGGCAAATCCATTTAACATTGATTAGCTTCATGAACATATTTTTCCTCCCCTCAGTAACTTACATTTTCTTCCTTCAGTTTCTACCGCTGATAATAGCACGATTCAGTCAAGGAAAGGGGGAGCGGTGTATTTATACGCATATACATTTTCCCTCTTGCTTGAATGTAACTCTTTCCTTCTACTCACCCCCTCCCCCCCCCCCCCCCGGTCTCTCTTTTACAACTTCCTGTCAGAGGAATGCGCCCAGTTGTTGTTGGTGGGATAAAGAGATTTATGCCCCCAGCTTTAGCTGTATGTGGTGCGGTCTGTGTAAGCCCACAGGAATGCCTGCCCCTGTGACGCCAGGCAAACGGCCCCTTCCTCTCCCCGCCAATTAACTTCTAATTAGCACCGCGGGGGAGAGGGGTTAGGGGCCGTCGTTTACCCAACAATGGGGGTCTATAATTATCCTTTCACACAGCGCTCCCTTAAAACGCGGAGGAGACAGGAGGCGGGAGGTGGGAGGAGGTGGGAGGTGGTCTGTAAAGAGAGCAGCGTGAAGCCTCAATGCCTCCCATGAACAGGACGAGCCGCGAACGCTGACCAAAATGGCCGCCCACCGCACGGGCAGGCAAGGTCCGATTCTCTGGGTTTTGCGGATCCCGGGCTCGAGAGTTTCCGATTGGTCGGGTGCGGTCGGAACGCCCCGCCCACTGAGCCGGTCCACCGGCCTCGTCTCGGGGGGCCGCTGCGCCTGCGGGGGATTTTGTTACAGCCGTGCACCATGCTGATCGCAGGGTGTCTGATTGGCTCGGTTAATGGCCCCCCCCCCAGCGCTGTTAGTTATTGGGGAATTAATACTGGTGTTTATCAGCTCAGCATCCAGCTGTGTGACTGCGTAATGTATCAAGTGCAGCCTGGGAAAGTAGAAATGAATTAAATGTACATATTAGCCGAAGCAGTGCAGCCAGTGGTTCCGTGTGTGTGCGTGTGTGTGCGCGCGCGCGTGTGTGTGTGTGCGTGTGTGTGTGTGTGTGTGTGTGTGTGTGCTTGCGCACGCATTCGTCGGGTCTGTGCTAAGAATGAAATGAAGGCCATCTGCGAGCTATTTACGCGCATGTTTGTCTGGTTAAAAGTTTACTGCGGAACTTCATTAGCCCAAATGGCTCGGCCAGAGAGACGGTAGGGAGGGTTTTTCTAGTTCACGTCGATAAACGGTAAACACTTTAGGCTTTAACCCCCCCCCCAGAGGGTCCGCGGTGCTCTCCGATTCGTTTTTTCGTTTCTGCCGGTGGGCCTCGCTAACCGGAGCTGCGCTCTCTGGCCTCGCTCCTGTTTTCGGGAGCGGGCGGCCATGTTCCTCCCTCCAGCGCGCGTGTGAGGAGCGGAGAGGAAGTCTCGGCACGCTGGGCTTATCTGCTCTTGCGATTGGACCAACACCTGTGGGATCGGTTGGAAAGCCAACTGCGAGCCAGGCCTAATCATCCCATCAGTGCCCCACCTCACTAATCCTCGCTATTCTGGTTGAACGGAAGCAGATCCCTTCAGCAATGTTCAAACATCTATTAAAAAGCCTTCCCAGAAGAGTGGAGGTTGTTATGGCAGCAACGGGTGCACCAACTCCATATTAATGCCCATCATTTTGGAATGAGATGTTGGATGTCAGGTGTCCCCATACTTTTGGCTGTATAGTGTATAACCGGTTATTTGTTGATGTCTGAAAGCGTGAGTGAGCTCCTATCTCCCTGCTTTGCCCTGAGGGGCACGTCCTCATTTGCCCAACAAGTGCTGGAGATTTGCATGTCGCTCAAAAAGGCAAATTGAGGGAGACTTTAAAAAATTTGAATATTCATATGAACATCACAGAGGACATGGATTTGAGTTAAATGCTTTAGCTGTCAGTGGCTGCGTTAATTCAGGACTCAGTGTTTTTATGCAGGAAAAAGAGCCAAAATGCACTCTGTTCTATAAATTCCGATATTCCAAGGTTTTATTTTACTTTTTTAAAAAATCTTTAGGATGCCAGTGGGCGATGATCCAGACTTGGTAAACAACACAATTAGTTTGCATGTGAAACAAACAAGTGCACTGTTCTTGCTCTGGATCTTTCTTCTTATTCTTCCCATTTTGTAAACACTACCTAGTGCTACAGGTTTTATACTGCCCATTCATGATGAATGCCATATTATCCTACCATGCGCAGATGCCTGCTATTCAAAATCTTAATGATTCTAATTATAGTTTATTAATTATTAGCAATTAAAGATGCAAAAATTTCCTAAGGAAACATTACCCTCCCAACATGTCCTTCTTACCTGACCAGTTGTTTAAAAAAAAAAAAAAAAAAAAACCTGAAATGCTGCCATTTTTGTTGTACTTGTGACGTGAGCTTCCAAGCTGATTAATAATGACTCGGTAGTTATTATAGTGCTAATTTTACAGTAATATCACAATAGACAAGGCATCATGCATTTCTAAAACAGGATGTTTAGTCGCAAACTGACATACCGCTGTATGAAAAGTGCATTCAGCTACCGGCGGCTGTGTCATTTACTCTAACCCAGGTACCTAGGCTACGTTAATATTTCCAAACTTAATGAATATTGCTCCCTTAACCATAAAAATGCTTATGCTTATTTGTTTCATGTCTGAGCACCACCCCCACTTCCTCCAGGTTCTTTCACTCTTCTTTGTGCTGTAAGGCCTTTTCCTTTTTTAACCACTGACCGTGGCTTCCTTCCCTTGTCTGCTGGTCCCCCTCCCACCGCCCAATCAGTGAAAGGCTCTTAAAAAACAAAAACATTAAAGGAGGAAAAAAAGGCGACTCATTGTGACATCGTCATGAAACCCTTTTTTCATCCGTTTTGTCGTTTGACAAATGGAGTTCTTTTCCCTGGCCTTGTCTGTCTGTCTCTGTCTGTGTGTCTGTCTGTCTGTGTGTGTGTGTGTGTGTGTGTGTGTGTGGGTGTGTGTGTGTGTGTATATGTGTCTGTCTGTCTGTCTCTGTCTGTGTGTGTGTGTGTGTGTGTGTGTGTATATGCATCTGTCAGTCTGTCTGTCTGGCTTTGTGTGCAGCCTGAGTGCCAGTAGTAGTGTCTCGTTCTGGCGGAACTTGCTAGAATACAGCGACGTTCAGCACCTGAACTTGAGCAGTGGCATTCATCATCTTGACAGCTCATTTTGTTTTATCGCTGCGGTTGGGACAGCGACTGGGAGTGGTGGCGGTCCCTGGATCAACACCCAGGGTTCAGGCTCGCTTCCCAGGTGGTGCGTCTGCTGGGCACCGGGCCCTGCAACTCTTTGCCTTTCACCAGCTGTGGCGATGGAGCTGTGGAGGCGCGGCAAGGCATCTGCCACTCGTGTTGTTGTGTGATGTCATGATAGAATGGGGCGGCAGTGTAGTGTAATGGGTAAGGAACTGGGCTCGTAACCGAAAGGTCGCGGGTTTGATATCCGGTTAGGACGGTGCTGTTTTGCCCTTGAGCAAGGTTCCTAATCTGCATTGCTTCAGTATATATCCAGCTGTATAAATGGATGCAATGTCAATGCCGTGTAAAAAAAGTTGTGCAAGTCATTCCGAGTAAGAGCGTCCGCTAAATGCCTGTAATGTAATGAATGATGTCATTGGTGGGATTCTAAGAAAAGGGAAGTTACATCGCCGCCTGAGCAGCAGAAGACTTGGTCTGTAGATGCCCTGTGGAGAGTGTGGGCCTGGCCTACAGGCTGCCAAAGACGGAGAGAGATTTTATTCGTTAACAAAGCCCCCCCCCCCCCCCCCCACCCCACCCACTTTACTGAGGGTCCAAGAACCCTAACCTACATTATTATTGTTGACGTAGTAGTTGCTGCTACGATTGCTGTTTTACGTAAAGAATCGCTTTGGCATTACTATGCTGATGTGTGGTCATGCCACATGAAGCTTATTTGAATTGGAGAGTGAGAGGAAGGGAGAGAGAGGGAGAGAAGGAGAGAGAGAGAGAGGGAGGGAGGGAGGGAGGGAGGGAGGGAGGGAGACAGAGGGAGGGAGCGATTGAGAGAGGGAGCATGTCTGTGTCTGATTCTAAATCCTTAGGCTTTACAGGAATGAAGCCCTCGCCCAGGAAAATGTGATGTGTGCTGTTTGAGTGATGCATAAAACAGATGGGCGAGCAGCGCCCGGGAGACCAGAGGACCTGAGACACTGTTAAAAGGCCCTTTTCTATTAATGAACCCAGCAAAAATATAATAACAATAGTCATGTGTAGAGCCCATAGAGTAGTAATGACCTCAAAAATGGAGCATAGAGCTCACTCACTTATGCAAAACGCGCGCAGACACACACATACACACATGCACGCAAGCACACACACACACACCCCCACACATGCACATGCACGCACATGAACGCACGCACGCACACACACACACACACACCCACACACATGCACACACCCACAAACATGCACACGCACACACACACACACACATACACGGACACACACACAAACACACATCCATGCACACACACACATGCACACACGCGCGCACACGGACTCACTCAAACAGGATGTTGATAATATCTACAGTAAGGAGTGGAAAGAAGAATGATTTGTGTTGTTGAGGTCGTAGGGTCAATACAATCCACCAGGGTGCCATTGGCGTTAGCTGAACACCGCCCCCCCAACCTTCCCGTTCTTCCAGCACTGATGGGCTTCCTCCCAGCTGTACCCCCCCCCCCCCCCCCAAGCTGGGTTCCTGCTGCTCCACATTCCCCGACAGGCCTGATTTCACAGCCCTCCCCAGTGTCCCCCCCAAAGCCCCCCCCTTTGTTGCTTAGTGCAGGTGGACATGAGGCTGGCCTACACCCCTCCCTCAACCCCCAGACCTTATTTTACGACCCGTCCTGCTCTGTCCCACGGCACAGTGCTTGGAGGAGGGGTAGTGCTCTTCGCTCATCTGTAATGTGAAATGGTTATTTTATGCACCAGGAGGGGGCGCTGTCACAGCTGAAACTCCATGCTACTCCATGCTGAGCGAATGGGCCCGTTCTCTGTGCAAAGAGATTGCTCTGTGCCCAGTCCACAGGCTTAGCTTGTGAACCGCCTGTGTCTGATTTAAATCTGAGAAATGGGATAATTACCGGACATACTGAAAGGCTTTCATCGACTATCACACCATGCAGTACCTCACATTTAAAAAAAAGAAGGTCCTGGTTGTCCCTGTAGTCGCAGCAGCCGTTGTTCCGCATCGTGTCCAGGTTGTCCCTGGTTTTTTGGCTGACTCTCCTCTCCTCTCTTCTCCTCTTCCCAAAGTTCCTCCAGATGAAGTGGCCTCTTCTGGACCTTCCGACACCCCCAACCCTCAAGGACTCCAGATCCCCCACCCACGGACACCTGGTGAGTGTTCTCGCCCCCCCCCCCCCCCCCATCACATTGTGTAATCCCTGCACAGGTGGATTATTACATTACAGGCATTTAGCAGACGCTCTTATCCAGAGCGACTTGTATCCAGTCATATAGCTGGGTATATACTGGAGCAATGCAGGTTAAGTATCTTGCTCAAGGGTACAACAACAACAGTGTCCTAGTGGGGAATCGAACCTGTGACCTTTAGGTTACAAGACCAGCTCCTGAGCCATTATGCTACGCTGCCACGCAGATGACTCACTGGAGTTAGGAGCAGGACTTCGCCACATTCTTTCCCATTCTGTCTTTATCTTATCGTCCTCGGGGGCGGGGCGAAACCTGGGGTTGCTCACCTCGTCTGACCCCCCCCCCCCCCCTTCCCCCCCACACCAGAACGACATGTTACACCCGAGTGAGATTTTATCACGGACTTGATCAGTCAGTCAGTCAGTCAGACAGACAGGGCAACGATTGTGTATATGCAAACTCCCGGGGGGTGGGGAGGTGGGGAGGGGGTTAGTGATTTTAGCTCGGAGCGGCTCGGCTGGGGGGGGGGGGAGAGAGGGGGTCAGGCGTCGCTCGGCTCATCCGGAGCAGCGTGGGATTATTTTCACACCCCCTGCCTCGTCCGGGGGGGGAGGAGGGGGGGGGGGGGGGGGAGGGGGGCAAATCTTCACCCCTCTGGCCCCCGTTGGCATGCCATGCCTGGAATGCTCGCCTCTCCAAACTGCGCTTAATTCCCTCTGGAGTCCGCGGTGTTCCGCGCGTGTCTGCGAGCGTGAGCCCCACCGTCTGTCTGTCCATCTGTCCGTCTGTCCGTCTGTCTGTCTGTCCGTCTGTCTGTCTGTCCGTCCGTCCGTCCGTCCATACGTATGTCCCCAGAGGAGTCATTATGCTTGCATGGCCCCATAAATAAAGTGCTCGTTGCCTGTGTCTTTGTGTGTCTGTGTGTGAGTATGTGTGAGTTTGTGTGTGTGTGTGCATGTGTGTGTGGGGTGGGGGGGTCATGGTGTTGGGGGCAAGAGGTTTTTAGGGGGATCAGATTTCCGAGTTCTCTCGGGGGGTCGGGGGAAGGGGGGGGGGGTCGGGTTTGGGGCTGATGATGGAAAAACCTTGGCTGGGCAGTTTGAGTCATCGCAGGGCAGCTGTGAGCTCTCAGGAGGGGGGAGTATGTAAGGTGGTGTTCACTGCATCCTGAATACTGTCCAGCTGTGCCCTGTATGCTGATCGGGCGAACCAGCCTGTCCGGCTGCATTGTATATGCTGATTGGGTGAACCAACCCGTTCTGCAGTGTCCTGTATACTGATTGGGTGAACCTGCCTGTCCCAAAGTGCACGTTGGACAGGCTCTTTTCAAGGGTATGTGAAGTGAGACTTCAGAAACCTTCTTGCTGCCAAACTTTTTCCACCCATGGTGGGAGTATCACATCATAGGGTCATTGCGGCAAGTGAAGTGGTGCATTGTGGGATGCACAGTCACTTCTGCTTGGTCAGTGCTTGCACTGGAGTCAGGATGTCCACCTCACCTCGGGCTCGGAACACTCCAGTTTATCTGTTGTGCCCCGTTAGGATTGTCCGACATGACCGTCCAGACGATCGACGCTTGGGGATTCGGGCAGTGCGTTTCACACCATGAGCGCAAAGTTAGATGCCTCGTGTGTCGCGGGACTTGTTTTCGCCAAGATGACTAACTCTTCTCCCTTGGTTGGAGGACTGGCTCTCAGAGGTGTGTCATTTTGGCATCGTTCCATCGGAAATATTAGTATAATGTTCAGCGCCATCCCCAGAGGGGGCAAAGGGGCATCCCTGAAGAGCCTTTAATGCAGCCGGGTTGCCCCTAATCCAGCTGTGGTGGGGGATGTTGGGGGTTTGGGAGGGGTGGGGAGGGTAGGGGGTACGTTGCAGTGATATCTGTGCTGTGCCTGTTCATTCTGGAGCTGCAGTGGAGGTCAGTGAGAGAGTGCATGCATGTGGGTGCTGTATGCGGGAGACTTGTCTGCATTTGGCCCCTGGTTTGGCCCCTGGTTTGTCTGTAAGTCCATCCCTTGTCTGGAGGGTCCTTCCCTCGATGTCCAGCTGAGGGAGAGAGGTGGCCTGTAGGTGGCGCAGTAGCCCTGGTTTTGCGCGGTGGGGCTATTTGATTTGCCGGTCCGGTCCTGCTCTGTTGAATGCGCTCGAGCAGGTGCGTTTTAAGAGATGAGCGGTCTGGACACCTCCAGGACCGCGGGACGGGGCGCACGGCCTCCCCTCGCTGTTCTCGCTCCCCCTTTGCAAATTCGGGTTGTAGCCTGTCTCGTCCCTGCGGAGCCTGTCTGGCCATCGCATGAACCGTGGGTTTCTGGAGCCGGCGGCAACGGGGTGTTTTTATCGCCCCCTGGTGGAGGCAAGCGAAGGGTGCGCCCATGTCATTACACTGTGGTGCACCCAAAAGAGGAAGGCTCTTTTCTGTAGCGTTTTTTGATGTGGACGCTATGGGTTTTTTTTCTTCCTCTGAAAATTGAAGACAGAGTGACAGTTTAATGGCTGTCTTCGAACCGCAGGCTTTAGCTGGAGTTCTGTGAGGCCCTGCATGGCTCTCAGTGCAGTGGCCCCGCTGCAGTGTAATGGGGGGGGGGGGCTCTTGTTAATCTCGTTAGGGGAATGTGAGCGTCGCCAAATTGCTGAGTCGGGTCTTGAGGGCTTCCGCTTGTGACCGCAGTCACTGGTGAGTCTGTTCTGTGTTCTCGCTGTGCCTCTGAACATAGCCTAAATCGCTGAGTGTGCGTGTTTTTATATTTATATTTATATATATATATATATGGACACACAGCTGTCTTCGGTGAAATGGTAGAACATACGCATATAAATACTATGAAGTAAAAGCTGATTGTACCTTTGTTTCACATGTTCATCTTTTGATATCAAATCCAACTGGCTTAAGTGTATAGAAAAAGAACAAATTTCACTCTACTGTTCCCGTACTTTTGGAGGCCACTGTATTTGTATAACTGTTTTTCTCTTAATTTAGCTCTGTTTTCTGCAATTCACATGTGGTTAAAGTGTACATTCTCAGCTTTTATGTGAGGGTATTTTTGTTTGTTTTGGTTTCACAGAGTAGAAATTACTGCACTTATATATAAGTGGTGTAGTCTTACAGGCAGGGGTCAGTCAGTGATGTTTTAGAGAGCAGGAGGCTTTAATAAAAAAACTCTTTCTCTCTCGCTCACTTTCTTATTCTCCTTACTTCTTTTTCACTGTGGCTGTGTCCAAATCACCCTCCTAACAACTGTGTCCTCAAAGTATGCGCTGTCTACTAGGCAGGCAGCATGTAAAGTACACTACTTTTTTTGCCTACTTAACTTTCTCATACGCTGTACTCAACAGCTACACTCAATTTCAGGCAAGTCCTCTGACATGGGACTCTGACATGGCCTGTATCTTTCTCTTCTGTAAGTATGGGCCTGGTCCAAATCAGCCCACTTGCCTACTGTTGAGTACACAAGTCGTATACAAGTTGTGTACTCAATGGTAGACACGTGCTCCAATTTGGACACGGCCGTAGCCACTGTGCCAGAGCTCACCACTGCCCCCTGGTGGTAGCCACGTTTCCTGTAAGCCTGGGTGTTAGTGGTGGGAATTCTGTATTCCTGTAAAGTCTCCTGTTGCTTTGTTTGTTCTTAGCAGAGTGGCCAGAGAAAAGGTAAACAGTCACCTGAAGTTACACTCGTATCACCTCATAGGGGAATCTCAGGGAATGGACAGCATATTCAGCTTTGTAGTTGTTGAATTAAAATGTGAAATCTTAGCACCGATTAGCTTTTCTGTGCGGTGGGAGCTTTGCTGGAGTAAATTTGCAACGGCAAGGAAAAGGTGGTTGGGGGGTGGGGGGGGGAGAGGGTGCCGGTGCCGGTGAAGAGCTCACATTAACGCCGTGTTAAATACGGTCCAGGCTGACAGCCCACAGACGGCTCACACACTTGTGTGTCCCGCTCCAGTCCGCCCCAGACAGGAACCCGCAGCGCTCAATAAGAGCCCTGTTCCCTGCAGCAGCCTGCTAGTGCCCGGGGAGGGGGGTGGGGGTAGGGGGTAGGGGGCGGGTGGTGTAAGGCCAGGGTAACAGAACCCCCATTCTCCGTCCACCCACCCCCTCCCCTCCCCCCATCCCCACCCCAGCCGAATGAGATGTGCTGGGCTGACAAACCTCTCATTCATACTGGCAGACATGGAAAATGACTGCACTGCTGAGCAGCATTTCCTAGGACCAGAAATACTGTTAATATTGTTATTATTATAATTTTTATTACTATTATCATTATTATTATGATCCCTGTTATTATTATTACTGCTACTGCTACTGGTAGGGCTGCACGGTATCTCGAATCACAGGTTTTTAAAGTATGATGAGAATAACTGTTGCCGTGGGGTGTATTGGCAGACTTTCTTTTCTTTCTTTAATCGCACCTGATGCGGTAGTAAATAATCAGACCAGAGGCCACGTGAAATGCTTCCAAGAAAAGAATATCGCTGATATCTGTTGGCTGTTGCCAAGACAAAAGTAAAAAAAAAAAAATCACATGATCACATAGCCAATCAGCAGCAAACTGTCTTCTATGTTATCATGTGATCATTTTTGTAAAAAATTACATGGAATCCGCAAGGCCTTGCTGCTGATTGGCTGTCTTATCAACAGCCAACAGATATGAGTGATATTTTTTTTGGAAGCATTTCACGTGGCCTCTGACGTCAGATCATTTACTACCGCATCAGGTACGATTGGTGATTGCGCACGGACTCTGTACGTGCTGACACAGCACTAGGAGCAGGTTCTGGCCCAGTCGGGTCATGAAGAGTTCACAGAATCTATTAACGACGGGTAATTAAAGTCTCCTTTTCTTTTCGACCCGATAAGTGGTCTAATATGAGGCGTCTTGGGCAGAAAGTGTACCGCTGTTGTGCAGCTCACAGAGTGCCTCGCAGCCTCGTGTGAAACGCTGGGGCGATGGCGTCGCTGGGCGAGGCGGCTCCAGGAAGGGCTCTTCCTGTTGGCGAAAGGTGGCGGTCCGCTTGACTGGCCGGGCGAGCGAAGGGGGGCGTGGTCTCTGGCGCGATGCTGAATCCGTGCTCTCCTGTGTTTCCGCCCCCCCCCCCTCCAGTCCAACAAGGTGCCGGTGGTGCAGCACGCCTCCCACATGCACCCCCTGACGCCCCTCATCTCCTACAGCAACGACCGCTTCTCCCCCACCAGCCCCCCCACGCACCTCTCCCCGGAGATCCTGGACCCGAAAACAGGTACGCAGCGCCCCCCCACCCCCCAGAGTCTGCCGTGGATCCCTGTCCTGTTTTGTCCCCTGAATCGGAATCTACCCCTCTGCCCCCCCCTCCCCAACCCTCACTCACCCCCCGTCTCTGTCTCTCTCTCTCTCCAGGTATTCCGCGGACCCCTCACCCCTCGGAGCTCTCGCCGTACTACCCCCTCTCGCCCGGGGCGGTCGGGCAGATCCCTCACCCCCTGGGCTGGCTGGTGCCGCAGTGAGTCGCCCGTTTTCTGCCCACCCTCACAGTCAGGGCAGTTCATACAGACACAGACAGATGGGCCCTACAGATAGATCAGCCCTCACAGACGGCTCTGCTCATGGAAGGGTCCTCTTAGCCAAGCGCACTGTCATTGCTGTGCTTGACCTCCAGACCTCTCTGGACCGGGCAGTGACCAGGTGTTCTCTGTGTCACAGATTGAGGATTCAGTTTCAGAAGCTGTGTCTGATTTCTACGCTGAGCTCTCTCTCTCTCTCTCTCTCTCTCTCTCTCTCCCTCTCTCTCTCCTCCCCTCTCTCTCTGTAGACAGGGGCAGCCCGTGTACTCTCTCCCTGGGGGTGGCTTTAGGAGCCCTTATCCTGCGCTCGCCATGAACGCGTCCATGTCCAGGTGAGCGCTGTCCCGCTGCGGGAGCGGGACGTCCCTTCTGATCTCCCTCTCCATCAGCCTCCCCAGATCACCCTGTCTCTCAGCCTCCCCCTGACCTCCCTGTCCGTATCTCCCACCAGTCTGGTGTCCAACCGCTTCTCCCCCCACATGGTGCCCCACCCGCACCATGGCCTGCACCAGACGGGGATCCCCCACCCCGCCATCGTCTCCCCAGCCGTCAAGCAGGAGCCCAACGGCGACGGCGTCGGACACTCCGCTCACACGTAAGCGCCAGCCGGCCCCAACCACACCCGCACCACCGCTGCGCATGCCACATGGCTGGTTTGAGCTGTGTCGTGACTGCGTTTCCCATGGTGCATCTGTGCAGGAAGTCCTCGGGGTCAGCGAAGAGGGAAGAAGAGAAGAAGCCCCACGTTAAGAAGCCATTGAACGCCTTCATGCTCTACATGAAGGAGATGAGGGCCAAGGTGGTGGCCGAGTGCACTCTGAAGGAGAGCGCTGCCATCAACCAGATCCTGGGCAGGAGGGTGAGTGTGTCTGTGTGTGTGTGTGTGTGTGTGTGTGTGTGTGTGGGTCTGAGGCAGTCAGAGACACTCCCTCAAGAGTGGAAGTATGGCAGTATTGTAGTAATTTACAAGAAGAGGGACAAGGCCATTTGTGGGAACAGCCATGTCTCCCTTCTCACTGTCGCCAGTGAAGCACTAGTGAAGGCAGTCCATCAGCCACAGAGGGGTTCAGCGTCTACTGGACGCCAGCCTTTGGTGGAGGAGGTCTGCCCTGAGACTCCGGCTGTGGGGTCTGCGACTACATCTGACCCCGTGTGTCTCACCTAAAAAAGGGGGGACTCCTGCATCAGCCCCCACAGCCATCTACAGTGGCACTGGTGCCGGGAGCACGAAAACATCCCCCCCCCCCCCCCCCCCCCCCCCCCCTACTCCTCCCCCCACATCCCTCACCAAGAGCCAGAGCCCCCGGGGGCAGCTCATTGTGATTGTTATCGTGTGTGGATGATAGCACTGACTGTGGGTGTGTGTGTATTTTTGAGCGTTGTGTGTATAGGTGGTGATGGCTTGCGTTTTTGTGTTGACAGTGGCACTCTCTGACGAGGGAGGAGCAGGCCAAGTACTACGAGCTGGCGAGGAAAGAGAGACAGCTGCACTCCCAGCTCTACCCGGGCTGGTCAGCACGGGATAACTATGTGAGTCACTAACACGTGCGTGTACACACACATACGTACACACTCACACACACGCAGGCACGCACATACACACTCACACACACTCACATGCGCATACACACACACACACACACACACACAAGAGACTGGGAAACACACTCACACTCATCACAGAATTTGATGCACATATGCTACTACATGCTCATCTGTAGGGTCTGCTAATAGCCGTCTAATGCATCTTTACACAGAGGCTTTCACAACACTGCATTATGGCAACACTATTAGACACACTGGCTCGCTCGCTGAACCTAACTCGCTCAGTCGCGGGCCTGCTTGATTATTCACACGTGCAAACACACACACACACACACACACACACACGCTCATACACGTATACGCACTTTGTGAACTCCACAGCGTGTGCAGTCAGTTCCTGTATTGGCTAGTTTGATGGACAGTGCACACGTGCTGTTTCAGGTGTAGTAACCGTTCGGTTTGCTCCTGCAGGGAAAACGGAAGAAGAGGAAGCGAGACGGTAAAAGGCCTGACTTAACAGAAGGTAGGAGGCCGTCGTCTGACCGACCCGAAGAAATCTTAATTTCACGCTGCGGTGTTCCGTTTTTTTATTGGTTCGTACGAGCATGACAGCACTTTGTAGCTCCGCCCACTATGAGGGCTGGCTCACTCCCCTCCTTTCAGTAGCTCTGCTTGAGGGAGGGAAAGATTAAAACGACTCTCCCTGCTGTGATGTTGGACTCCTCCATGTTTGTCTCCGACCTGCATAATTTAAAGCAGTCCTTAGATGCTTTACTTGAAGGCATCCTAGGATTTTTACCTTGAGAATATTCTAGAATAATCATGCTCAGTCATATCTGTGATGCACTGACAATCTCTGTCTCTGCACACATTTGCCAAATCCGTAATGTGTGTCCTGTCACGTACGCTTTATGGCCCTGTTACTCTAATCACTGCCCTAAGGGTCCAAGTACTGCTGGTTTTCCACCCTCCCTTTACCTGGGAGTCAGGTGTGAATGCAGTCTGGCCAATCAGTAGCGCTAATTGTTCAGCTGATTTACCTGGGGGAGAAGAAAACCAGGGCCGGATTTGGATTCCGGGTCCAGATTTGAGTATCCGTGCCTTATGGCGTATAACTCAAGTGTTACGGGTTTTCTGTTTGTTTTGTTGAACAGACGTGATCCTGTGTCAGAGCAAGAGGCCGTTCGTGCCGCACATGCCCCAGGAGAAGCCGTGCGCCAGCCCCGCCTCCTCCCACGGCTCCATGCTGGACTCCCCCGCCACGCCCACGGCGGCCCTGGCCTCCCCGGGCGCGCCCGCCCCCACCCACTCCGAGCAGGCCCAGCCCCTCTCCCTCACCACCCGGCCCGAGGGCCGCCCGCGTCCCCCCTTCCCCCTGCTGAGCAGGGCCTCCGCGGCCCCCCCCCTCCTCCTCCTCCTCCTCCTCCTCCCTCTCCCCCTGCTCTTCCTCAGCAGCCTCTCCGCCCGGCGTCTCCCTCCACCGGACCACGCCCCTCCTCCTCTCCCGCCCGATGGCCTTCTCCTCCCTGCCGCCCTCCATGCTGTCTCCGCCCACCTCGCTCCACTCGGCAGCGCATTCCCATCATGCCCTGTTTCAGTCTCAGCCCCTCTCCTTGGTTACCAAATCGACTGACTAAATAGCAAAATTCAAAAAAAGAGCGGTTTGGTTTTTCCCCCCGTTTTTAATGCTGTATATTGCTTTGTACCTCATTTTTATATAGGTGCTAGACCAAGTTTTTTTTTTTTTTTTTACAAATGTATATGAAAAAGGAAGAAAAAAAAATTGGTCAATATTTGACCACCACCTCTTGTATTTGGCTTCTCTCTGAAACTAAGTGTATTTTTGTAAAGTTTTATTAAAGAACTGGTTACTTTTCTCATACTAATTTCTCTAATGTGCTACTTACAAAACAAAAATGTATAAAATATTTCCTTTTTTTTAAAAAGAAAGTAAAAACATTATACAGTTTTTTTTTTTTAGTTGAAACCTGACTAATGATGCTAGTTTTGAGTTTATTACCCACTACTGCTCATCCCTTCTCAGTGTGAGCTGTGAAACACTAGTAAAAAACCCCTGAACGCTCACTCCTTCTTTCCAGAGGATTGCAGGGATGAAACTTCACAGCCCAAAAACACTCCACTCAGGACACCGTTGTGGTTCGGGAGGCTGAACAAACGGTCCAAAATGGCCGCCACATCAGCTAGTCGCAAGGCTCGACTGTTTGACCAAAGGCAAATAAACAGCAGGCCTTAACTTCTCGGGTAGCTGTGCTGGACCCCCTCCCTCACTGTCAGCTGGAACTAAAAAATCTCTGCACCTGTTTCCCTGGGGGACACAGTTTAGAGCGCCCCCCCCAGAAGGACAGTAGTTGTGCCAAAGATAAGTAGATCATAGTATGCCTTGTTCTTCAATGGGAAGAGATTGCCACGCACAGAAGCTGTTATTGAACACTAATGCTTAATACTTTGCCAGTAGGTTTAGAAAATCTTGCGTTTTTGGGAGGATGGAGCTGATTGGCTGTGCTGTCGGGAAGATGGCACTCTGGTTGGATTTCCTCTGGGAAATTTGCCTCTCAGAAAACCCACATCCTGATCTGTCCCATTTTATCTTTCACGTTTTCTAAGTTTTGTATTTTTTTATTGTGAAAATCTTGTTCTCAAGTTCTATTAAACCGTGAAATTAAAATATAAAAGTTTGAAAGTTCTAATGAGTTTTTAATTTTTACTGACAAGTTACATCACACATTGCATCATTCCTGACTTTTATTTGTGTTCTGGGTGGACTTCATGGGATGATTGGATTCTCTTGTACTCAAAGGGTATTTTCTTGTATTTGTTTCTTGTGTTCAGAAACGGTCAAGTTGTAACAAAAGGACAACAAAATCATTACTGGGCTTGTTTTTACAGGCCACTTTGGAATGGAAAAGGAATCGATGCCTGGGAGCAAATCAAAATATGGTGATAAACTCCTCATCCTTTCCCCAACCTTCACCTCTATAACTGCCCACTTGCGTTCTGGAACACTGCTGTAACGTTTGAATTTGATTCAGTTATTGGTTGGAACAGTGTGGCACTGGGGATATAACGTGGTCATTTATTAAGAAAGAAAACATGGTGCATTGAAGGCTTTATATGGACTTTTGGGAGAGTGGGTCAGTGTGGGTCAATCCTAGAGTTTTGCACTGGTGTGTGGGTGCGCAGACGTTTGGCCGAGCCTATGCTGGGCTGGCTGTGGTCTGTGCTGGGTGTTGTGGCTGACCCTGCTTGGTTGTATTAGTGAAGGAGCGTAGCCTCTCGAGACCTTGAAGGTTCCCAAGGTAGGGCACTGTCATCGACACAAGAAGCACACTTCCTAATGTGCACAACGAAGCTGCATTAATTTGTCAATCAGCCCAGTTTGACCTTTAAGAGAGAAAATTCTGATTGGATTGAAAATAAATCAAATGCTGTCATTAGGATGTATATTCAGCTCCATAATTCATGCTGCTGCTGATCAAGTTTTTAGAATTTGTGTAAAAAAGTTTTACATCGAATTGAGGTGACCTTTCCATATGCTGCGCCTTGTCTGTAACTGGTGATTCTCTTGTTACTTTTCTGAGACCTGAACACCATAACATTGAATTTAAGGACAAGCGCGTGCAAGCTAGTGAAATAGTTTTGGATAGATTATAGTTTAACCTATTTAATTCCCGTAAGGTATCAACACTGCTTGAAGTAGTGTTATTTTGAAGTAGACTCCTGTCATTCTGTTTGATTGAACTCCTGGTTGTTGGTTGTTGGGCTGCAAGGATGAGAAATCGGATCTACTTCCTGTTAAGTAAAAGTCATTGCAATTCCTTTTTTCTGTGAAGAAATTCAGGTTGAGGTGTATTGCTAACCCTAAAACACCCTAAAATCGCTAGTTTGCATTTTTGTGCTTCTAACGGGCCTTCAAAACGCCCTTAAATTGGGTATGATTCCAGAGACCATGTGTGTATTCTTCATTTGTGTCCATTTCTGTCTCAGTCGGGCTCGCCTGGATAAACAGAACCTATATAAGTGGCTAAAATAGCATGGATACCTTTTTTTTTTAGCAGGAAGCAACTGCATTGTGGAACTCATCTATTCCAACTCCCTTTTTAGAGCAGTAAATCTGAAGGATCCAAAACATCAGAATTAAAGGCATATTTAAATACATAGTTTATTGAAGGATATCCACATAGATGCAGAAGCAAAGTTCCCTCCTTTGTGCATCTCATCCCATCCCAAAGAACTTGAAAAAATATTGAAACATACCAACAAATAAAAAAGATTTAAAAAATACAATAAAACCAGATTGTAAACTCTTGACTTCAGTCACCATGTCCCTACTGTGGCTACTGTGGTGAACGTATATTTTAATGTACATATATTTTAAATTGCACTTTACTGTAAAAACTGTTATTAATGTCTTTAGCATGTGAATTGTGGGGTATAGCTCACGTTCCTGCTTCATGTAAATGGAAAATGCAGCTCCTCATAATGCGATTCAGTAAACATTCACAAACAATTACAGTACAAATTCATATTTACAAATGCAGCTGTTTTGCCATCAAACCATGTACAAACGAGACGCTTCAACAAAAAGCGTTGTTTGAGGTGGAAGAATCCCGCTGGGGTTTCTATGGGCGATGAAAGTGTTTTCGGGAGCTGTTGTTTGGGTGCTGTTATATGCATGTTTGGGGCCTGTATCATGAAGGAGGAATGTTCCGAGTTTCACTCGGTGCAGTTAGCCAGCTAACTCAGTAATCCTGCTTCGTTATACAGGTCTTTACTCAGCACAGTTAGCCAGCTAACTCAGTAATCCTGCTTCGTTATACAGGTCCCAGATGTACATAAAACAGCACCCGTATGACAGCTATTGTTGAAAAACAACAGAGCCCTGCTTGCCCAGTAGGTCTCCAGAGGCCTGTATCGTGATGCAGGATTATTAGGAGATTATTAGGAGTTAGGATAACTGCGCTGAGTAAAACCCGGAGCCCTCCCAGATCAGGAACGTGGACTGAATGGAAGTACAGAGAGCCGTTCCGGGTTTTAGTGCAGTTATCCAGCTAACTCAGTAATCCTGCTTCGTGATACAGGCTCCACGTCGCTACAGCTAACAGCTAACTGGGGTGCAGCTGCTAGGCCTGTGCTGAGGCCCCTGGCCCTGGGCCCCGGGGGGCCCCCCCGAGGGAAACGCTCAGCTGATGGACCGTTTCCTGGGCCTGGTGGAAGTGGCGATCAGCACCGTGGCGTTCAGGCCCTGGAGGTCTTTGGCGCGGGCCGGCTCCGCCCCTCCGGCGTCGGCGAAGGGGAAGGCCTGGCGGGTGAGGCGGGAGACGAAGCAGGGCATCTCCTTCTTCCCCGCCAGCTGGCCGCCGCGCGCCTGGAACCGGTACGCCACGCGGAAGTTCAGCCACGTCATCAGCCGTGTGACCTCCAGGCTCCGCCCCCCCTCCTCCTCCAGGAGGTCGCACAGCGTCTGAAGGAAGACCGAGCCCGTCAGGTGCATGAAGGCACTGTAACCTGCAGCACAAGACAAAACAACACAATATTTATTATTATTATCATCATCATCATCATTAATATTGTTATTAGTAGTAGTAGTAGTATTATTATGACTTACTTATGCTTGATCAACTGATTAAAACAAAAACTATTATTATTATTAGTAGTAGTAGTAATAGTAGGTTTACTACTTATGCATGATCAAGTGATTCAAACAAAAACTATTATTATTATTATTATAATATTACAGGTACTATTAGTACAGCACTACTGCTGTAGCGGGTGCCTTCAACAATAGGAGCAGGAAATGGCTGCAGGTTAAAATCCTCAGCTGGGGAAAGGCCCTCAGCCTGAGATTCCTGAGCATGGATCAGCGATAGATTCGTATCGTTGATTCATAGATTCATAGATCTGGGTGAAAGGTGAAATGGGAGTTGCGTAAAAAGAATTTGTTTGAGAGCGCTTGCGACGTGAGCACAGTGTGTACCGTGGCTCCGTGGTCTGGGTGTGACCAGGAGGATGAATGAACAGCTGAGTCACGGTAAGGTTAGGTCACGAGTCATTCATCGAGGGATTAGTGCAGAATCTCTTCGTTTCAGTGCAAGGATTCAGGGTTAAGTACCTCCCCGGCCCCCCAACTGATTTTAAACAGCAGCCTTCTCGTTATGCTCTGTGTTTCTTTGATGGCTGTGCAACAGAGCCATCTGTTATGAAGTGTGTGTTTATTGCCTAAGTGTAAGCAAAACAATTAGGGAAGATGGGCTGAATGGTCTGTTGTCATCTGCTGATGTTTCATCCAGTGCTCTAAGGTTCTAATGTTCTGGTGCTAGGCAACAGGAGGAGGGGGTGGAGCTCTAACCCGGGGGCGTGGCAAACATGACAGCGGTGTCAATGGGGATGGAGAGGTAGTGAGAGACGTTGTCCTCTTCCTCCGCCGCTGCCCTCCCCGGTGCCGAGTCCGTCTCTACCTCCACCCCGCTGTCTAGCTCGACCCCACGACAGGCCTGGAGAGAGAGAGAGAGAGAGAGGACAAGCTGTGAGACCCCCGCCTTCCTTCAACCAACCAACCAACCCGCCCACGCTGGAGCACATGGTGTGACACAGCAAAACTGGGAAACTGCAGCACCGCCTGTGATGGAGGCAACGGCATCACGCGAAGCCAACCTCCCATTCAGCACTGCAGTGAACGCACAATATACACTGTGGGGTGATGACAGTGTGCTATAACAGGGGCAGCAGTGTAGCACAGAGGGTAAGGAACTGGGCTTGTAACCAAAAGGTTATAGGTTTAATACCTGGATAGGACACTGCCGTTGTACCCTTGAGCAAGGTGCTTAACCTGCATTGCTTCAGTATATATCCAGCTGTATAAATGGATGCAATGTAAATGCTATGTAAAAAAAAAAACTGTAAGTCGCTTTGGATAAGAGTGTCTGCTAAATGCCTATAATGTAACTGTAACAGTTAGGGAAGTGGGCTTGTAGCCTAAAGGTTGCCGGGTCTATGTAGGGCATTGGCATTCTACCCTGGAGCAAGGCACGAACCTGCCTGAATGTGCTGCTGTATAAATTCATTCTATTTAATAATGCAATTCAAAAGTTGCAAGTCGCTCTAGATAATAGCACCTGCTTTATGCCTGTAAGGTAAAAGCAATAACACCATCTGACCGACAGAAAACTCTGAGCCAGAGTATGTCCTATAGTTTAGCTGAGCTAACAAGAGCTAGCAAGACCGCGTAGAGCAGTGATAAGATGACTTGCCTTCAAACCAGATGCTTAAATGCATTGTGGAGCAGTGTAGTTTGTACCCTTGGTGAAGGTAATTCATCTAAATTGAATCAGTTAATGCTCATGTAGTGATATGTCAGCTATGTTTATCTTTCTAGACAGACATATCTGCTGCGCAAATATGACCATTAAGCTGTATCATGTGATAAAGTCAAATATAATTTAGAATTATGACTAGTACATCTACAGGTTAACAGGGAGTGAAAGTACTTGGCGGAGCTGAGGTGGACTTTGCTCACCTGTATGAAGAAAAGTTTCGTTTTCCCGACCATTGCGGGGCTTTCGAAACAGCTGAAGATTCGCGCCAGCCTCACGGCGCCCCCATCCGCCCCGAAAACCACACCCTCCTCCCCGTGGCTGGACAGGACCCCCACGAAACAGTCCGCTACGGGGCCCTCGCTTGCTGTGGGTGGAGGGAGACACAACGATTGGCTGTTTAACTACCTGAAGCCTTCACCAGTCAAAAAAAGTGCAGTTCAAAAGTGTGGTATGTGCATTCTAAAGTGTGAACGCTGAACTGGAGGATTAAGCTTTTGACGCAAATATTTTTTTAGTTAAAAACCATGAATTAGGAATCCTATTGCATGTCACCCACCCTTGCTGGCCCCCTCCGCCTTTTAACCAATTTAAACTGACCTATCCCAGTACTGTGATGTCACAGTCACCCAGTAAGGGTGGTTACTTTGGTAATTTCTGAGAATTGATGAGGGTTACAAAACATTTTTCTTAACTTTTTGTGCATTTTTTCACAGTGTAGGAGAAATGGACTGTCAGCTGTTTTACGGGAGGGTGAAGTCATGATTCAGATGATCGATGTCAGCTGAGGAGGGGGCGTGGTTGATCTGAAACAGGAGCTTCTGAAATCGTACTTCCTGGACAAATATTGAATGTTTGCATGATGACAGTCATGAGACACTCCGGGGTCGTAATAAAACTGAAAAGCGCAGATTGCACAAGTGCCACCTGGCGCAGGTTGTAGCGTTTTTCGCCGTAATACGTTCATTTCATCTTCTGTCTAGTCATGTGGCTGCCGGCTCGTGAAGGTAAAGTCACGTGATTTTCCAGAAATTCTGCCCGAGGGGCATTCTGTCACTCTTGCTTAACAAAAAATATCACATTTCCGTCCTTCCATGTCCAGTAGCTGACAGTCACAAATACACGGTGCCTAATAACACTTCTTCTAGTGCTCGTTATTTCAGGTGTCATGCCTGGTGTTTCTCGGTCATTCACATTCTTGCTTGATAATTGGAATGTAAGGTACATTACTGGAAAACTTCTCGACATCCCCCCCCCTCCAAAAAAAAAGACATCTGTGCAGGGCTGTTAAAATTGGAACTCTGGTCACATGAGAACAAGTGTGTCAGTTAATTTATGATTATTGTTCAAAACATATTTTTCTGATTTCAGAAAGCCAATCAATAAAGCATCTTATTTTGAGTCAGGGTTTCAATCAATATTAACATAATGTTGATATTTTACAGTTAAATTATAATTCCTCAAAATTATAATTTCTCCCTTAGAATTCCATTTAATTGGGTAGAGCTTACATCACATAACATTACATTTATTTGGCCGATGTTTTTATCCAAAGCAACATACAATAAGTGGACACCAAAGGTCATTGGAACAACTACAAAACACAGGTTCGATAAGGTACAATACTCAATTCGTAACAGTTATTCATAGCCAAGAACACATTGTCCAGTTCACACAGTAAGCATTACTTTCTGACCTAACCCATGCTAAGTCAAACTAGGAGGCGTGACAAGCTACAACATCAAGATAATGATACGAAGTACATTATAAGTTCTGGATGGAGGTACATGTAGAACGAAAGTGGCACAGGAGGTACATGTGTACCATGAAGCTGGCATAGACTCAAAGCTCTTGTATTAGATAGATCAGAACAGCTGAGACCCTGACCACCTTCAAACGACGACTGAAGACTCATCTCTTCAGGCTGCACCTCTCCCCATCCCTCCCCACCTCCCTGTAGTCTCTAACTGACTTTGTAATCTTAGGGTTGTAGCTAGGTAAGCTGCTTATCTTAGTTGACTTAGTTATTGCACTTTTGCCTACTCAACTATTGCTTGTTTTATTTGCATAGACTGCTTTGTTGCTGTCTTTGTTGTGTTAATCAGATTAACCTACAGGATTCAAGTTAAACTATGCAGTCGTTCCCTGCACTTGGAACTGTACTTCCCTCTAGGGTTTTCAACACACTTGTTCCTGGTTTTGGTTATACACTTTGTTGTACATCACTGTGGATAAGAGCGTCTGCCAAATGCCTGTATTGTAATGTAATGTAATGTAGATTACACTGCCTGAAATTTTCACCTGCAACCTTAAAGCTTTAGGTTTGGAACCCCGGTGTCTCGCTGCAGATGGTATTGAGAAAAGGTAGCCAGCCTTCATTTGTGCAGTGAAAAAAACGCACCGATAGAGAAACAGCGCGCTCTAGCAACGCAAGAGCTGAGCCATAGTCTGTTTCTCTCTCTTCTGCGCTCAAGCTCTGCAGACCTCCAGCAACAACCCAGACCTGCCAAGGGCCGCGGCACTGCTACGCGGTGACTGCGTCACGCAGAACAGACACCGTCGCGCGCAGTAGCATGCTAAATGGATACTTAAATAAGAAACCTCCGCTGTCCTATCTCCTGGTTTCTCACCCTCGACTGGTCGACAGGTAAACTGCTCAGAACATACTGTACCTGGGCTGGGGTTGTAGAAATATGAGCAAAATACATGCCTAAAACAGCTGGTTGAGGTTGGATAAACATTAATTAAATGCATGCCTGAAACAGCTGGTTAAGGTTGGATAAATATGAATAAAATATCTTATTAAAAACAGCAGGTTGGGGTTGTAGAAATATAATACTCTCTTCAAACAGCTGGTTGCATTTGAAGAAATACACTCTCTTCAAACAGCTGGTTGGATTTGGAGAAATATAATGCTCTCTTCAAACAGCTGGTTGGATTTGGAGAAATATAATGCTATCTTCAAACAGCTGGTTGGATTTGGAGAAATATACTCTCTTCAAACAGCTGGTTGGATTTGGAGAAATATACTCTCTTCAAACAGCTGGTTGGATCTGGAGAAATATAGTACTCTCTTAAAACAGCTGGTTGGTGAAGTGCGGAGGGTGTACCTTCTTTGAAGAGCTGGTAGATCTCCTCGGCGGTGGGGTCCGTATGAAAGTCCACCTGGAAGCCCAGCCGAGTCAGGACTTTGTGGAGCCTCTTCGTGTCTCGTTTAGCTCCTTTCCTTGCAGGTAGATCCACTCCACGGTCAAAGGCCACCACTGAAACGACAAGGGCCCTGTTTCTGGCCCGTGACATCCCTGTTTGAGAGGGGTCCGAAGCACGAATGGGGGAGAACATGGCAAAATAATGTGTCACCGGGCACAGAAAGAGAATTTTGAAGCACACCTGCCTGCCTCCCTCTGTTATGTAAAGCAGTTCAGACTCCAGGTGGTAAACTGCACTAAACTGCACGTCCACTTCCAAAAAAGGAGTTCCTGCTAGACGGGGGAGTTGCCATCACATGGTATTAGTCATGTTCTGTATTGTGTAATCATTTCCGCACCTTCTTACTTAGACTATGTAAGTATGATTAGCTCAGCAGGCTGCAGAAAAACCCACAGCGCACCCTTAGTAACTACCCTCACCTCTGACTTCCGCATCATTTCGTCATCACGAAATTTCTGCGTGGTGTACTAACCCCATTTTAGGATTGGTTATATTTCATAATGGTAAACAAAGTTAGTATGGTCGCGGGTAAACATTGCATTGTGATTGGTAAAAATAGGTGAAAATGTTGTTTCTAGGGAGAGAGTGAGGTGCAGCAGGAGCTGCATGGTTCAAGATGTTAATGGAATAAAACATCCACCACAGAGTGGTTTTGCTTTATGTGCCAGAGTCCGTGAGTTTATTCCTAAAGTTCCATATTCTAGCTGTTTGTCTGTCCGTGCTTCCCTTTAATTTTTTAAAATCCTGTATGTCCTAAGCAGGGACATAACATTCTGGAAGTTCTATGTATTTTTACTTTTTGCGTTGTAAAAACATAGCAAATTTCACAATGAACTTGCGGTTCCAGCTGATTGTTGTGGTAGGAGCACCAGTGACTAAGACTGCTGAACTAGCTGATGTTTCATGAAGAACAGTGACTAAGGGGATGCTGGCATGCAATTCTAAAGAAAAAACATGATCAACTAGGGGCAACCGCGCTTAAATGCATACTCCTAGACCATGATGTCTATGCATGGGTTCAAGATACAAGGGGGAAATAGATTACCTACTCTGAATCTACTGAGTGCAAATATATATTTATGTACAGCATGAGCAGGCATTTATTTTATCGCAATAAATGGTAAATGGTAAATGGACTGCATTTATATAGCGCTTTTATCCAAAGCGCTTTACAATTGATGCCTCTCATTCGCCAGAGCAGTTAGGGGTTAGGTGTCTTGCTCAAGGACACTTCGACATGCCCAGGGCACGGTTTGAACCGGCAACCCTCCGACTGCCAGACAATCGGTCTTACCTCCTGAGCTATGTCGCCCCCCCTGTCGCAATAAACTGTGGAAATTTAGAGGGGAAGAACAGGGGATGACGTGATTGATATCTTGAAACAGGATTTTCTGAAATCTTACTTCCGGGACAGATTTGCTAATGTCAGACAACAGATGACAGGCATGAGACACTCCAGGGTCATTTTGAAACTGAAAGCACAGATTGCACAAGCGCTCCCTGGTACAGGTGGTAGCACTTGTTTCCTGTCAGACGTTCCTTTTATTTTCTGTCTGATCATGCGGCCGCAGGCTCGTAAAGTCATGTGATTTGCCATACGCAGACGTCCAGTCATCTAGGGCGGCGGGTATAATGGGTACCGGCGGCGGTGTAGTATAATGACTAAGGAGCTGGTCCTGTAACCGGTTCGATTCCCCGGGTAGGACACTGCCGTACTTAGCCTGCATTGCTTCAGTATATACCCAGCTGTAATGGGTGGATGCAATGTAAATGTAAATGCTATGTAAAAGTCGTGTAAGTCGCTCTGGATAAGCGCGTCTGCTAAATGCCTGTAATGTAATGTAATTAAAACCGGGCAGTGAGATTACCCTCTAGCTGTATCTCAGAATTCAGCAAAGCTCACAGCAGGCCTTTGGTAATGTCGAGGAAAACACCTCCGCTGCAGGTTCGTTCGAGCCTGATGAATTCTATATGTGTTAGGTCAAAACAAACTTAACACAGAAATCAAAGAAGTTCTCAAAGTTTAATTAACCGGTTTATTTCCAGAGTCTGGAGGAGACCACTTAGAGAGTTGAACAGGGATTCCCCTTCTGGATCCATACCTTTTATAATGTGAAGACATCTTTCTCCACTCACAACCTTGACCATGAAATATATCATTTCAATACAGTGCCCCCCCCCCCCCCCCCACCGTTTTACATACCTTTCTGGTGAAATACATGTTTTTCTCAATTCAAATTAAGCTACGTCTTCCTGCCGTCATGGTGACCACTGATAAGGTAAACAGTACCAGGCTGTAGACTGGCCTTGAAGGCAGGCGCAACTGCTGGCCCTCAAGCAACAGTCAGACCACTACACCCTGTATTTTCCAAAGGCCCTCTGCACAGTGTAACAAATAAAACGTTTTATAAAACATATATCAATGGCGATTATGCCAACATATATCAATAATGATTATGCACAAATGAGTATAAGATAATGATTAAATCTGCATATCCTTACACAGTGACTACCCTCAGCTCAGGCTTCTTTCACATAATTTCATAATTACGGAATTTCTGTGGCTTCTACTGTATGTGTTCCTACTTCCTCCTGCATTTAATGTATTAGGTCTGCTGGAAACTGATTTTAGCCGGCCCACTTCTCTGATCCCAAGAGATAAGAGATCAACCTGATTTCTGTAAATGTTTTGGAATCTGAATTTTTTTTAATTGCCCTGGAAACCTGTTAGGGGGGTGGGGGTATGCATAAAAGGTGCTGTAATTTCTAAAAGATGAAACTCAAATGTATAAAAACACCCTTTATAAATGATGTGAATCTGCACTTGAACCACAATGTGATTTGTTTATTTGTTTGATTATAAATCTAAAATGGCAGAGTACAGAGCAAAGTGAAGAAAAAAATATGTATATGTATATACAGAGATTTAGCCGCCCTGCCACATTTCAGGGAAGAGGGAAGTTTCAATACGTCATCAACATGCGTCCGCGTAATGTTGACTGTAAAGTACAGAACTGTGCTGTAATGCCTGAGAAAAAAATACTGGAGACGTGGAGTTAATTTAGTTTCGTTTTCTTAGTATTGAAACACAAGATTCAAAGACTACCGTCTTGCAGTTATCATTGCTGCCAGCTTGCCCCCTTGACTGTGGAGTTTTCGGGCATGCCTCCTATCTAGCTAGGTCATGTGTCGATACAGTTAAGACGTTAGCTTGCAACCTACCTTACTTTTTAACTGGATAGCCGTATATATATACCTTGCAAGCTGGCGGGTGTCTGCATACTTTTTTATAACGTTATTTTTATTTGAACCGTCGTTGCAGTAGTTGTGATGTAAGCCATTGCTGATGTTAAATACACATTTGCTTAGCTAGGTAGCTGGTTTTTTAGCACGAGACAATCCACTTGTGCGATTCTGAAGCTTTTTGCTAACTCAGCTGGGTGTTTTGGGCGTCAAAGTAGAAGGCAATAGGATTATCGAAATTCGCAAGTGCTATTCAACTCCGGGGTGCAAATAATATGCCTCCCTACAAGAAGAATGGAATTCCAGACAGGTTAGACGGTCTGCTCTATCGGAAATTATAGCGTACAACGACATCTGTATAAGTTACACTAAAGTTAGCTAGCCAAAACAACTGTTAATTGGTTTTTTGCCAACGCATGCTGAAAATGAATGCAGCCACCGTTGTTGAGCGTGTATTTAACGTTATTTACTTACCTTGTACTTTCCCAGCATTGTCGATATGTCACGCGTTCCCAGAACTGCGTGTGAATGTATATGAATAATTATGTCCAAATGGATGCTTATCGCTCGGTCAGGTGGACGGAGTACCAGGCTGTCGGGAAGAGAATCCCCGGGACCCGGTTCATCGCCTTCAAAGTTCCCTTGAATAAGGTAGGGACTGTTCTGTTGCATGATCTAATTCCACTCGTGGTTCATGCTATTCCCCTTTTAGACACACTTTAGGCACGAATCAATATCATAGACCTTGGGAAAGAACGCACACTGAAGCGGCATAGGTTATTCATCTTCCACCATTTGGATTCAGACCTGAAATGATATGGATAATAGAAGGGATGTGTGATAATAATATGTTGTCCATATTGGACAGTAATAGCATGACGGCACATCAGTTTCGCTTGTTGGAACTTTAAAATTTGGCTGAGAAAGTCATCTCTAGCACCATAGTTTTGTAGCAGTTTATGCATGCATGTCAGGAATGGTTTCTCAGCCAAAGGGGGTGGTGGTGGTAGTTTGTAACCGTGTGTGCCCCCCCCCCCCCCTCCACTCAGAACCTGAGGAGGCAGCTGCGCCCCCTGGAAGCCTTCGGGCCACAGGACCTGGTGAATGTGGTGGAGCAGGAGAAGAACGCTCTGGGCCTTGTTATTGACCTGACCTTCACCACCCGCTACTACAAGCCAGAGGTGAGCAGCCTGAAGAGAGAGGGGGCTGAAGTGGTGAGAGGATAGTTCTGAGGTGTCCTTCTCTTGGGTCAGCTGTAAGACTGTCCTTCTCTAGGCTCAGCTGGTAAGACAGGTAAGACTGCTCACCAGACCTGGAGCTCTTAATTATAAAAGTTTGTCCCTTCTACCTCCCTCAGGAATTCAGCTCCGCTATAATCACAGCAGTCTATATACCCCCGCAGGCGGATAAAACGCACGCTAGAGGACCTTTACGAAGTAATTAATGGACTAGAGAACGCTCACCCTGAGGCAGCTTCTATTGTTGTTGGCGATTTCAACAGGGCTAATATGAGGAAAGTTTTGCATGAATATCACCAGCACATTAACTTTCCTACCCGTGGTGACCAGACTCTTGACCATTGTTATTCTCAACTACGGGACAGCTAAAAACCCCTCCCCCGCCCTGCCTTTGGCAAGGCGGATCACACCTCCATTCTTCTCCTCCCAACCTACAGACAACGCCTAAAACAGGAAAAACCGTTGGTACTGCTGCTAATGTTTAATACTATGTATATTTTTGATATTTTTGCTGTCTTGCTTCTACGTAGTTGCTGCCTGCCATGTCATAAGAATTTCTTTGCTCAGAATGACCTTGTGTTATACTGTGCACTTTACAAATAAGAACACTTTGAACTTTGAAGATTGTCCTTCTCTAAGCTCAGCTGTAAGACTGTCCTTCTCTAAGGTCAGCTGTTAGACTGTCCTTCTCTAGGGCCACCTGTAAGACTGTCCTTCTCTAGGGTTAGTTTTAAGACTGACCTTCTCTAAGGTCAACTTTGAGACTCCTCCTTATGGGTCAACTGTAATACTGCCTTTCTCTGGGCCTGATGTAAGACTGTCCTTCTCTTGGATCAGTGTCAGACTGTCCTTCTCTAGGGTCAAATGTAAGACTGTTCTTCTCTTGGGTGGACTGTACTGTAAGACAGTACAGGCGAGAGAGAGGCACTAAATATAGCAATTTAATGTTTAGTGCCTTGTCCGTATGCCAGTTTGTATATGTTTTAAAATGTTTGGCATTGCTGTATTACCCATTATGATTTCAGTTATGTGTTTAAGCTCTGGAACAGGACATAATGTAAATGAGAAACGGTTCTCAACTGCACTCTCTGGGTACAGAATGGTTAACTGTATTTAAGAAAAGAAGTGTGTAGGGTGTGAGGCTTTCATTTAAGTTTTCCTCCCAGGGATTAAGGTGTGTAATCTCCGTGTCGCTCTTTTCTCATGGAAGGATCTGCCGGAGGGTGTGCAGTATGTGAAGATCTTCACCGCGGGAAAAGAGGTCCCCAGCGATCCCACCATCCTCAGCTTCAAGCGGGCGGTGCACCGGTTCCTCGGGGAAAACCAAGACAACGGTGAGGGGAGGGGGGACACCGGTCACGGCCGAGCCGTTGGGCTTACGCACGTTGGGCCTCATTCACAAACCTTTTCTGAAATTATTCTTACTTCTGTTCCTAAGAATGGTCCTACGAAAAAACCCGATACGGGATTCATGACACACGTGCAGACCTGCGCGTATCCCAGTTGTGTGCGATGAAGAATGCTGGCTGTTTGTAAATTTTATGCGCAATACCGTTCGTGTGATTAGCACAAGGAAACGGTACAGATAAGGAAAAAAAAATGACGAATGCCGAAATGTTCGTGGAAACGTTCCTACACTACACGTTCCTGCAATCAAATTTTTTTCCGGTCAGCTAGGATTTCTGCGCGAGCCTGACTTATCGCATGCGATGCGATAAGGAGTATGACGTCATGTGCTGCGGAGGAGAACCTGTCTGTGCACTCCCAGAACAGCAACGGAGGCTTCAGCCATGACTGCTGATAAAAATGACTCTGATCTATGACTCTGACCAATAGCAAAGGAGCAGTGAGCCCCTGAGTTTTTCTTATCACCTTGAACTCCGTTTACACTGCTGATCTCCTTTGCCTGTTACATGTTATGAGCAAACGCCAGCCAATAGCGCACGTTTCTGTTGACATCGTAACCGTGTGATGAGGCACGCGATTGGTTACGGTCAGGTCTCAGTGAGAGATATGAGTTCATCAAAATGAATGTAAATTTGTCAGCTTCAGTGTGTTGCATTTAGGTTTCCTTTCTTTTTCCAGATAAGTTGATAGGGGTGCACTGTACCCATGGGCTGAATCGCACCGGCTATCTCGTGTGCAGGTAAGCTTATCTGTTTGTCCAGTGTGCCCTCCCCCAAGTAGATTTAGGTTTAAAGTCTTTCAAGCTTGCATACTCCCCCAAGCTTTTAAGTTGTACTGTATACTGTATACTACAGTAGGTGTGAGGCGATAAATGCGGGTTTCATGTTTGTGTGCGTGTGTGAGGGTTATCAGATTGTGCTGGAGACTTTTATGTTAATCATTGACACCGAACTTTGTGTGAATTTTGTGCCAGGATCTTACGTCTGTCTTTAAAACCTCTGTGTGATCGATTATTAAGTTAACGATATCCTTGCACGAGTTCAGAAACTCTTTGACCAAAAAATATTAATCTCACGTCCACCACGATGCTACCATGGTCGTGTCTAGATGGTTTACAGGAGATTTTGGGATGTGTTGTCTTATCCGATAGGTCTGCCACGAACGAAGAAGTAAATTGAGCAAAGTTTTACCTAATTTGTTAGTCAAACTAAGGATCAATCCTTTGGACAGGATGGTAACCAAATAAAATATGGGGAAACAAGCAACGCTAAGGTAGCTAGCTACATTCCAAGAATTACAGCTGACCCAAGCCCTTGTGGTTTTCTGACACTGTAGGTATCTGATAGACGTTGAAGGCATGGATCCAGCTGAGACTATAGAGTGTAAGTATAGAGACGTATGTATATTTAACATTTCGAAAACAAAATTGTAGGACGAGATTTAGAAATGACCCTGGTTCTGCCTGCTGTCTGGGTGTGTGATTTGAAGGTACTTGCGGGTGAGTGACTGATCTCTTTTCTCTCAGTGTTCAACCGATCAAGGGGCCACTCCATAGAGAGGGAGAATTACCTGGAGGACCTGAAGTCAGGGCCAAAGAGAAGGTGTGGCTGGCTTAGGGAAGGATTGTACTCCCCCCCCACCCCCGAATAATTGCTCTTAGTTACGTATTGAGATATTTCCATACCTGATCTTTCTGGACACGCACCATCTTTTATACACCTGCGTTCCTCCTTTATCTGCAGCAACCAGGGCATCGACCAGCCGGACCAAGAGGCAGTCTTGGGCCAAATGGGCCACAGGCCAGACGATGCCCCCTTCAACGCATACCCACACCCGCCCTTTAATGTGCGAGTGCCATTTCACGCCATGCCCTTCCCCGGTCCCTACATGTAGGTTCTTCTTCTTCGCCGTCGTCTTCTTCTCCTCCTCCTCCTTGTACTTCTTCTTCTCCTGAATGTCAAAGAGTATTTACTGATCCTGGGTGTAAATGTTGGCCATTTGTTTTTTGCTTTTTCCTTACACATTTTCTCTAACACAACAGGAAGTGGGGCAGTTAAAGTACAGTGTTATTTGTAGTATGAAGCCCCCCCCCCCCCCCCCCCCAGTTTGGCAGTCCAGTCTTAAATGCATTTTTACCCCATGCTGTCACTCAACTCCTAAAAACCCTGTTCCTCTGTGTGTTCCTGTTCCCTGCAGGCCTCCCCATCATTGGGGCTTAAGGCCACCAATGGAAGGGTATCACGGACCCCCCCTTCACCCTCCCCCACACCCACCCTATAGGACAGGGCCCCCGCAGCCTCACCATCAGGGGTCGGACTGGAAGAGACCCCACCCGCCCTGCCCCGCCCCGTACCCCGTGTTGCCCCGCTACTCCTACGGCGAGCCCTGGAGTAGCCCCCCAAACGGTCTCTTCCCGACCCCTGGGTTGCCACCGGGGCATCAGGGAGGCCCCCAGGGGCCCGACAGGAAACGTCGATTCAGGGTCCACAGACAGGACAGGGACTGGTCCTGATGCTGCCGTTCTCGAAAAGCCTTGGCCACGCCCCCTCCCCGGCTGCACATCGCACACTGAGATGAGAGCTGTCTCTCTTGCTACTGATACTCCTCTTGTGGAATGTTCTGCACATGGTTGTTTTTGCCTGATTCTTTCTCCCCGCCCTCCCATTACTGGCAAAACATGAAGTGGAATAATGCCAGTAGGTCAGTAAAAAACGTATTCCTGACATATTGTGCAATGTTCATTTAAGAAGAAAAAAAAATCCTGGAAAATTGATCTCCTCTACACTTGGTGCGACCATGAACTTCAGGAGCTGCTTTTGAACAGGAATACTCAGTTGTGGAATTCCATTCCTCCCCCCCCATGTTGGACTGAAGTGGTGGTACGTTTGGGACTCTCTTAATTATTTTGTGTTTTATTCAGACTAACAGAGATTTTCTTTGCGCTGAACGTTGTGATGTTTACTAGGAAAATTTCCTTTTTAATAGGCGTAATGCTGGAGACGGTAACGATACTGTTGACATTGCCCGAGAAGGGTAATGCCATAAGTTCTTTTTATGTTTTTTAATGTAATCACACTTGGACTGGAGAAATGGTCATGGGACTACACCATATAATAAACTCCCAAATAGAAGTTAAAAACCAGCTTTAAAAAGTTACATATAGGCCATTTCATTCAGTTTTCTTTTTTTACCTTTTTTGCTGTGTGTCCTTGAAGTGCCTGCAGGTCTTATTTTTGTCTGCAAAGATTTAAGGTGTATTTCAGTGCTGAACTAAGACCCCTAACTGTAAAACCTAAGGCTGAATGAGTCAGGGGGGCAGTTTGAAGAAATCGGGTGTTTTGAATAGTTGCTCGTTCATTCTTAGGTTCAAACTGATGCGTGTGCACATCCTTGCATATCTATTTAAATGTTTAAAAAGTTTCCTATTATAAGATTTTTGGCAGTCTTATTCCATAAGGTCTACCCAACTTGTTAAGGATTTTTGTCCCACAAGCTCTGCGTTGATTGGTTAACTGACCGTGAATGGCACGAGTGCCCCCCCCCCCCCTATCTCCTGTCTACACTCCCCGCTCTGGAAAAGGGAACAACCAAACATGACGTTCATAAATCAACCGGTACAACATGTATTCTGAATGGACTGTTCATCCTGGTGATTTTTTTTTCTTATACAACAACAAAAAGTTGTGAAGTAGTACTGTGTTCCTATTTTACCAGCACACAAGTATCAGTTCACACTGCACAATCAATCGATTTCTAAACAATGGAACTAAATAAATCTGTATTAATGCAGTACCGTTTTTTTTTCTTCTTACTTCCCAAAATGTCAACCACCGATCTAGTGTAATTAACAGGAGCAATTGAGGGTAAGCATCATTTTCAACGATTCAATAACTGGAATTATAGCTAGACATACCTATGTAGAGCTATTTTTAGTGTGTATGCACCATACGTGTGGATTAAACTCCGGGGCGCACGGAGACTGGACTACCGCACTCATTGTGGCTCGTCTGATTGTAGAAGACAGCGCATGCACCTGTTTAATAACTACTCGCATTCATATTACATGCGTTACTGATAATCTTCTCTGGTAGTTTGTCGATTTTATTCGATTTTCTATTCAGCAATTTGTATAGGCAGGATTCAGCAAGTGTGGGACATCAGCAGAAGTGGGACACTTAAGCTTTGCATTACTCTGCTATGTACGAATGAACAGCCAATCAAAAGAAAAACATTCTTGAATTGTTGCTACAATAGTTATTGTCATTCAACAATTTTTGTTTGGACTGACGTCCTTAACGTCACTGGTGCAGGTAAAAAGGTTTTCGATAGTCTCCTACTGAATCTACCAAAAAGTGTCCCACCTTTGCTGAATCAACCCTATTGTAATGTCTATATTGTTATTGTTATTATTTTTTATTTTGGCCATGTAAGCAGAACACCTGTGTAAAGGAGACCTAGGTCTCAGTCTATCCCATAGCGAAGCTATGGCGAACCGTATTCGAAAAAGTACCAGCTACCATAAATGCATAGAGAAGCAGCGTAAATTAATAACAAAAATACATTCTCACTGTACAGTATAAGTTTTAGTAACATTTTAAAAACATTTTACTGATGGGACTACAGCTGGTTACAAGAAACATTTGAAAGCAGTGATTCCTTCCAAAGGTGTTAAGCAGGTTGCTTACTAACAGGGTGCCCTAAACCCCAAACTTTGCGGACGTCACATTTACTGTTTCATTTTTTCAATCTGTTAAATTCAGCAATGAAAAGGCTGTTGTGCATTAAAACTGACCGACAGGTGTATTAAGTTTGTTCTCTGTAGACGTAGTGTAGAAAACAAAATGAATTAACATTTTATATATTTCCCATGTTTTGTTATAGCCAGTGGGGCATAATAAATCAAATTTCCTCCGAGGGATTCGGGTGAATACCTCTGAAAGTGTAGTTACCAAAGCAGCCAGTTTCGGATCGCTGCCTCGTCAAACTAATGGGACTTGAATCTTACATCTGTAGCAATAAATACGCAACGTTCATATATTTTTCTGTACACATACTGCTTTGTTGAATAAGCAAATCAGTGCAACTGAATAATAGTGAGATGAATCGTTCTTCATCGCTGCCAGCTTCACGGAACTAAATGAGCACCATGGTCAGCTCCCAGCGTAGCTGAAATTTATGCGCGTAAAATGTAGGAGGTAACGCGAGGCAACTCCGTTACCACCACGCATGCGCAGTTAGCCCTGTAATGACAAAACATATAGCGGAATACCACTATGAAGGCGATCAGAGGAATGGTAAACGGAGCCATGAACGAACTTTCCTCTGTAGTCGGCGGGACCAAAGCGGCCGCTGCCCGGGAGCACGTCCAAGCGGTTACCAGAGATTACATTTCTCAGCCCCGACTAAGTGAGTAGGCTATTTTTCTTATCTGGTATCTGTCGTGCACGAGCTAGTAACCCTGCAGAACGATGATGCGCAATGTCCTGCTGGAAAATGAATGGGATTTCCACTTAATGTTCGGTTATCATATAGCTGCATAATCCCGAACAGCAATTTTGGAAGACTGCGACTGCGTAGTCGCAACCGTATAAATGAAATAATGCGGAGATTGTAGGGTATCTATTCCACCGTATGGATATGAGCGGGGATGGGATGCGGGTCCGGCCGGGGGGGGGGGGGGGGGCTGTCAGCTGATCCGACAGGCATTTTTTATGATGCATTATTTTATTAGGCCTGCTACAAGAAAAAATGGAGACAAAAAAATCCAAATCGTAAGCCATTTGTTCACGATTACCATAATAGCATTAAACTGAAAATTCAAACACTGTGAAAAAGCGGTGAAATAGCAATCTGTGCAGCCCTTCGTTTGTTAGCTCGCGCGATTCGTTTTTGGTCTTGGATGTCGCGCTCTGTTTTTATTTCCACATGAGAGTTAATTCTTCATTGGAGGAAAAAAAAGGAGATCAATGCAGTGGTCTAACCACATTTGTAACTAACATCATATGGTTAAACACTTGGTCGTTTGTTGAATGCTTTTAATGGCGTCTGTTTAAAGGTCAAATTAAAGAGATGCATAAATAGGCTGTCACGACTTCCTTCGTATGGCTAAATGAGCGCCTCATTTGTCATGAGATCAACTTGGCTAGCTGCTGTCATAACTGCATAATATTATTTTTTTCGGGTGAATCTCTAATAACTATATCAGTATTTAATTTAAATGCTGTATTACTATGACTGTGTTCAGGTTATTTGCGTCTATGCATTTAGCAAGTGAGTAGTCAGAATATGAAGGTCACGTGTTTATATAAAGGGCACGGAGATCTGGACGGCACACGGCTGTGAAACAGTTCCTCTCCAAATACGTGGCACCGTCATTTTACGAATAGTGGCCGTTATTAATGTCACCCCGCGCGCATGAAGGGTAATTGAAAAGGGCCTGATCAGCGGACCTCGGCCTCCCCAGGCAGCGTTTGTCAGCGACTTGCGACATGCCACACATGCCGCGCTGGTGCTAGCACTTCACTGCGAATGACATGGAAGCTAATTTGCAGGCGGTGTTTTTTTAAGGGAAATAATATGATTAAAAAACCCACTCCACAATGATTAACCGTGTGTCACAGTCTGCCGCGTGCGCGTGGGTGTATGTGACAGCCTGTGTTATCATGGAGTCTCCCTGTGTCTTAGTCAGAACGGGAATCCGGCCGTCACTTGTGACTTACAAAGCTATGCTGCACTTCAGTCGAGAACTGAAGATGCCATTTGAAATTTATCAAATCTATTTCTTTGATGCCACCACGTATAGTCCATCCATCCATTTTATTTATAAACTGCTTATACCTGCTTCTGGTCGGGTGTGTGTGTGTGTGTGGTGGGGGGGGGGGGGGGGGGGGGGCATTGGAGTATATCCCAGTATGCAACACACACGCGCACAAACACGGACACACATACACATACCACATGCACACACACACACACACACATAAATACACCCACACACACACACACACACACACACACCTAAGTATTCTGATGGTTGAATCTCAGGTCTGTGTGGAATGTGGACCTTTCAGCTGTCATTACTGACCTGGGAACCGTGCTAAGGCCACACAGTGTCACGCTTCACACAGAGTTCAAATCAGCACAGGCTATTGGATGCATTGTTTGCAAGAGGAAAAAGGGGAGGGGAGGGGGGGGGGAGATGGAGGGCTGTACCTTTGTTAAACACACTCTCATATCCCTGCAGCTTATAAGACTGTATCTGGAGTCAATGGGCCTCTGGTCATTTTGGATCAGGTTAAGGTAAGCATGCAAGAACATCTGTCCCATCTGGCATAAATTATGTTAGTGGTTCTGCGGAAAGATCATTTTTTGTGCTGTGTTCCTTTAAGAGATCAAGACCGCTTGAGTGCCGCATGTGCGCATGCTGATGATTCACGCTTTCATTGGTTCATGTGATGGCTAGGGGGCATGGTCAATGACAGAAAGTGGGCTCCGCCCACCTGCTTTAGTTCCCCAGGTATGCGGAGATTGTACACCTGACTCTACCTGATGGAACCCGCAGGAGTGGCCAGGTGCTGGAGGTATCCGGGTCCAAAGCCGTGGTACAGGTGAGAGCCACTTCACCTGGGCCCTCCGTCCAAATGCATCTGAGAAAGTATAACAGACCATGTGGTCATCTTGGCTTCTCATTTGGAAATGGCTTCTCGTCTCATTTTGGCTCAATGGTCAGCTTTAGTCCTTAAAGATCCCAGAGTCTGTTTCATGTACAAATCACTAGCAGGTTATTCCATGCATTACCAATTGGGTGATGTAGTTCTTAATGTTTTGTTGCCAACCAACATTAAACAAAGTGACAGTTGTTTGCTCTAGTTCCACTAATGGAATTTGAACTGAAGTAACCTGCTCTGATTATATTATTGATCCTTTAAAAAAAGAGTCAGTTTGACCACAGAATGTATTGAAACTGGGGTTCCAGACAATTTATGAGTTGCAGAGAAATACTCTTAATCTCATCAGATTCTGCAAAAAGAGACTTATCAAGGCTTTTACAATTTAAAAATGTATTTACGGAGTAGATGGCTGAAAAGATTTCTGTGCCAACACTATTACGCTATAATGCATTCCTTTGGGGCCGGAAGATGAATGACTCTACATTTAGGTTTTTTTTGCTCTTCAGAACATGGCACGCTCCCAGTTTGAGAACACTATAGCTGCGCTCGTTGAGTGTGCTCTCTCTCTTTCCCTCTGTCCCCAAGGTCTTCGAGGGAACCTCCGGCATCGACGCCAAGAAGACCAGCTGCGAATTCACGGGGGACATCCTCCGCACGCCGGTGTCCGAGGACATGCTGGGTAGGCGCGCTCTCGCCGGAGGAGGACAGGAAGTGGCGGCGGCCGATTGGTTGATTGTCTGCTCAGATGACCCGCGTTCTGTTTCCTCGCAGGTCGTGTCTTCAACGGATCGGGGAAGCCTATCGACAGGGGGCCCATGGTCCTGGCCGAAGACTACCTGGACATCATGGGTACGCGCCGCCGTCTGCCCGACCAGTGGCTGCTCTCGTACAGACAGGCTCTGTTAAAGGGGCTTACGCCTCGGCCTTTGACATTAGAGGGTTCTGACTACCTAAAGCATTATTAAAGTAACTGCGCTATGGCACATTTGTCTATTTTCAAAGACTGATCACTCATTGAAGTAGGACTGTTTGCACAACTGCTGGTAGAATCTTCTTTGTACAGTTCGTGCAGAGAACAATTTTGAAAATAAAAGTTTTCTGTGGGTTGGAATCCTCTCACTTTGGAAAATGCTTCTTCAGGAGTGTGCTTCAAGTGTAGAATTAACAGCCATTTTTAAGTCTGTGGTCAACGTTTACATTTTGTGGTTTATGTTATAATTTGTAGCAGGGCTGGTGTTCTTATACGAGTGGTAGTTTAGCAGCCCTGAGGAAACATGTTAAAATGTAGATACATGTTGAATGAATATAAATAATACAAATGAAGGTAATGACTGTACAGCACATGTTGAAAAATAAGGTAAACCCTCTCCCCTCCCCTCACAGGACAGCCCATTAACCCTCAGTGCCGTATCTACCCTGAGGAGATGATCCAGACCGGAATCTCTGCCATCGACGGGATGAACAGTATCGCCCGGGGGCAGAAGATCCCCATCTTCTCTGCCGCCGGCCTCCCCCACAATGAAGTAAGAGCGTCTGCAGGCTCCCCACGATGTGCAGTGGGGCAGGGCAAGGTTACAAGGTTAAGGTTAAACCCCGAAAGGTTACAGTGAGGCAAGATAGGTTACCCCCCTCCCCCCCCAAACATACCAAAAATGTCAATTTAGCTCACTCTCTGACCTGTTACTGTTAGTCGGGATGGGATAAACTCAGAGGTTTTGTCTGTTATTATCTCTCTCTCGATCTTCCTGGTGTTTTTTTCCCCATATCAATAAATCTGTCTGTCTGTCTTTCTGTTCGTCTGTCTGTCTGCCTGTTTGTCTCTCTTTCTGCCCGTTTGTTTGTCTGTCTGTGTCTGTCTGTCTGCTTGTCTGTCTGCCTGCCTGTCTGTTTGTCTCTCTGTCTGTCTCTCTGCTTGTCTGTCTTTCTGTCTGTTTGTGTCTCTGTCTCTCTGCCTGTCTGTCTGTCTGTCTTTCTGTCTGTTTGTGTCTCTGTCTCTCTGCCTGTCTGTCTGTCTGTCTTTCTGTCTGTTTGTGTCTCTGTCTCTCTGCCTGTCTGTCTGTCTGTCTGTTTGTGTCTCAGATTGCAGCCCAGATCTGTCGCCAGGCAGGACTGGTGAAGAAGTCCAAAGACGTGATGGACTACAGCGACGATAACTTTGCCATCGTGTTTGCTGCCATGGGGGTAAGGCTGCCTCTGCACTGCAGAATGCCTGTGTGTTTCTCACCCACAAACTTCCAAGAAACACACACACACATCATGCAGCTGACCTGTGCAACTGTACATTTATGGATCTTTTATAAAGGTGCACTCTTTGTTCGAAAAAATAATGACACATATATTTCCCAGCAATGCATTTCAAAAATGTATCTTGCAATATCTGAAAATGGTAGTCATTTGTCATTAATGGTAGTAATAAGTTGTTTAGAAAATGGATGATGCACTGCAGCCACTGAACGCTGAAAGCTGGAGATGCCATTGGAACTGCAGTTTCACAAAATTACCACACGGGGGTGCTCTAGGTTTCAGTTTTGTCAAGTGTACTGATGTATTATATTTCATGTCACTATTAGTAAACCAAGTGTATACAATTATATTGAATGAAAATTGTGTTTTTGTTATTTCCATTAAAAATGACAGCCATTGATCATGCGTTTAATTTGTCATCACAGGTTAACATGGAAACAGCTAGATTTTTCAAGTCGGACTTTGAGGAAAATGGCTCCATGGACAATGTGTGTCTCTTCCTGAATTTAGCCAACGACCCCACGTATGTACTTACTATATCACTGTATGTGGGAGTATGGGAGGTCTACAATATTTTTGACAGGATATGCATTATGATTAGGCTCAAATTTATTGATTAGCATGATTGTATTCATGATAGTGAAGCACTGATACGTTAGTGCATTATTATTATTATTAGTATTAGAAATAGCCTGCTTTAATGTACTGCAGTATCCCAGCTCAGAATTGAAACTTACAAGTTGTTCGCTCAAGTGACTCAGCCTCTGTGTGTCTCTGTGGCCGTTGAGCCTGTAGAAGAGGCGGAGTCTTGTAAAAGACTACATTGTGTCGCACGCAGGATTGAACGCATCATCACTCCGCGCCTGGCCCTCACCGCGGCCGAGTTCTTGGCCTACCAGTGTGAGAAACACGTGCTGGTCATCCTGACGGACATGAGCTCGTACGCCGAGGCTCTGAGAGAGGTGAGGCTCGGCGGTGAAGTCCGCCAAACCCTAACCGTGCGTTAAAAACCCGTGCTGTGCCTCACACAAGATCTAGCACATAGCAGGCGCTCTTTAACCCTTTGAAGAGTAGGTTTTTATGGGATTTTTATGCAAAATTCTGAGTCAGTGTTCTGGAACTTCATTGCTTTCAATTGCCAGTAGTGATTGATACATCATAATTAGAATGTTCAGCTAAGAACCCCATATTTGTAATATTACACCTTAAAGGGATAATATTGTTTACATAATATAGTTTTTTAATATTGTCAGTGGGGCGTAGCACACGAA
The DNA here is from genome assembly GCF_013347855.1 of Anguilla anguilla. Lineage (NCBI taxonomy): Eukaryota > Metazoa > Chordata > Actinopteri > Anguilliformes > Anguillidae > Anguilla > Anguilla anguilla. The sequence goes on from NC_049214.1 coordinate 25,089,136, forward strand.
GGGTACTAATTTAATGTCCCCACCCACCCTAACCCCCACCCCTTCCAGGTGTCCGCGGCCCGTGAGGAGGTCCCGGGGCGGAGGGGGTTCCCTGGGTACATGTACACCGATTTGGCGACCATCTATGAGCGCGCCGGGCGAGTGGAGGGGCGTGGCGGGTCTATCACGCAGATACCCATCCTCACCATGCCCAACGACGGTAAGGTCCCCACCCTGGTCCTCCCAGCATGCACTACTGCAGCGGCACTCCTGAAGGCTGAAGACTGTCTCCCATTTCTTTCCCCTCCCCCCCCTCTGCAGACATCACCCACCCCATCCCGGATCTGACGGGCTACATCACAGAAGGGCAGATCTACGTGGACAGACAGCTGCACAACAGACAGGTAGGCGGAGCCAGACTCACATCGCTGGCATTCTCGTGGCATTCAAAATGGCCGCCCGCTAGCTGACGCACGGTTTGTTTCCCCTTCACAGATCTACCCCCCCATCAACGTGCTCCCATCGCTGTCCCGGTTGATGAAATCCGCCATCGGGGAGGGAATGACCCGCAAAGACCACTCTGACGTGTCCAACCAGCTGGTAGGCTGATTGGGGGGTGGAAGGGGAGTTCTTTGATGTTTTTGTCAGTGCGGGAGGTTTGATGAAGCTGGGATTTTAGACTGTGTTCATGAATCATGTGTTGTCAATCACCAAGTTGTACCAATCAAAAGACTCAATAAAACAATTTGAGTGGTTCACTTCAAATAAGTTACTGATTTTTAAAGATGGCTCCAGCCATTTTAAAGCTTCAGTTGATGGGCTGAGAGGAAATATGTAAAGATAAAGACACGGACATGGGGTGGAGCTCCCATGCACTGGCAATTATTGACACATGAATGAACCTATCAAAATTATTTGCTCTCAAGAGAAAAAATGATTGATTAAAATCAGTCACTTAGACCTCAAGATAGCTGCACCCTTTATAGGGTTCATGATGCTGCAGAAAGCTGTAGGAGGATCATTGTGTCGCCTGTAGTTTTCCTTCTGTAAATGCTCTGTTATTGTCGCCAAGTAGTCATCGTGAAGCGTCACTTCCTGTGTGCTCCAGTGAGCGGGATTTGTGCTGTGGCGTTCTCTCCACAGTACGCCTGCTATGCCATCGGGAAAGACGTCCAGGCCATGAAGGCAGTGGTGGGCGAGGAGGCCCTGACCTCAGATGACCTCCTGTACCTGGAGTTCCTGCAGAAGTTTGAAAGGAACTTCATTACCCAGGGTGAGTAGGGAGAGGGGAGCGGAACAGAGAGGCAGCCATCATTTCTGAAAGGCTGTATTTGGTCGCTAAATGCAGTTTAAACATTCCAAGTCATCCTTTCCCATGGGGAAGTGACTCTCATGGTGATCTGAAGCTGGGTTTAGTGTCGGGGTTACCTATCGGACTGTGTCCCTCTGTCGCCCCCTGCAGGTGCCTATGAGAACCGCACCGTCTACGAGACCCTGGACATCGGCTGGCAGCTGATGAGGATCTTCCCCAAGGAGATGCTGAAGAGAATCCCACAGAGCATCTTAGCTGAGTTTTACCCTCGAGACTCCAAACATTAGCTCCTCCCCTCCTCATAATACCCCACACCTCTCCCCCCAACAGGCTTCAATGAATAATGTTAACTCCTCCCATTCTCATCACAACCCCCCCCCCCCAAACAGGCTCCAATGGATATCATTACCTCCTCCCCCTTTCCCATCTGGCCACACCCCTTTGTACTAGGTGACATGAACCTTCTCCACCTTCTCTGGTCACACCCACTTAGGCTTAAACTTTAATTCATGATGTTAACTATTAAACCCTCCATTGCCCCTCCCTGGCCTATTAAACCTGCCCTTCTGGTCACACCCAATCATGTTGCCCAATAACGTACCCAAGACTCAAAACAATTCAACAACTCAAAGCATGCATTCGTTGCTCATGTGGATTATGGTTATAATGGAGCTCAGTGGATAGGATACCCATCCAGATGATATACGCATTGGATTCCCATTGGCTGCACCTCACTTGCTGTGTGCTGAGTGTTCTATCATAAAATGGCCGCTGTGTTTTCATGGTGGGTGCTACGTATTGGTGGTGGTTGCGGTGAACTTCCTCCCTTGACTGTAAAGCGTTTCAGAGTAATAGGCACTAGGTGAATGCTATCTATTATAAGTAAAACCGTAAAACTGTTCTTTGTGCAAGTCAAACTAATGGAAAAAAACAAGCCACACCCCCCTCTGGTCAAGTAAATCATTAACTAATCCTCTCCTGGCACCTGCTTGCTAAACCTATCCCTTCTTTTACATTGGTGTTGCTGTTGTCACATGACTGGTTATTTATGGAAAATAAAACATATTGTGAATATGCGGTGTCTCCCTTTGCGCCCCCCCCACCCCCTTCCATTAAAAACAGTTATAAGAGTTATCTGTGTGTACCACTGCAAGCATCTGAAGCCAACTCACTGTTGAACTGTAAAATTTGGGCGAGTCAGTCCGGTTCTTCCGCAGTTACTGAGAATGCACATCGACTTTTGTGTCTTCTCTTTCTTCACTTTGCTGTGCAAATGAACCTGGCTGTTATGATGAGCGAGCAGTGCTACTGAGTCGCAAAGCAGAGAGAGAAACTGTGCCATATTTCCCTTTGTGGATATTCAGATCCTACTGCTTCAAATCCCTCGTTCGCTCATTTGTTTTGTTTACGTTGCTCACCAATGTCGTCTCACCCCTCCCGGTCTTGTGAAAAATATCACAAGAGTGAAAGTTATGGGAGAGTCTCAACGGTGTCTTAACTCTCACGATCAGAGAAAAGGACTGTAACCACCAGACAGGAGCCATGTTAGGACAGCTTATCGTTTCCGGAGAGTCAGGACGTCAGCTGTGACGGAAAAAGCTTCTGAAGAACTTCAGGAAGAAGTTTAAAGATTGCAGAATGTCAGTTTAAAGCTGGGAAAATATGTTTGTTGTTTAACACAAACTGGCCCACAGTATTTATATATTTTTTCAGATATATGAATTTAAGTGTAGTTGAGCCTATAAAACTATAATTTTTATTACTTAAAAAAGATGCTTAGAGAGGTCAAGTGGGAGAACTGATGTGAATGTGTACTTTTTTTCCCCTTCAATTTTTGTTTCCTGGCAACATGTAAAACATTTACAAAATTGCATAAGTTGGGCATTGCACATGTGTAACGCACCCCGCAATATATGTGGCTGAGAAATATATATGTGTCTTAAGAAATCCAATTCAGACCCTGCTGTTAAGCTAATGGGATTAACGTTGACCTTTGAGAGAAGCTGTTGCATATAAAGGCAGTCTTTTTTTAATGTTTATTATTTGTTAATCATAAATGTTCTTGCAGTGTGCTGTCTGTGTGATTCAATGCATTATGTACCCTTGAGGAGTCTTAGGTAATATTGTATTTCCTGCACAATTACTGTTACTGTAAATGTCAGACGTGTGGTTAGACAATTCATTCGTTCTGATTCATTCTGATGGACCACACTGCTGGGTAGATGTGTGTACAGTATATAACCATACATTTTGTTTCTAGTCGTTTCAATGCATGCCAGGCCTCACCTGAACGGTGACAGATTGATTTGTGGAATAAATGTGATGTCATAAAATGGGTGGTGTTCGTGTGATCCCTCCAGCATTCTAAACACTAGGTGGCATCAGTACCCCATCACCAGAGGGCTCATGGCTGCTTGTACTGCACAGTAGTGGTACTAGACCAGTGGTTCTCAAACTCGGTCCTGGGGGACCACTGTGTATACTGGTTTTCATTCCAACCTCAACTGCAATTGCAGAATTTTAATGAATTTTAAGTTAACTTTTCTTAATTAGGTGCTTTTCATGTTTTAGAGCTGTGGTTCCAGAAAGGGCCAGTGTGGGTGCACACACCTGATTCTACTAATCAATCACTAGAGTCATCACTAAGCACCTTGATTAGTAGAATCAGGTGTAAGACTGGGGACCTGTGAAAAGACCTTTGGAAGACAAAGTCATCCTTGTTTTAAGACCTTGTTTCAACATGTACTGAATAATTTGTTACATCACCATTCAAGAATTATGCTGAATTTCTAATAATCGGTCATCTGTTTGGCACAGCATGTTTGGGAACGGTACAATGTTGTGCAGGTAACTTTTAAGTTGAATTATCTATGGTTATATCTTGACGTTATATCTTGAGGTTTTATATCCCAACTGTCTCTCCTTGTTGTTATTTGAAATTCCTCTTTAATTGTGGAGAATCTATTCTCTGGCCAAGAGGTGCTGTATGACACGGTGTTATTTTGAAATGCCATGTAAACACCCTACAGGTTGTTCTGACTTTTGATTTCGCCCAAGGTCTAGTCTGGTCCCCAGACACTCTCAAGTTAATGTCTAGGAAGGGACGGAGCAGCTTTTGATTGGCTCCCTGCAACATAATTGGTTTCACTGAGTTTTAGCCAAGATTACATAATAGGTCAGTGATTGAATTGGCTTGAATAACTACCTTCAATTAAAGCTCCACCTACGCAAGGTCATGGTTTGTCAGACAGAGTAACTGCGCGTTGATTTATTATCAAAGCTCATGCCTGGAATTTGGGAAGACTTCACACAGTTGTTCTCAACCTTGGTCCTTGTGGTTTACATATTTTTAATAACCTAATGCGTCAAAGCATGCTTCATGGAACAAACTCATCGCAAAGGTAACTGAAAGTATGCCTATTTCTACTCTGCAATGAGGGCACTATGCTATTTTCAAACAATTGTCTGTTTTTGCTTTGTAATGTTATTAACTGACTCATTTTAAAACTACAGCCAAAACAACAGTTGACCTTCAATCCCAAAAATCCGAGTGAAATCAGTGGCAATTTGGGTACTTCCGTCAGTACTTTCATCAAACAGTCCTTACAGACATTGCTGATTTTTCTGGAGTGCTGATCAAGATGCCTGATCGACTACAGTATTTATGAATCTGTTTTGACATAAAATAAATCTTTCCAAAACATTTATTTTTCTAACAAAAGTAGTTAAAACATGGCACCATTCAGTGAATTTTGTGAGTGAGTTGTTTACTGAGAGACACAGCTATTCAAGGACAAAGGATGTGAATTTATGTCACAATGACAACTCCAAATTCAGAAGTCCAACTACATGTCTAATTTATTAATGATTTTATATTTTGTCATGAAATTATAATAATTAGTAAATTCTGGTGGGATTTAGGAGATGAACCATGCAGTTTGACAAGTGACCACATGGGGAAGCTGTTGCCATTTACACTTAAGGTTAGACGTTCATTCCCGTATCAGAAATACTTGGAACATGCTGTACTTATTTATTTATTCATTCATTTTGCCTGAAAGTGAATGGTTCAGAGATGTTTTTCCCTAAGTGTTTTGAAAATGGCAAAATTATAGGGCATTTTCCAAGGAGTATTTAACTCCGAGTTCCAGATGAACTAAAACTTTGAGATTATAATTATTAAGGAAGGACATTGCACTGAAGAAGAAACAGACATACCCTTCCCTGAAGTAAACCCACGGACACGCCCACTCTCGGTTCAGCTCGGGTTCTTAATCCTTAAACAAATTCTCGAATGCATTTTTATCCCTATCTTTATTTCCCAGGGTGGGATAACCCAGTTACAATTGCAAGCCTGTCACATTGCAACTACCTCCTCTGTCAAATTGCTGAGAGGTGGGCGGCGGCGGGGGGGGGGGGGGGGGGGGGGGGGGGGGGGGGGGGGGGGGGGGGGGGGGGCGCGTCTCAGATTAACATGTTTGTTTTTACCCTGCAGCTCACCAGATGAGCAATTTTAGTCACTGTCCCATGCAGCTGGTGCAGGTGACTGTCTTATGCAGCTGGTGCAGGTGACTGTCCCACGCAGCTGGTGCAGGTGACTGTCTCATGCAGCTGGTGCAGGTGACTGTCTCATGCAGCTGGTGCAGGTGACTGTCCCATGCAGCTGGTGCAGGTCCCTGTCCCACGCAGCTGGTGCAGGTGACTGTCCCACGCAGCTGGTGCAGGTGACTGTCCCACGCAGCTGGTGCAGGTGACTGTCCCATGCAGGTGGTGCAGGTGACTGTTCCATACAGCTGGTGCAGGTGACTGTCCCATGCAGCTGGTGCAGGTGACTGTCCCATGCAGCTGGTGCAGGTGTCTGTCCCATGCAGCTGGTGCAGGTGACTGTCCCATGCAGCTGGTGCAGGTGACTGTCCCACGCAGAAGGTGCAGATGACTGTCCCATGCAGCTGGTGCAGGTGACTGTCCCATGCAGGTGGTGCAGATGATTGTTCCATGCAGGTGGTGCAGATGACTGTCCCATGCAGCTGGTGCAGGTCACTGTCCCATGCAGCTGGTGCAGATGACTGTTCCATGCAGCTGGTGCAGATGACTGTTCCATGCAGCTGGTGCAGGTGACTGTCCCATGCAGGTGGTGCAGATGACTGTCCCATGCAGCTGGTGCAGATGACTGTTCCATGCAGCTGGTGCAGGTGACTGTCCCATGCAGCTGATGCAGATGACTGTCCCATGCCGCTGGTGCAGGTGACTGTCCCATGCAGGTGGTGCAGGTGACTGTCCCACGCAGCTGGTGCAGATGACTGTCCCACGCAGCTGTTGCAGGTGACTGTCCCACGCAGCTGGTGCAGGTGACTGTCCCATGCAGCTGGTACAGATGACTGTCCCATGCCGCTGGTGCAGGTGACTGTCCCATGCAGCTGGTGCAAGTCACTGTCCCATGCAAGTGCTGCAGATGACTGTTACATGCAGCTGGTGCAGGTGTGGTGCATACTTCTGATCTAGCAGCCAAGAACTGATACTTCACATATTATTTTTTGTCACAAAGTCATGTTAACAATTGCCTGGATTATTTTAACTACTGACATTATTTTAGTTGGGTGAATTGAGATTCTTTTTTGATATAAAAAAGGTATGCAGTCCAAGATTGTGACCAATAGGAAAGGATGCTAATTAAATCAAGGTTTAAACATCTGTAACTCTGCATAAACATCTGCATAATTTAAACTGATCCCCACTTGCCAAAGTATTCAGGCAACCTGCAGGTTTTATCGCACGAAAAATGAACTGCTAGCATCGTATATTTGTTTTCGTCAAGTTCAGGGCTGTAATGGGGGGCGCGATCACCAGATCACCAGAATCCGAGGTAGCTACGAAGGTGCCACATCTTATTTGACGACGGCTAATCCTAACCTTTGCCAAAGCACTGATTGCGGTGGACATTTTAATGTAAATCAACCAGAGTCTGATTGTTGCCCGTCACAAAAAAAAAAAGACGGTTAAGGCATTGTTTCGACCGCGTATTCGTCCCAACGTATGATTACGGGAGACAATTGCGGGGGTGACGACAGGGGCGCCTAATTGAGCGCGTGCGTCAGAGGTGCGGGGACTTTCGCGCGGCTGATTGCGGCGGCCGTGATTAAGGGGACCATTAGTGCCACCTGATGACCCGCCCGTCACCGCCGTGCGGCAAATTAATTTGGCACAATCACCGCGCGATCCGCTATGCCCTGCAAACGGGGCGGGAGAGCGGCTCGGGTTCAAGGTGTGAAATTTTCATTGGATTTTAGACCCGGGGAGCGATTGTTTATTAATGCGCAGCCGACGCAATGCTCCGGTGTGCTAAATGAAATGAAATTTTAGTCGCCTAGCAGGCGCTCTTGGCCAGACCCACAAAAGCTTACATTCTTTACACACAATCTATTTGAACAGTTGGATATTTAGAGAAGCGATTCAGGTTGCATACCTTGGTCAAGGTTATAGGTACAATGGCTGTACCTCACTTGTGACTCAAACCCATAACATTTGAGTTGCAAGCCGAGTTTTTTTAACAATTACGCTACGCTTCTGCCCTCTAATTTTGCTTCACATTGTGGTTTTTACATTCCACCCAACGCTGCAGTAGTTTAGCCTGGATGATGAATTCATATATGCTGAAATCTTTATTGTTCATAACACAGGCAAACAGTACGGGGAAACAGGCAGACATCTCTCCACGGCAAAATATTTGATCAGAATTAATAGCTTTTCTCACCCTCTCTTGCTTTCTCTCTTTTCTTTTCCTCCTTATTTTTTCCTCTCTCGTGCTCAATCTGCATCTCGATCCTGTGGAGTGAATATTTTCTGAAGCTTTTGCTCTTTCCCTGTTCCCTCCATTTCCCCCCTCTCTTTCTATCTGACACCTGTCAGTGGAAGGGAGACATGCTGAGTGTTTTCTCTCGGCTGTTTTGCATAGTCGCGCTGCCGTGAGATCGCAGGTCAGGCGTCTACTCTCGCTTGGCAGGAAGAAGAGGAGGCTCTTGGGAGACGATGAGCCACACCGCATGTGACAGAAGTGTGTTCCACCTCCGTTCTGCATGCTGACAGTCACAGCTCCACACTGACAGCTGCCAATCACAGCCTCTCACTGACAGCTGACAGTCACAGCCTCGCACTGACAACTGTCACTCACAGCCACACACTGACAGCTGTCACTCACAGCCACACACTGACAGCTGTCACTCACAGCCTCACACTGACAGCTGTCACTCACAACCTTGCGCTAACAACTGTCAGTCACAGCCTTGCACTGACAGCTGTCATTACATTACATTACATTATTTAGCAGATGCTTTTATCCAAAGCGACACTCACAGCCTTGCACTGACAGCTGTCAATCACAGCCCCACACTGACAGCTGTCAGTCACACCCTCATACTGACAGCTGTCAGTCACAGCCTGTGACACCGAGCCATTGCTAAATGAACCCCATCAGTGTGCTGATTGATTATCACCACATCCAGCCCATCAGGAGGAGCGGAAGCTGGGGTTCGGCCTGGCACAGAAGCAAAGAGGCAAAGAGGGGATAGCCAGGACTACCAACCACCACAACTGATTCCAAATGTTGATTAATGGGCAGCATGTAGGGGAGCTGAAGGGGTTTGAGAGGTCCCAACTTGGGTTCGTTTCAAGGGCATTAACAGGGCGGTGATCAGAGAGCGTCTGGCTGAGCATGGAGGACTGCAGAGAGAACGCAGGAGGGTCAGGGTGGCCTCAGAGCCTCGCAGCCTGTGTTGGAATCTCGGCTGGGGGCATTTCTGCGTGGAGTGTGCGTGTTCCTCCCCGTGCCGGGGAAAGATTTCCTGTGATCTTTCGGTTTTATTTTTAAAATTTAGTCTCCATTTCTCTCTTCTCATTAACCCGGTGCAGACCATCCTGCACGGATGTCGGCTAGTCTTGGTTGCCATAACAACCAACCAAACTTCCCAACAGGCTTTGAAATCGATCGTTCTCGTGCCTAAAAATTATACGGGCCAAATAGCCCAGACTAGGCCTGCTGCTGCATCTCCCCAATTCATGATTGTGTCCTATCCATCTCCTGTTAAGAATGTCTATGATCCTTTGTGTTGTTTTCTGCAATTGAATCCTACCCTTGCCACGTGTGCTGAGTGGGTGACATCACATTCTTTGGGGGAGAGCACATGCTTGTCTGCAAGCTCCTGAATCAGCAACAGAGCTTATCATGAGTCTTGCAATGTGAGCATGACTGGGCATTGCAAATTGGGAAGAAACATTTTTTGTTTCTTTTCTGAAAGACTTGGCCCAGAGCTCCTAACAGATTAAAAACTTTGTATTTGAATGCACTCTCCTCCCAATCCCCCATACTGAACCGGCAGGAATGATTTCTTCCCATCTCTTACCTTGGGGGTAAATGGCCATTTTGAAGAATCTGAACCGTCTGAAACGACGTCTGCGCCAACAGAGTAAGGTCATACGGGCCATTGCGTACTGCGCTTTAGATCGTAAACTGCACTGAGCCTGTCTGCAGAGAGCTCTTGTGCTTCTTTTCTGTCGCTGATAGTGTGCTCCGGAACTCTCCGGAACACTGCCTCCCTTGCCAACGCCATCAAAGGGAAGAAGCCTGATGCGAGCCTGGCCCGCCTGCTGTGTCTGCCTCAGCTTGTGGGCGGGTTTGAGTCGCATTAAAGGAGACCTGCTCTGCAGGTGCACCAGTTGGGTTCATCCAGCGACAGTGCAGCCCAATGGCTGGGTTAACTGGGCTTGTGGGGAAGGTTGTAGGTTCTATCCCCAGCTGGGATGTTGTCGTTGTTCTGTTTGTTATGAATAATAAAGTTTTCAGCTCCCATCAAATTCAGGCCAAGCTACCGTTGTGCTGTGTGGAATGCAAAAACCGTACTGTGAAATGAAATTAGAGAGCGGCAGGGATTGATACTTAACTCAAAGGAATTGTTAACTCAGAGGTTATAGATTTGATTTCCAGGTGAAGCACTGCTGTTGTACACTTGAGCAAGGTACTCAACCTGAATTGCTTCAGTAAATATCCAGCTGTATGTATGTACAATACAGGCCAAAAGTATTAGGCCACATGCTTTAAAAATAATAATAATAAAGTTAGATTTCAGTTAATATATGTGCATTTATTGAATAACAAACCAAACCAGTCTAAACATTGTTTTTCAATGTATACCTACAATAACACAAAAATATGAGTTCAGAAAAGAATCTTAGACAGGACTTTCCTCAAAAATAGACTCCTTTGGCTTTAATCACGGTTAAATTATTAAGTGTATCCAAAGGCAAAGCAAAGCAGTGAAAATCCCAGCCTGTTGTTTTTGAAAGTTCAGTAGTGTGAGGTAACATCTCCCACTCTGAGAAAAAAAAAATCTGGTAATTATTATTATGCTGTAAAATAATACATTTTCACAGCTGTACAGAGGAACTGCAGCCTCCTTCCACTTTAACAGGACTCAGTTTGTGCTAATGTCCTATTCACATCAAGCCTCTAGATTTGCTCTGGGAATTAGTGCCAGATGTTCAAGTAATTATAATGTTCATTGGGAATTGGGGGAACACTTATTTTTCCCTCCTTAATAACCACTGACATGTTAGTCACCAAGCTGTGTGTAATTTCATTAACAAATGGCATATAAAATTTGTTAGTGAAAAATGTTCATGTTGGGAAATGACATAATAGCGGATGTATGACAGACCGTCTGACCGCTGGATGGGTGGGTGGACAGACAGACTGACAGACTGCCCAACTGACCAACTGACCTATAGGCCGGTTGGCCAACTAACTAACTGATGGGTTGGTTGACCGACCAACCAACCGACCAATCATTTTTTCATTCTCCGGGGTTAATCGAGTTGTTGATATAATGAGAATTTGTGTGCTCACATTTGCTTTTTTAAGGCTCATTGTTTTTGGTTTTTAATGAAAAATATCTGGATTTTGACCAGTTCTTTAACTGATTTTCCACCTGGATTTTCCACACATCAAAAAAAGTTGTTCCTGTTTGCATGAGATTCGGTAAACAATGTCCTCTTGCCACGAAATTGACTCAGGTCAAGCCGCACCAAAGTCCCGCTCTCCTTAGTTACCAAGTTACTTAGTTATTAATTCCAACAAGCTTTTGCTTCAGAAAACAAGTTTTCATAGAATTTGACATCAATACTTTTAATAGCAGGCCTAGATTTTGTGAGATCTCTTCTCACTGTGAAGGGTGTCTGACCCGCTAACGTAGAAATGTGTTACCACGGTGGCACAATTGAGATGTAAAAAAAGGCTATTATGCTGTCACTGCATTTAGATCTAACCTAGCATGCAAAAAAAAAAACACTTGTCATTCACCCGGTCAGTCTGTTTATAATGTCATCATTACTGCTCATGCATTGAGTGACATTGATTCCGGAAACTAGTGTCCATGCTGTACACACACTCTGTGCAAACACACAGAGGCGTACGCACACACACACGCACACACACACGTATTTAGCCTTTTTTTTTTTTAAATATAGCATCAAGTAAATTGCTTCTCACAAATAATAGTCTATTGGTTAACCATTTTCATTAAATAAATTTAATTAAAATTGAGGTGCTGGTCCTGAATTTTCATTTACGACAAATTAGCAGACTTAGTCTAACGCAGCAAAGTAATTCGCTAATGCTGTAATATAAAGGGAAATGTTAAAATATTACTTCCACAAAATCACAGAAATGCACTTGGTTCTATTCATTCATCAGGTCTATTATATTCTGTGAAGCCTCTTAAGCTCCATATACCAAATAACCATGGCAATACTATTTTTAAAATAATACTGAATAACACAAAAAGTACTCTGTGTGTATATACATTTTTGAACATATACATAGTGTGTAGAAGAAAATGACAGTCAGACACATACATCAAACATTAGGCTTACCAAAACCAACTGTTTGGAACATCATTAAGAATCACTGGCGAGCTCAGTAATCGCAAAGGGCCTGGTGCAGTTGACCTATACAGTTGATGACCGAAGTAATTTTACGATAATGGAGAAAAACCCAACACCTGTCTGACAGATCAGAAGCACTCTTCAGGAGGCAGGTGTGGATGTGTCAGTGACTACTGTCAGCAGACTTCATGAACAGAATGAAGCTGCATTGCAAGATGCAAACCACTAGTTAGCTGCCAGGTTATAGTTTACTAAGAAGTACCCAAATAGCCCGCAGAGTTCTGGAAAAAGGTCTTGTGGACAGGTCAGATCAACATTCACTTGTATCAGGGTGATGGCAAGAGCAAAATGTGGAGGCCAAAAGGAACTGTCCAAGATCCAAAGCACCCCCCTCATCTGTGAAACATGGTGGTGGGGGTGTTTTGGTTTGGGCATGCATGGCTGCCACAGGTACTGGCTCACTTGTCTTCATTGTCATTGATGGTGTAACTGCTGACAGTAGCAGCAGAATTAGTGCTGACTTGTACAGAAGCATCGTATCTGCTCATGCTCTGGGAAAAGCCTCCAAACACACTGGATGGAGCTTCATCCTACAGCAAAACAATGATCCCAAACATACTGCTAAAGTCAACAAAGTAGTTTTTCAAACCAAAGAATGGGAAAATTCTTCACTGGTCAAGATATGAATCCAGTTGACTATTAGCTCCTGGCTTTTAAAATGCAGATAAGTTAACCAGCCAGGCTACCCTGAGGTTTACCGCGCAACACAAAGCCGCCATCTCGCGCCTAACCGATTCTCTCCCACTCGCCAAATGCAGTCACGCGTGTGTTTCCCTTTTCCCATCCGTAATCATCCAAAAGAAAATAACCCCTTCCCCCCCTCCATCCCAACCCCCCACTGCACACGCACGCACACAAATGTGCAGTTCTTTACATACACATTTCGGTGAGCGTTGGTGGTTAGTGAACTCACCAAATACTTTCAAGAACCAAAAATATCATGCCCTGAAATGAAATGGCTTACTGCATAATGATATTTAGGTTCTTGAAAGCATTTAGTTATAAAATAGCTAAATAAATGCATAACTAATGATGAACGGAGTACAGTCCTCGAGGCACTGTGACTGGCCAAAGGAACATCCTCATTAAAACAAATATCTTCAGCTTACTGGATGGGAAACAGGATCTCTCAAGACAGGTTTAGTAAAATTTAAAAAGAAAGACGTAGATTTAAAAAAAAAAAACATCATTCCAGCATCATATTAATACTAGGCAAACCCAGAAGGTAAATACATGATGATTCATACACATGCAAAGAAAAGGTTTGCTGAGAATATGCGAGCACGCCAAGCCTTCAGAATTTTATTTCATAAATTTGTGATTTTGTCAGCGATGGAGCAGGTCCATTTGTGTGGAATGATGGAATGATGGCACACAAGTATTCCACTCCAAAGCAAATGGATTTTTACCGGCCTATGCATCGGAGTATAATCGCATCAGAGTATAATCACAGGGAAATGCTCAAGGAACCAGACGAGTGGTAGAAAAGTCCTGAGGTACAGCTCACCTCTTCCTAAAAGACAGAGAGAATAAAGAAAAGGTCATTGTGGGGAGATGAGGGTGTCTGTCACAGGGGCAAACACATTTTTGTATGGTGATGTGAGCAGCTCCGGTGGAAAGCCCAGGACTTCTGATCTTTGGTTCTGGTGAAGCGAAGAACCTCTTATTGAATTTTGGTGAACACAAACCCTCTCCTGTGCGTGGGTGAGACATAATTCTTATACTTCTTTCTTTGATTATGCTATTTATGTTTGTCATATTATAATTTAAAAAGGGTAATAATAATTTCATGGACCTCATCTGCTTTCGCTGGGAAAACTGGATATAATATTTAATATACTAAGGAGTGTGTCCTTATTTCAGCTGTTTGGATTAAAAACGGTGTGTGGATTCATAAAAAAAGGATTCGTATGTTGTTTGTTGTTTGAATGACAGACAGTTGGACTCTTGCTCCAGGGCCCGTCAAGGAATACTTCACGGAAGACGTCTCCCATGGATATTCACGCTCAGATTTTTTGTTTTTGTTTCCCTCAAAACAGTTTCTTGGAAAAAAAAGAAAAGAAAACAGAATAACTACATTGGAACACAAATAACCACCACCAAGTTATGCAGAAAAATATTTTTTAATATATATATATATATAAAGAAAATGTATTAAAAAGTTTAATGTAGTTTTCTTTTTTAATCAGCGGCTTAGCATAGACTGCTGGTTGTAAAAAATGCCACTGGTCTAAGGTGTGTGTTAATCACAAAACTAATCTTCATCTGAAGGCCATTTGTTGTGGTTGGGGCATGATTAGTTACACACCATGCACATAAAACGTGAAGAAAAAAAATCCAAGATGATAATATTTGTGACTAAGGACGTCTTGAGATATTAATGTTATTTAAATAAAATGGTTTAAATAGTTGTATCATTAGGTAGCCTGTAACTAGCTGCAAATGGTCCAGCATGCAAGCACAGGCTACCAGTTTGCAGGTAGCTAGCCAGCTACCCTTAGCTAAATTAAATGTAAAAAGGGAGCCTTGGCTAAATTGACATGCAGTGACTGAGCAATTTCATAGCTTATGTATCTCCAGGGAGGATATTTGCTCTCAGGAAATGTTTTCTCTTTCTTTTTCTCCCTAGCATGCCAAGAGAGACTAAATCTAATCCAGGCTTGTCTGAATTACAGAATACATCCGTGTTTAATTAAAAGAAACACAGTAGGACTGAGTGTAGATCTTTTGGGACTAAGTGAAATATTGAGGATTCAGGCGTTGAATAAACAAATTTGAGTTTGACTTTTAATTTTATTTTTATTGTGTGAGTAATGCCTCAGATGTGTCCATCAGTGTTCACTGATTGCATTTTTAATGACAAGGAACCTGCTCAGTTATGGGGAAATGCTACATTTTTTAGCTTTTGAGCTAAAAAATAAAGGCATGTCCATAAAATATTGACTAGTCAACTGTTAAAAGTCATAACTCACAAGATGGTTATTTGCTTGGGGTGATAACGCGGTCTTAACTGGTATTATACTGCCTAATTTCTTTTGTGTTTGCTAGAGGTACAACACTGGAGAACAGCACCTCACTCTACTGTGAACTTAAAAAATGTACTTTGTTTTCTAACCTTTCTGTTGTAACTGATATTCTGTTCATTTTGCACTTCATTTCAGAGATAATAAAAGAGGCACCAAAGCTGATGTGCGTTTTTACAAGAGTGCAGGATTTTGTTTTATTTTTATTCATGACCCAATCTGAACTTTCATCATCAAGTCTGAGTAAACATTTTGTCTTTGTTATCAAATTGTGTGCTGTTAGTCATGAAATTCTCCCCCATAACAGCCTTTTGCCTTTACCAAAAGACTATTTTCCCCCTGAACAAGAATGAAACACCCACATTATCTGAAACCTCAATAGTACATATGAAATGTAAGCTAATGATAAATTACTAATAATAGAAACAGCAAAAAAAAGAGTTTCATAATACATATTTAATTTATATAATGTAATGTTTCATATAGTGATGTTTAAATTTTTTTATGTATTCGATTGCAAAAAATATTTTCAACAAGACTGAATTGTGCAGATTCAGAATGATCTCTACACATCATGTACCGTACACCAGGCGTTCATTCACAGAAAAACAAAAACAAAACAGAAAGCTACAGTCTGACCACCACAAAGTGACAAAAAATAGAACTAGCTGTAATGTTTTCTAATAATAATAATAATAATAATAATAATTAATAGCCCAAATGCTGTCTCCTAAACATAAACCAAATCCTTCCATAATTGTAACAGCAAGCATAACCCTAACCCTAGCCCTAGCCATATTAATATGTGGAAATATAAAACTTACTGTACCACCAAAATGTGTAAATGGACAAATTATTAAAAATCATTTTTCCACTAAAATGGATGAGAAACAATTGTAAATGCAGTGAAAATAATAAAATGTATGTTATATATTTTAGTTGCCCTAGCATACTGTATCTGTGTTTTGGATGTATGGGAATACTGTTACAGTTGATCACATGATTATCCAGCTGCTCCAGGTCTTCCCCGGTGCCTACAATGCCCTCCTCGCTGACACTACTGCCTCTATTATCAGAGCTCTGAAGCTCATCCAGAATGCTGGCGCTTTTCAGATAAGTAACAAATATAAGCCAATGGCATAGCCTCCAAAAAGCACTAAAATGTTAATTATCCAAAAAAACAGGGACCATTGCTCTGACCCAAATCATAGCCATAACCCTAATCCCAGTTTAGTGGAAATGGCCCTGGAATCAAGATTGGAGGAAGGATGTGAAACACAAGGCCAGCCCAGGTTCAGAATCATTTATTCTGATGCTACACCAGCATCGCAAGGCCCTGGAGACTCCGCCTGCAGAACACAGCCTGCAAGTCTGTGGGTTCCTCTCTTACAGTCAGTGAGTTTTGAGTTCAATCCATGGTCAGTACAAAATTTGTGTGAGTATGAGTAGAGTGTGCTAAAAAAGTACTTTAAAAACTGTAGTCTTGCGGACAGGTGAGATGAGCGTTAACCTGTATCAGAGTGATGGCAAGAGCAAAGGACGGAGGCCAAAAGGAACTGCTCATGATCTAAAGCACCCCCCCTCCCCCTCCCCATCTGTGGAACATGGTGGAGGTTGTGTTATTTCTTGGGCATGTATGGCGGCCACTAGAACCAACTCACTGTTCTTTATTGATTTACAGTATTGACGGCAGCAGCAACATGAATATTGAAGAGTACAGAAACATCTGCTCAGATCCAAACAAATGCCTCAAAATTCATTGGACAGCAATGGCGCTTCACCTTGCAGCAGGACAATGACCCCAAACACCCTGCTAAAGCAACCAAGGCATTTTTTCTGACTAATGCCATGACTTCAGCTTAAACAGGACGGGAGGAACACTAGACCTGAGCGTTAGAAGTTAAATATACTTTTGGTAGCCTTCCGCGGTATAGGCTGAATGCCGAATGAGAAAACAGCAAAAAAACCCTTTGGGGAACATTGCCAGTGACGGCAATGCTAATGTTCTTTCATTAAGATCAATTAGCTTGACACAGAGAGTGCTGAAGCCCTGTTACAGTGAGTTGCTATAACAAGCAAGATTACAGTTGCGCCACAAGACATCGAAGGTTCCTCAGCACGGTGGAACCCATGTATGGATCCCCCCCCGCCCCCCGCCCCACGTCTGAATGATTTCGGGCTTGGCGGGAAACGGAAACATAAAGGCAACGACTACTCTCCCATGGGCACAACTTCATGGTACCCCCCCCCCCCCCCAAAAAAAAAACCCCCTGTGGCTCACGCACAAATACATCAGAAACACAACAGTGCTATTACTCACCAGGGTCTGTGCGTGTGCTGAGCCCCATGTGTAAACAGCCTGTTGGGGGGGGGGGGGGGGTTTAGAGCATTTGTAAATACTTTAAGGGAGGGCAAAGTAAGTACGCAGTAAAGGGCTTGTTAGCGTTGACCTGGAGCTTTTGTACCACAGGCTTGAGAGCTGGAGACTCATTGTGTGGGCCTCTTAAGGCCAACTGAATGATTTCTCCTGGGATTCAATTTTGGGAAACACTTGGCTGTTCTCTATCACAAGAAAGTTTAACCTGAAATTTCGGTGTCCTTTAAAGGATGATTTTTTTCTTTTTCAGTTTTGTAGTATGAATGCCGTATGTTACCCTATGCACATATTTCAGCTTTAATGCAATGGGTATACTAGTGATGTGTTTTAGCAGTCTGAAGACACTAAGGTTCCAATATTCTAGATGCAATTTGTTACAAATTCACAACATTGACATTTTTTCAGCTTTCTCATGAGTTAGTTTTTTTGTTTGATTGAGCACAGAAGAAAGTGAAAGAAATCTGCTGCTAGAAAGCGGCAGAGCTGGCAACTGAAAAGCTGGCCAGCTGAGGTCAGTGGCGAGCTGGAAAGCTGTCGCTGGGTTTTGCTTTATTTTGTCTTGGCTTTTCTAGTTTGTTGTGTTAGCTAATTTTATTTATTGTTTTGCCTGAACCAGGGGGAAGGGTGAAGGATATGTATATATCATTATTCCTGACAGATTGTTTTAATTTTTTAATATTTGTATTCTTATGCATTCTTATTACTGCTCAATGTCTTGGGTTATTAAAGCCCTCACTATGACTCACTGGCTCACAACTGACACAAACTCCTTGCTCTACCCACGACACTCGCACCGAAGCTTTGCTCCCTTTGAATCAGTTACCAGAGCGGTCACATGGTTGTGTGTCCTGAATGAAGCTTCGGACATCATTGATCACGTATTTATGCTGAAATGAATCAAGCCATGGTGCACTCTATCTGGTACATTGCATTGTTTTGTTTTTTTGACACATGCTCCAGAGCTTTGTACCAAGGGTAACACCGCTATGGAAATACCTAAAATAATTAACATTAATAAAATAGCATAACATGGGTATTAGAGTAACAGTACACAAGGAATTCAGAAAAATATAACAATTCAAGTTAGACATGAAACGAGCCCATCTACACATAAATAAACAGAAGACACAAAGCAAAGACACACTAAAACAAGGACACACTGAAACGTTTCTTTTATCGGTTAATCTAGGTTAGTCAAAAACAATGAGCCACTCACGTCATCACATCTATGAATTCTATGAAGGGTAATAGCCGTGGGTAGGAGTATAGCTTTTAGTGACAACTCTGCAGTACCTAAAGATCAATGGGAAATATCTGAAATTAAGAGTTTAGGGGTGAGTTCAGACAAGATTGCTGTAAATGAATCATTTCATATTTTTATGAATGCAGCCTTGTCATAGTTAATGCTTTGTCTTTGTAGTCAGACATGAAATTATACCTAAACTATTTCTAAATATTGGTCTCAATCCCCCACTCTGACATTGGGGATAAAAATATCTGAAATAACATTGTAATGAAATTCATACTTTTTCCACAATAATTTTCAAGCCTCACGTGGGCAACGATGTGTTGAAGTACTGGACTAACGTGCAATAAAGTGTTTCAAAATAAATAAGATTATTTGTTCGTTTATTTTCCACATAAATAATGGATAAATGTATTTGAATGGCCACAAAATACTTGAAATTATTTGACCCAGGTCTGGCATTCACATGCACTCTATCCTCCTATTCATTGTTTTATTTCAAATCCAATGTGAGTACAAAGCCAGACCAACAAAAATTGCGTCACTGTCCAAATACTTATGCACTGCACTCCATCTTCATCTTAACCTGCTGTATTTTTATGGAGACCTGTCACAGAAATGAAATGCCAGGGGCTCAAAGAATACGGGACGCGAATATTTTCAAAAAGTGGGGAAAAAGTAGAACGAACTAACTGTGCCTTTTAAACATTTCGCACTTGCGCGACAGATCAGAACTGACACAGAAAACAAGGACAAAAGAAAACACGGAAGAGGAATTATTTCGAGACCTCGGCGAGCGCAAAGCGTTCACTTTCCGATGTGAATTGCCCCTGGACCAGCCCCAGCCGACAACAGAGCTGAAAGCCTTTCTGCCTTTTAACAATGTGTCAAAACACGACTTTCGGCAGGAGCGTTTTTCGGCTATTAAAATGACACATGGCGGAAAGTGGTGCCGCGTTTCACTTCCAACTGCCGTTCGTCTGGATCAAACGCCCACTTACCCTGCGTGCGGCGGCCCACTTTATTTTATCAAAACTCCTAGAGCGTATTAGCATGTTTAATTACCTCCTGAACATCTGGGGGGGGGGGGGGGGGGGGGGGGGGGGGGATAAGACCTTAGGAGCACCATGCAGACGTGGTGGGAGGTTCGGTGGTACTCCTCGGTTGATCGTCTGGGGGAGAACTGAAAGTTGGGTGCTGAAGGTTGTGTTTAATTAGTTGTGGGTGGAATTGTTTGTTGTTTGTTGTTGTTATTTCGTATCTTGTGAAGTGCTTTGCTTTGGATATTTTAATCTGTTGCTCATGATTGGTGTAAAGAAGCACTAGACAAAGATTATTTTAGAAATAAAAATCTATCTATCTATCTATCTATCTATCTATCTATCTATCTATCTATCTATCTGTCTATCTGTCTGTCTGTCTGTCTGTCTGTCTGTCCCATCTGTGAACACCACTCATTTATCATCATCACGTTTTTATTACAAGATTAATATGACGGAGCCTCATGGTAATTCCTCATATTACATTTTTGACATTTAACAAACAGATGGTTCCATCCAGAATAATAAACACAGATTACATTTTTACATACATACATGTACGGCTGGTTATTTTACCGAAGCAATTCAGGTTAAGCACCTTTCTCAAGGGTCCAGCTGCAGCATCAGCACCCCACTGGAAATCAAAACTAGGATATTTGAGTTACAGGAACAGGTCCTTAACCACTATAGTGCAGTGTTGTGTAATGAATAATGTAGGCAATATTGTGAGATATTATATACATTCCATCTTCAGATATCATGGTTTCCCTACCTCACATGTTCTCATTACCGTTAGCAGCTAATATGTGAACCGTGGCACGGGAAGGACTTTCACCTTCCGTATCAAATGTCACACTGCATCACCCAGGGTTTACTGTAAGCAATACAAGCACTTTATATTTAGACGGAGGTCTCAAACCGGAACCTCACCCGAAATAGTCATCTGACATGAATAATTAATTTGTTGGGGCGTTTCGTGTCAGTTGAATAAATTACGTTCACTTATCACGATTTTGAGACTGTCCTTAGCCAGACCTGGAGAAGAAGTGTGTACTGCCAAATGTACTTCCAAATCTGCACAGATAAGCCCATTTACCCAACATAATTATTAATAATAATAATAATAATAATAATAATAATAATAATAATAACCAAGAATTAAAGCTGTGAATGAGCAACATATTCAAATTTTTATATACTGAAATATGATTGGTTGTCATTTTGCCATCTTTGAATGTAGAAACTTCTCCTTTGCAATTTAGTTAAGGCGAGTGTACATTGTACGAGTCAAGGGCTCCTGATAGTTTATAATAATATGCAAGCCGGTCTGGATGCCCTTATTTGAATTTGTCAGCATGACATGGCAACAGAAAAGGACTGTGCTAATTGGACTGTGTTAGGGGACTCTTGTCAAAATGGAACCAATGAGGTCAGGTTTTTCAGGTTATTAAGAACTCGCCCCTCATATTTTCTCCTGTTTTACTTGCCATTAGCGACGATGAAAATGAAAGGCAGTGATATAGTTATGCTGTGAGCAAGGTGAGGGGAGGATGGCAGTGACCACTGTGTGTTCAGAGCAGGTGGTCTGGGTGAGATCACAATGGGAGGTCCCGACACAGGATGGATTAATCCAGGCGTGAGGCTGTAACTCTTATCACAGGGCTGCACATGCGGTTTGTGTGTGTGTGAAATAAACAGACTTTCCCCTGCCCTCCAACTACCCAACATTGAAAAAAGGCTCCTGTTCAGTATCGTGCCCCCTCCCACACTCAATCCACCCCCCCCCCCCCACCCCCCCCCCCCCCCCCACACACACACACACGTTTGACTGGCAAACAGGCCGTGGTTCTGTATCTACAGCCAGCTACAGTTTACAACAGCTGGGGAAAGCTCACAGCACACACTGGGGAAAATCTGAGCAGTGGGAGAGAGGGAGGGAGGGAGAGAGTGAGAGAGAGAGAGAGAGAGAGAGAGAGACTCTCTATCTTTAACATTAAAATTCCTGTCCTACTGGTTAAAGAACTAAGAGCATATTATTTATTATTATTATTATTATTATTATTATTATTATTATTATTATTATTATTGTGTTAACTTGTTCATGTTACCTTTTCTATACATTGTCTTGCATTGACACAGTAATTGCAGTCTGGTATCCCATGATTTATAATTTATCTTTTAATTTGAAATAAAATAAATACATTTACAAACTATTTTTCCTCAGAAATCACAAAAAGATCATTCAAATTAATCTGTGCTCCTGGTCCTACATTAGTTCCTAACTGCATTTTCAGTGGTGGTTTTCTTCATGTGTCTATGATTTTCTTGTTTTCAAAAAGAAGAATTTGCATACTTTCAAAAAGATGGGCAAAACAGCCGATTAAATTGCCCTTCAAGAAACCATCCTCTTCCTCACGAGGCAGAACACAGACAGCATCTTTGGCATAGCACTCAATTTTAATGAACATTAGCATGACACAAATGGTCTGACCCCCTGAGTGGCCTATTAAAGCAATTGCTCATATGGCAAAAGTAACTGATTTACTGATTTACTGATTTACATATTAATGAGTTTAATCAGGTTACAAGGGATCAGCTCAGACTGGCAAACAGAACATATGCCATACCCTTTTTAAGGGTAAAAAAAACACTTCTAACATTGTACTGGTGGCAGTTTAGAAACTATATTAAATATATTATTACTAGCATATGCCATATACATACTGTATATATATATATATATATATATTTATATATATATATAGTACAGGCCAGAGGTATTAGGCCACCTGTTTTAAGAATGGTAAATGGACTGCATTTATATAGCGCTGTTATCCAAAGTGCTTTACAATTGATACCTCTCATTCACCAGAGCAGTTAGGGGTTAGGTGTCTTGCTCAGGGATACTTCGACACGCCCAAGGCAGGGATCGAACCGGCAACCCTCCGACTGCCAGACAACTGCTCTTACCTCCTCAGCTATGTCGCTCCTAAATAGCTAGAGAAGCCCCTAAAAAAAAATTGCTAGAGAAGAATTCTGTTGATATATGTACTTTTATTGAAGTCTATCCAATAATTTTGCAAATGGGGGTTGGGAGGGATGTGGAGGGTAGTTAACACTAGAAAGGATGCGTTTCTTTACTGCCTTAAACTGTCAAGCCTGATGCCCAGTGGCGTCAGGCTCATCCAGCATCACAGCATCAATTTCAGCACCAAGATTATGAAACTTTATGTTGCAAAACAATTTTTTACTGACACAACTGTGTCAATTTCAACATTTTTATTTCTAATTTGTATCGGTTTTGTTATATATGAAAGGAAAAATGCACCAAGGCATGTTACAAGCAAATGTGCAGAACAAGCGATACAAAAAATGGAGAATGTAGTTAAACAATACAAAGTGCATTATTTAAAAAAAGTAATTTTAAAAAAGTCAATAATCAAAGTAATTCATCGATATGAAACGATTGCAATTAATTAATTTTGTGTGATTATTCGTGTGAAATTAATTTTGATTAGGCTTGACCCAGCAAGTCTTTTTTTTTGTTTTGTTTTGGTTTTTGTCTTTGTTCCTGCAATAATACTTTTTTGTTTCTGGTTTTCATATTCATTCCCTGCATGCAACACAGAAGATTTTCATGTTAAGGTGCAGAGAACATCTGCGGTGCGTGTGCTAAGGTGGACAAATGACAACACGAGACCGAACACGTGGCACACGTGTAATCACATGGGAATTGTGTGTGTTTTTTTTCTGTAAGGGCTGCAGTAAGATCATTTATACAAAGTCTGAATAGAATGTCCCCAGCCTCTCGATTCAGTCCAATCTACAGCGGGGTATGCAAGGTTCATGTTGTGATGGGAGTCAGAGCGTGTTTGCTTTGCTGTGATTTATAAACCGTATGAACAAACTGCTCAGAAAATGCTTGGACAATGGAGGACAGGAGCAGACCCTGCTGTAAATGAATGGATGGCGAATTGTCACACCTGGAGCTGTTTACACTACCTCCCATACCTGTTCACTCCCTGATGAGACTGCTTCAAACACAGGTACAGCTGTAGCATTGGCAGCTACACAGCTACGGACTGAATGTGTAATTCTTCGAGCAAACATTTACTGTACAATCGGCAATTCTTCTCAAGAACGAAATCCCCAAGTGTTGATGGCTTGAAAATATAACAGAAACTGGCATTAAGTATGTCTCTGCCTTTAATTCTTGAATGAGCCAGGCTTGTCCACAGCTGAAAAAATGCAATGTTTTGGATGACTTCAAAAGCTAAAATATTTCGGAATAAGACAATTATACTGTATGTAAAATAAAGGGTTTCATAATCATTCTGACATTAAGCTCTCGTGCAAAAGCCTGATTGCAAATTAATTAAGCATTTAAATGTTGTCCACCGAATGCATTAGTCTCAAGCAATCCATCATTTCATTAAGCTGGTATACTGAAAGGACTGCCAATGAATCCAAAATTGGGTATCTCTCTCTTTCCATCTTAGAAAATGGTTCAAGACATTCCCAGAATATTTGTTATTTTTATAAAACAACAACAAGCAACAAATTGATCCAAATCCCATAATTTACGAGATTGTGGCGGTATGAATTCCTCATCTTCCATGTGCCAATTGTCCATTTGATGCTATGCACATCCCTCATAATAATAATCAACTGCCTCATGATAGGAATCAATTGACAGAATTACAAACCAGCAAACACACTGTTCGGGCCTGCTATACTCATACTTTCTTCAAAACCTTTAAAGTTCACACTTGGTTAAATCCCACACACACAAAGCTACTGAAGGAGCTATTGCCTGTTATTGGGAAACCGATTCTTCGCATAATTAAGTATGTTCCCATATCCTTTAAGATGGCAGATATCAAGCCACTACTCAAGAAACCTAATTAGCATCCTGGTGAATTAGGCCTATTTCAAACCTCCCTTTTGTTTCAAAGATCCTTGAGAAATGTGTAGCTCAACAGCTTTTTTTGTTTTTTACATGCTAACTGGGTATGAGAAGTTTCAGTCTGGGTTTTGGAAGCACCATAGCACCGAGTCAGTCCTTAGTGATGAATGATTTGTTCCTTTCCCAGGATTGTGGCTGTGGCATTCTCCTCCACAGGGTGGAAAAATCAGTTGGTCTCACTAGGAAAGCTCTTATGTGGTTTAAATCCTCTCATAGATCACAGTTTATTAAGGTGAGCCGTACGTCCTCTGAGTATTCCAGGATAAACTTTGGGGTACCACAAGGACCTGTCTTGGGTCTTTTGCTCTTTTCTCTGTACAAGCTCCCCATTGGGGACATTATTATCAGACTTGATGTAAACTACCACTGCTATGCAGATGACACAACTTTATCAGTTAAACCAGGTGCAGCTTCCCAACTAGCCTAACTTGGGGCCTGTCTTAAAGATGTAAAAGCCTGGATGACCCAAAATGGTTGAATTCAGATAAGACTGAGATACTGTATTAGTAGTAGGCCCCAAATCTCTTAGAGATATTGTTACTGTTCATTAAATCTTGATTGCTTCTCTGTTTTCGCCAATGCAGTTATTAAAAACCTTAACTATTAATTAAGCATAACTATTGATTCAGATCTCTCCTTTCAGGCCTACATTAATAATATCACAAGATTGTCTTTCTTCCACCGGAGGAATATATCTAAGGAAGGAAGATGTTGTCCAGCTGTGTGCTGAAATAATGATTAATGCAATTGTAACCCCCTGGCTGGATTACTATGCAGTAGAATGTTCAGTATTAAATCAACTTTTACACAGTACATATAGTCCCTGTTTGATTCATATGTACTGTGGTGTGGGGATGGCTGGTTTAAGCAGCCACATCTGCCCTGGGTCAAGCTAATTAGACCTGGCTAATTGGATAATTGGTTAAGAATTAGATAATTGGCCAGGCTAATTGGACCCGGGAACAGGGGTGGCTGCACCTGTACGTAGTGAGGTAATCAGTGCGCACAGGTTAAATCTGCCAACCCCACTCACACAAGGGAGAGCCTCTGTCATGACAGTGTAAACATCTGCTCCTTGGCTGTAACATCTTGCCACCCTTGTAAATAAACGTGGACTGTTTAGACGTCATCTCCCTGTGTCTCCGTGCTGGAGGGCCCTTTGGAAAGCCACTTCTGTGGCCTGTGGCAGGCTCGTTTGCCACAGTACTTTGTTAGTGCTGAATTAACACTGGGCATTTTACTGTGTGTCGTGCTTTATTGTCTGGTTGCACCAATTCAGCACTGAAACTTCTCTAACTTCTACAGAATGCAACCACTATGGTGCTTAAAATATCTAATAAATGTGAACGTTAGTGATGCGCAGATTGACGGAAAATCAGCAGATCCTGAGGTTTGAGTGGGTGAGGTCCAAAAAATTACGCTCTGATTACTGTGACTGTGGGCAGATGAGAAAGAAATAGCCTATAAGGAAATTGTGTTACTCAAAAGAGCTACTCTTATGCTATGGCTCTTTTCATTCCCTAATGTTCAAATGACACGCCAGGGTCAAATCTGCTTTAAAACAAAAGAAGCAAAAAAAAGGTGCAGATCTTGAGCGATACCTTCCTTCCTGTGAGCGGTGAGCGATTTTGGAGCGGAAACATTTCCTGCCCCTCCGCTCCGCTCGTTTGCGCTGGTCTCTGAGGGTCACGACAGCACCGTCACATCAGCCATTCACCACAGACGCTGCTCCACAGCACAGACCTTCCCCACCAGCCTTTTTACTGGACGCTGATGGAGGCCGTTTAGGTCTGGCACCCGTCTTGCACGGCACACCAACAGGTTAGGATCTGAACCCGTGTCCTTCAGGTTTCACACCATGCGTTAGCTCCCACTCACCCTGGGAGAAAACCGCACGGTAATTGATGTTGTCTGAGCGGCGTAGCAGAGCTCGCTGGAGGGGCTTTTAAACTGTCAGAGCTCTTCAGACTGAGAGGCTAAGAGCATATGCCTCTATGGCCTCATGTGATGCCGGCTTCACCAAATGGAGAAACAAGACCGAAATGTGTGTCTGCTTGTGTGTGTGTGTGTGTGTGTGTGCGTGAGTGTGTGAGTACATGTGCGTGCGTGTGTGTGTGTGTGTGTGCGTGTGTGTGTGTGAGAGTGTGTTTGTGTGTGTGTGTGTGTGTGTGTGTATGTGTGTGTGCATCCGTCTGTGTGCATGTGTGTGTGTGTGTGTGTGTGTGTGTGAGTGTGTGAGTGCATGTGCGTGTGTGTATGTGTGTGCGTTTGTGTATGCACATCCGTGTGTTGTTGTCTGGAAGAGGCTGTCCTGTCAACTGCAGTTTTAGCCAGAGTCAGAACTTTGAACCTGACACTGGTGCTGACCGGCAGTGAGTGGACTGACCTCAGCAGAGGAATGATATGTGTGATATCAAGGTGAATTAGTGAATTAGAATTCCAATTTTTTATTCAAAATGTTAGTAAATTACCACATGTTTTTCTCAGCTGTTTTTTCTTTGGACTCAAAATAAAGCTTAACTTCTTCCCACGCCCTACACTTTAATTTTGTGCATTTAAATGATCATTAACTCTGTTTCAATGCTTTGGGAGACTCCTGTCATATCATCCATGGTGTCCTGTCTAATCCTATCAGGACCCAGATGGTGCGCTGAAGGCTGGGATCTCATTTGTGTACACTCTCAGTGTGGCAAGCCGAAAAGGAGAATCAGACCCCCCCATTCACCCCCCAACACCCCCCCCCCTCCACTACCTGGGGTGGGGGGTGGGCAGGGGCGTGTAGCTGGAGGACTAGTCCATGTGAAGTGCACCGTCAGGATTTAAGTGGAGCCTCAGTGGACTCCACACTTCTGTCTTCAGAGACAGCGGCCATAGACATCTCTCACAGCCGGGCTCTGTCTGCTACCTCAGCAGGCCCCAGTGGCTGGGTAAGAACAAGGGATTGAGTGGGAGTTTCAAATCCCCCAAATTCATCAGAGATAACACGTTTTTCGTCCCTCCGCTCTAATCTCTCCTTTTCCAGCCCTTCGTGACTGATGCACTTGGAGCTCGCGCATGTGCCTCTCTCATTCCTTTGCTAATAAAAGCCAATGGGTTTCATCATTTTTTTAGCAGGCACTGAGTCAGAAAAACCACACTTACCATGTTGATCAGCCTTTGCTTCTAAATTATTTACAAGGACAGCTCAGGTTAAGTGAGTCCAAGGTGGTAAGGTTTTTATAAAATATACTTTTATTATATACTTCACAAAAGTATTGGGCCATAATATCAGCATTGTCTTTTTAAGGAAGCATAATGTGCTTATGACTGCTTTATTAAGCATCTATAACGGTACCAGTAACTGCTCTCTAACAGTGTTATTACACACAGTGAATTCATGCAACTGTACATTAATGAGACACAAAAACAAATGTCAATATTCTATTCAAAGTTTTGAAGCTTTCGTAGCCAATGAAGAGGGAGAGGAAAGGATTGAGAATCCGTGAGGTTTGCAGCGATTTGGATTTTAAAATAGTTTTTAATCAGGTCGTCGGGATGTTAAAAAACATTTCAAGCTCTTGTCTCGTTTATTTACCATTTACCATTTCTGGTGCATTAAAACACACCTCTGCTGGAGCCTCTCAGTCTTAAATAAATCTGCTCTTTCTCAAGCATTCTGTCCTGTTATTTAATTAACACGAGGGTCTTCTAAAGCTTTTAGCGAGTCGAGTGTCCAATCAGAAATGCAGACCGCCTGAGGGAATCAACATCCAATCAGCATTTGGTTCATTAGAGGTTGTCGTGTAGTCTTTACGAATGCAGATAACCCGCGACAACAATACTCAGGTGAGAACTGCCTGGAGCGGACGATGATTGGGCAGGTGAATGTAGGCTTCCTGCCCGGAGAGGAAAGGGAAAACAACTTGCAGCACGTGCATCGAAAAGGTTTTGCTCATTTAAATAAATCATATCATTAAAACTCTCATTATTTAATTTTGGCGGCAAGGTGAAGCAAAAAAACAAATAACGCTGTATAAGTGAAAGAGCTGTAAAATTTCAAGTCCTTTCCTCAATATATAGAACGAGAGAATCTAACTCTGATGAGCGATAATTGCACCAGAGTTGTTCGGAAATTCACAGTAATTTGGTCAAAGGTCAGTTTTTCCCCGGCCCCTCAGTCATGAAGAGAAAATAGCTCAGCTTGCCTCATTTATAGATCTACGCATTCGCAATTAGATTACACTCAAGACCAAAGTAAATACATAGATTTTAATGACAATAGACATTAATGTGAGGACCGGCATTTATTTTTGTGTGTCGTTTCTGTAAAACAGAACTCTCATATAAAGGGCATTCGCATTCACAAGGGTCATTCACGAGGCCTTGCTGCAAACGAGCATGCATGCTCAGTCTGATGTTGTCAGCGTGGAAAATGGTGATCTCGCCCATGTTCACAACTTCAAATCTATTCCCGAAGCACGACAGGGATCAGATCACATTCACCTCTCAGACAAAGTGCCTCGTCGCCGTCACTCGAAGAGCGCACGTTTACTCAACAAAGAGGGGAAATCTTCTCCTGGCGTGATAACCGCTGAGAGGATGCCGTGCGGCTGCAAGCAAAGCACCATGGGAAAACAACTTGAGTAAACGCGCCGCAGGGAGCAAAGCCACCAGTTGTGAGCACGACGCTGTTTCCCAGAGAAAATGTTGTCATGGTGACAGGTCACCAGGGCCAAATAAATATGATTCTATCAACATCGACTTTGTATAACTTTGCACTTTGTTACATCAATATTTGTCATTGTAAATAAACATACGCTAGATTAGAAGAATTGGGGAAAAATTGTTGTATTTTAGTAAATTATTACCCTATTTTTCGTTTTGTTCAGTTGCATTTTCCTCCGTCTGTAGCTGGAAGGTGGGTTGGCTTCTACGTCTTAAAGGGGAAGTGAGTGTTTCATGGGCATAATAATATAATAATAATAATAATAATAAACTGTCATCAAACTTTACGTGTATCATCTTAAAAACTGCATGAAGGCTTAATTCATTTGTCATAACAATCTCTATAAATTCCCCCTGAGTATATACAAAGCTTTACGGAACATGGCACAGCATATTCAGCATATTATGTAAATGCTTTTGCACTCATAGTGCATTATGACATGAGGTCAGTTCTTCCTGGTGCCTATCAATGATTTATAAAGATGTTACGTTGCTTTAATGAAGACTGTTAATTTTTTTATGAAGGGTTCAGGAATATAAACCTGATGTAACACAACCCCGAAAAACCTATAGAGGTTTTAGAGCCATTTACACACTACAGTTATTTATTTTAAATGAATAAAAGATAATTGAGATCATTGCCCTTTCTGTTAATCAGATTTACACACTCCTCCATATTTTAATGTTCAGTTCTGGAGGACTATGGACAAAGAGATCATGTTAAGTGAACATCAGAGAAAGATGCTGATCCATCGCAGTTCATTGTGGCTATGCCTGTATATTTGGATGGCAGGTGACATGGTGGCACACCGACAGCACTGGGCTGACTCACCTCTGACGATTGCAGCATTTGTAGCACATACTAGCTGGGCTTTTTTTTCTGTCGAATCTCCTTCCCGAAATATATAACATAACATAACATAACATAACATAACATGGCATAACATGACATGACATGACATGACATGACATGACATGACATGACCTGACATGACATGATGACGAGACAAGGCCTTTCAGCCCAACAATGCTCGTCATTTTCCTACCACTAAAAGTGCACCTAGAGCTCGGCTTACCGACTACTACAGTAGATAGTATCTACCACCGTATCAAGACTGGTCTGGTAAGCCCTCACAGTTTCTGCCTCTACTACATGACCTGGCAAGCTATTTCGTACAGTGACTACTCTCTGTGTGCAGGAATGCTTCCTAATTTCTTTGTGGAATTTGCCTTTTGCTAATTTCCATGAATGCCCTCTTGTTCCACTGACAAAACTCAATGTGAAGAATCCCTTGCAGTTCACTTTGTTAATTCCTTTTATGTGTTTCCCTCAATCAAATTGCTCCTAGATCTCCTTTTACTAAGTGTGAAGAGTTTAAGCATCTTAAGTCTTTCGTCATAACTTTTACCTTTTTTTACCAGGAACCTATTTAGTTGCCCTTCTTTGAACCCTTTCCAGAACCTCTGGATTTGTACTCAATACTGGCTATATATTCCAGCATCCTGTTGGCCTGCTACAACACAGTGCCTAGAACCTGAAAGGATTTGATGAGTATTACTCTCAAGTCCTCTTCAAATTGAGCATTTTCCAATTTCGTTCCTCCCATAAAATAGTCCGGCCTTATGCTTTAATATGTAGAACTTGCTATATTGAATTTCATTTGCCAGGTTTCCGACCACTTCTGGATTCAGTTTAATATAACAGTATCCTTTGGATCCATAGCATTTATTCTATTTAGAACAATATGTTAATCCTAAATATCTCTCTTCTCTGAAATGCTCAGTCATTACTGTAGCCTGTCCCACCACTGCAACATCTTTTCTCAATTCAGAAAGGTGTGTCGGCGCTTGTTTTTTCCTTATTTCCCATGGAAACCAACTCGAAGGAGTGGCAATATGTGAATGCCCAAGATACTGAACAGGGTGTCTCATTGGTGGTGGTGTAGTATAGTGGTTCAGGGGCTGAGCCTGTAACTCTGGCTGTAGCCTAAATTGAATTCCCGGCTGGGCCACTGCTGTTGTACCCTTGAAAAGGGTGCTTGACTTGGAGTGCTTCAGTAAATATTGTGTGTTGCGTGAGACTGCATGTAAAAATTGGGCAGTTGTGTGGGGCGCTCTGGATGGAAGTGTCTGCTAAGCACCAGTGATGTAATAGAATGTAATTACTTAAGGGATTGTGCTGCTCTTCTGTAAGTTACACATCATGACAAATTACAGAGAAATCAAGGCTCATGCTCACATGCCAAGCAAGAGCACGCACACATACACACACACGTGCAGGCACGCACGCACGCACACGCATACATGCGCACATGCACACACGCACACACGCACACACGCACACACACGCACACACACACACATATGCACACACTCCGAACCACTTTTACTGGAGTATTTTTAATAAGACTCTCATACACTTACACTTTACTGCAGGAGTACTGTATTTTACTTCTCCTTTTCAGTTGGGTAACAGCACGTCTACTTGAGTAGGATTTTGCTGTGCTCCTTCAAACACTGCGGAGATCGGTGTCTGGCCTCGAATGTCCAGTTACAGTAGGATTGCAAATAGATGGATTTTGCTCATTTCTTGATCTTATTCATTGATCTTATTTGACCTCACCTTTCAGACAGCTAAAATCACATTGTTAGCATAAGGTTATTTTTCAAGACTTACAAAAAAAACACACAATTAATGAAGAGGTTCCACTGCCGGAGGACAGACGGTAAAGCTCCAGAAGTGCTTAATTTTTAAAGGCCAGAGAAAGCCAGTTTTAATTAAGACAGGAGTAATACGACCCCCTCCCTGTCAAAACGAATTTCCAAAGAACAAGGCGATTGAGCGTTATCAGTGGGGGACCAGCTAGCATTTGCGTGAGGTCTTTGCAAGTTTACGAAAATTCTCCACGTCTCCACAGCAAAACGGCAGCTCAAGTGGCCCCGGAGACCGAAACAGAGATCAATCCCTCCTGATTTGGGATGTATCGTGCTTTTAAAATTAGTCTAGTACCACGGCTTCTGTGCCTGTTCTGTTCGTCTTCGGCGATGTAACAGAATGCGTAAAATCTGTTTTTCCTTAAGTTCGTGATCATGGTTAAAAACATCCACTCCCCCAAAACTATTGCTGACAAATATTCAGCGGAACATTCGGATACATTCCCTCTGAACCATGGGCAGCTGAACTCATGCCCCAGATGTTATAGTTCCTACTTCAGTGTAGTACAATAATGTAACATTAATGGTACGTTCTAAAAGACTTAATGTTAAAACATCTCAACGAGGCAAAATTTATTATTATTTTTTTAAACTGAGGGAAAAAATAGAAACTATTCCCATGTGTAGCATAGGGCTTGGCAATGGTGAAAGGGAAAAGGAAATGAACATCTGTTTGATTTTTAAAAATTAATTATTAAAAAACTGCCCAAGAAAGGGAGCTTAATGAGCTCATTTTGAAGAGAAAAAATGAAATTATACTAGCTATTGGGACTTATTAAGATACATTAGTGTTGTCCTATTTTGCCATAAATTGCCTTTTTGACAGCATCTCCGTAGAAAGAGACATTTAATAGAATGGATTTAGTTGAATGTATTAAAATATTCTCATATATTTTTTTCATGAAATGACTGTATGAATATTTGCTTGTAAATTGTAATTCACAGAAACTTTTCATAGTTATTGTGGTGTGAAGGACTCTGCTTTTGAACTCATGATTCCGATTATTATTGTGAATAGTGATATACACTATATAATTAATTCAGTCTTAACGCAAATTAATCTCAGTGGGTCTAATGTTATTTTATACACATACGAAACAAATGGCAAGTATGACAGGCCTATTGCTGATGCTGTTCAGGGTAATGCTTTGGACTTAAAAGGCAACAAATTAATGAGGACATTTGAATATTTAATGAAAACTTCACTCTTAAAAAAAGATTTAAAAAATAAATAACAGTTAATCGCATGAAATGTTAGGGTATGTATACTGTAAAGTTAAAAAGAACTTTCAAGTTAAAAAAGTTTAAAGCTTACACAAAAGTGATATGTTTCCACTGATGCCGTGATATTCCCAGTGTGCTAAGGGTTAGCTTGCAGATAAATACACTACATGGCCAAAAGTATGTGGACACCTGACATCCAACATCTCATCCAAAAGTATGGGCATTAATATGGAGTTGGTCCACCCTTTGCTGCTATAACAACCTCCACTCTTCTGGGAAGGCTTTATAGTAGATGTTGGAGCATTGCTACAGGGATTTATTTCCATTCAGCCAGAAGATCATTAGCGAGGTCGGGCACTGATTGGGCCATTAGGCCTGGCTCACTGTTGGCTTTCCAACTGGCTTTCCAAAGGCATTGAATGGGGTTGAGGTCAGGGCTCTGTGCAGGCCAGTCACGTTAATCTACACCGATCTCGACAAAACCATTTCTACATGGACCTCGCTGTATGCCTGGGGGCATTGTCATGCTGAAACAGGGAAGGGCTTTCCCCCAAACTATTGGGGAAGCACAGAATTGCCTTCAATGGAACAGGGGTCTAGCCCAAACCATGAAAAACAGCCCCAGACCAAGGGGTGTCCAGATACTTTTGTTCATATAGTGTATGTGTGCAACCTATCATTGCATTTAATCTGATTATAAACATACATTGAGATGTGCATCTGTTTTATCTATATAAACCATTTTTTTTAACAAAACAAATAAAAAAATATTTTAATATATATTTTTAATATATATTTTATATGTATATATATATATATATATATATATATATAAATAAATAAATATATTATTTAACAATACATCATCAATTTGTTCCTCTGAATACCAAATAAATCCAGTCCTTTTTCATCTTGTTTTTGTTCTTGTTCTTCTTAATATTATCATTATGATCATAATAGGGTGTGTAGCATTCGGTCCGCCAGAGAGACGGATTGGTCTCAGCTGCGCCGGCTGGTGGAGAGAGCACATGCACCTGGATTGCGTTAGCTAATCAGCCCAGGTGCTTAAAGGTGTGCTGCTCTCCATAGTTCGGGGTCGAGACCGAGAGCGAGTTTCTTGAGTTGAGTTGCATTTAATTTCAGTTTCGTTTCTTTTAACAAGACGGGGAAAAGTGAACCGCCGCTGAAAAGTGGGAAGAGCTGGCCATGTGAAAATCTGGCCAGAAGATCATTTTTTTGGCCAGAACATCACCGGTTTTGCTTTCTTTTGTCTTTTATTTTAGTTATTTCAGTTTTATTGTTTTTGCCTGGAACCCATGAGGGGGAAGGGTGATGATGGCGTTTATTTTATTTCTCTCTCTCCATGCGACAGACAACAGTGTTCCCCGGCACTGTCGCATCTCTCTCCCAGGGGTGTCACGCTGGTGTGTCATTTTGTGCCGAAACGTGGGTGGGAGCGGTCTCGACGTAAGCCGAATTAGCCTTCAGATGAATTCTCTGGTTGGAGGTGTGTGGCGTTTGGTCCGCCGGAGAGGCGAATTGGTCTCGGCTGCGCCGGCTGGTAGAGGGAGCACACGCACCTGGGCTGCGTTAGCCAATCAGCCCTGGCGCTTAAAGGGGTGCTGCTGTCCACACTTCGGGGCCGAGACCGGGAGCTAACACCGAAAACGTGTTTATGATTTTAGTTTCGTTTTTGTTTGAGCACGAAAGTCAAAAGCAACCCTCAGCTGGGATGTTGGAGGAGCTGGAAGGCGGGCCAGCTACGGACGGCGCATGTGAAAGTGGTCGCGCCGTTTTACTTTTTGTCTTTGTTATTTTTTAGCTTGTTTTAGTTTATTGTTTTCGCCCGGACCCCGTGAGTGGGAAGGATGAATAGGATCGTTTTTTATTCCATGTTTGTGTGGGTGCTCTCTCTCCATGCAGCAACCAACGGTGTTCCCCGGCACCCGCTGCATCTCCCTCCCAGGGGTGTCGCACTGGCGTGTGACAGGGTGCAAGCCACAATAGGGGGCTTCAACCCTATTTACATTCAAGCCCTGGAAGGGGGTTGGAACCCTGTTATTTCTATTAATATTCAGCCTTCCCTTTTACAAAAAACATGGCTCCAAGTCTCAAATTTGTCACTATATGAGATTTGGCAGGTAGAGGACCCTGCACAGTGATTCATGCAAAAAAATCCTGAAGGGTGAACTATCACAAAGAGCCCAATTCAAAATTTGAGAGGCTATAACTTCAACTGTTTGTCATATAGACCAACTCAACTAACACTGCTGGATCTGTCTCTTCAAGATGAACAAAATAAAATCTACAGTGCCACATTAGATATTCTGCTATTTGTAATTTTTTGAACAAAAATATTTTCCCATGAACACCAATCAATAGATCTGAATATAATCCCATTGAAAAGTGTTCAATTTGCATCCCACTAATTAGATCAGTTTCTCAAACGGTACATTTTTTTCTACAATACAATGTTGAAGGAATGGATGAAGTTTAACTGAATTTGCAATAGAAAAGTTGTTTGGGCGGGGGCGATGCCAGCACAAGAACCAAAATATACTGCATTGTCAACAATGGTTTCTAAGAAGCTGAAGCACATGGCATTAAGTTGGAATTCACCAAACTTCATTGGAAAGACCTTAAAGGGATATTTCACTTTGACATAACACTAGTCATTTTGTGGAACTTAGCCCTTTGGATTTGCATATTGTAAATAATAGCAAGATCAGCAGTGCCGGCTGATTGTCAATGGCTTCGCTGTTCCTCTCCGTTGTCCGGCTCCCAATTTGCTTCCATTTATTTTCAAAGTGGAAAGTCCAGGTTCTCACCAGTAATTTTTTCCAATCACCTGGATTTGCTAATTAGCACAATTCTTCAGCCAGGGGGTAGAGTTAATTAGTGAAATCAGTTGGTTGAGTTTATGGGTGGACTTTCACTTTCTGACCCCTAGACTTTCCACATTTGTTTACTATGAGATTGTGGAAAACAATGTCCCGAATCACAAAGGAAGCAGCTTGTTTCAGACGAACAGTAAAAGCACCTTCCCCTTTGGTTCTTATTCAAAGTAAATTCTTTGAGAAGAAATGCTTTCTTCTTTCCCTCTATGCCGGACTCATTCGCTCTGCCTACTGCCGAGCCACTCAGAGATTTTCTGAGGTAATGTTTGGTTTATTTTTGAACTTTTTAAATGCTTGAGGCTATCTTTGCATCCTTAAAGCCTTTTTGATTTCTCTCTACACTTGCAGTGAAAATAGCAAAATGGAATCACATAGAAAGGTCGCTTCATTTGAACAACTGTTTTTAAAGAAATGAAATGAAATGAGCACTTTCAGATCTGAGGTAAAATGTGGCTATTCAATTAACCATCGGTAAATTTTAATTTGCAGAGGATTAGCCATTAGCCATGTGTAAGCAGCGTGGTATTGCACAAACCGGGAGGTTGTGGGTTCAAATCCAGAGGCTTTGTGAGGACAAATCCCACAAAGGACAAAAAGGTTATTTTTTTTGTTCCACCTATTACCCATTAAAGTCTGTCTCCTCCTCCAAACAGCTCTGAAATCTTTTATTGTGCTGTCTTTTATTTTTATTTTTTATTCCGGATAGTTGCAGTGACGGTTTGATTCGGTGGTTTTATGGATTGAAACGGGCTGTTCTGCCGGTTGCTCTGTATATTCTCTGCTCCATCTCAGTCTTCCGGGTTACTTGATCCCTAATAGCGCCGGTCCCATTTCTTCATCCCTATTTTTAGAGGTTGTGGGTTACAGCGGGAAAAGCACTTTGTATCAATCAGAGGCATTTCCCTGACAGAGTGGGCTGAGGCGTCCCTGGCTGTAAGTGTGTTTTATAATAGAGCCGTGTCACTGCCTCTGTCACCGACACAGAGACAGGAAAAAAAAAGGCTCTGCTTCTGCTCAACTCCAAACTCACAACTTACACAATCACTCCCATTTAGTAATATTATTATTATTAGTAGTAGTAGTAGTAGTAGTAGTAGTAGTAGTAGAGGTAGGAGTAGTAGTAATAGTAGTAGTAGTAGTAGCAGCAGCAGTAGCATCAGCACAGTAGTATTGGTAGTAGTAGTAGTAATAGTGATAGTAGAAACAGCAGTAGCAGTAGTATTGTTAGTAGTTGTTGTAGCAGCAGCAGCAGTAGCACTATTACTAGTATTCTCTTAAGTCAATTTAACCGCTAAGACCCCTTTAGTCATTCATTCTAGTGGGATTGCTTGCTCTTGCTTGATTGCTTGTGTCACACTTTCTATTTTGTGGTAGAGTTGATGAAAGAGTTTGTTGGAGTTTGGAAAGTTTGGAGAAGGATAGTATAATGTATTTCACATTATAAGCAAGGTAAGACAGATTTGCTCCTAAGGTGAAAATATTTGTCGCCGTTTAGGGACAGCGAGGGAATTTTCCGATTTTACCTCCTTCAGGTTAGCTAATTCAGCCACCTTCTTCCTGAGCAAACCTAACCGTTTTTAGATAGTTCAGCTCCATTATTAACTAGCTAACGGTAATTTATTATAATCTCATTCTGGCTAAAATCTGCCTAAAGAAAGGATGTGCACACCTCCAGAGGTTGTGGTCGTCCAGCTGACTCCAGCTCTTGCAGGAACTGGACCATGACCGTGAGAGTGGGAGGCTTCATGAGTCACAGGGCACCCAGATGGACACATCCTCCAGGAAAAGGGAGTTGATGATAGTGGGGACTCAATTATTAGAGGTGTGGACAGTTTAGTCTCATATGGTATGTTACCTGCCTGGTGCCCAGGTGGGAGATCTCTTGCAGCCAATGCATGTATAGGTGAACCAGTATTTACACAAACATCCACGTTACTGGTTTTTGAAATGAATATAGTAAGCTAAACTTGTTTTCCCCCCTGCAACAAGAAGTAAAAATAGATTCTGGAAACACAAGGTTGTTATGAATAATGGGGGCTATGACATAGTTTGGATTACAGAGACATGGCTTGGAGAAGAGGATATGGGCGAATATAATATTGAGGAGTACGAACTTACTGAAGGATAGATCCAGTAAGGGAGGTGGGGCCTTATATGATAAGGGCCTTAATAGAGGAGTATGCTATAGACCGCCAGCTTCAGACAGTAGTGTGAATACAGTGCTCTTTGAAAATATAAAACAAGCTTGTTAGGAAGGTAAGACTATTATTATGGGTGACATTGATGACACTGCTGTTTATTGGGAATTGGTAAAAGGAAAACGTGAGTAATAATTTCTCGATGGTCTAAATGACCATTTTTTTGCACAGTACTTCAGTCAGCCTGCAAGAGGGAAATCAAGTTTGGATCAATGTAATGATCCTGACTGAATTTGCGGCACAGAGCTAATGGAGCCACAAGTGATACGGACAAGTGATCACTGAACATTTAGTTTGATGTACTTCGGCAAATTAAGAAGGCCTCTCTAAGCTGACATTACCATTTTTTGACTGATAATTCCCCCAAGCCTCTGTGAATACTCCAGTTTTCACTTTTAATTTAAAAGACAGTTGTTTGACATAACTTTAAACTGCATAGAGTTGCTGTGCATAGTTACTCAAGTGGGCAATGTGTTGCATATTGTCACACCCATATTTAATTTTCCTTTAACTGTCATACTATTGACTTGTTGTTGACAAGTTCTTTTCTAATTGCACAATCCTTGATTCCTTAAGTACTTGTGCACTTGGACTCTTTATCTACAGTAACCTGAGAGACAGGTGCAGTTGAGGGTAAGGGTAGAAACTCAAAGAACAAGAACAACACCTCTCAGGTCACATGGTTAAGTATTTCTAAGTAAGAGTCCTTGACATGAGACAATGAAGGCTAATGATATAAACACTAATGATGATTTGCCCTGGGTTGTTCTAAAATGTGTTTTACTAATAACTTGAAGGGCCTGTATTTTCACTGGCGCGTGCTCGGGAAACATTTTTGTAATGGTGATCTCATGTCATTTCTTTCAAAATATTAATTTTGTTTTGTAGTCTCAATGGTCATATTTAACATTTTATGTGCAATAAACAATTACATCACGTAACCAAAAAAAAAAACAAATAAAATTCCTATTATCTGGATAATACTGATTGTCATACTTATGTTTGATTTGCAAATCACTCTGGATTAGTGGTAACAAACCCTATTCCTGGAGATCTACTGTGTGGGACATTTTAATTCCCACCCTAACAAAGCACACCACGTTCAAGAGCTAGAGATATTTTTGAGCTGCTGATTAGTACAATCAAGCGCACTTCCGTTTCCTTGCAAGTCAAACGTCGACTGAATACAGGCAAATGTTTGATGCTCTGTTGAAATCACAGGCCTCTTTCTGCAGACGAAATGGATTCCCATAGGACCTTTCTCTCTGTGAATTACAACTTTGCTTTGTGCTAGAAGCTTGAAGAGATGGGCCAGCCAGCCAGCCAGCCAGTGAGAGGATGCTA
Source organism: Anguilla anguilla (assembly GCF_013347855.1). Lineage (NCBI taxonomy): Eukaryota > Metazoa > Chordata > Actinopteri > Anguilliformes > Anguillidae > Anguilla > Anguilla anguilla. The sequence continues at coordinate 25,129,153 of NC_049214.1, forward strand.
AATGGACAGGTGCAGACCTGGGTTAAATACTGTATGTATTTGTTATGGATTCAAACAGTTTTCTACGCTTTCCTGATCTTGTCTGGTGTATTGGAACAAATGAAATACTCTCAGACAGTGCAAACCCCGCCTTCTGGTCATATTGGCAGGCTCAGCTACACCAGGTAAGATCAATAGTGCACAGAAAAGTATTTGAATCCAAAACAAATACATGTTTAACCCAGGTCTGGACAGGTGTGGTAGGAGGGCATCGTGCCGTTGTTGTCGGGCGACGGCACGAGGCTGTGCCATTCACAGCTTGGTATGCCAGAGTGAGTGATTTTAATTGAATACGGGCAGCCACCAGACGCCAGTAAAAGGGGTTCGAAAGTGGCAGGGCACGTGTGACTTTCTCTCACACAAGTCTACAAAAACACTCCTAACTCTGAAGTTCGTGAGCTGAATACTGTGCTCAACAGTTTGTCTGGGATAATGGCTTAGAAGTGTCTATCAGACACAAATTTATGGATTTAATCAGCGTGGACTTTTAAATCTGACCTTCAGTTAAGTGCAATATTTACCTTTTCCTTCAAAGAATACAGTCTGGAGAGGTTTTCAAGGTGACTGTTGAATTTGCCAATCTGTGTGTGAAGTAGGAAGAATGTACCTATAAATTATGCTATTTTAAATCCTTTTGTCCCCCTTTTTCTCATCTGACAGCTCAACTCAGACTTAACTTAATTATATTTTAATCTTTGAAAATGCTGCTTTTGTGTTTCCAATGTTTTCATGGGAATGCTCTTATCTACTATGATGCTAAATAAGAAAGTACATACCCATACATTGTAATAGGCACCATACTGTCAGGTGAAAGGAATTGCATTGATCTCAAAATTTTCAGCTTTTAAAATGTGGAAAAAACAGTCAATAAGAATGAATTATGAGCCTAACAAACCCAAAGGGTTAAGATGCCAATTTCTCTTCTCTCAGAGGAAACTTGGGTCACGGAGAATTGGTATATATTATACAAAAGATACTTTTTAAAAGCACTCTAATCTTGTTGATTGATTCCACAGCTGTTATGCTGACATCCTGGAAAAATGATCCACTAAAATCCATTTTGTAGTTCTTCCAAGGCATCATTAGTTTTCATGTGAAACACGCAAAGTACTGTTCTTTCCAATTCTTCTTTTTTCCCATTTTTGTAAGTGCATCTAGTCCTACAGTTTTTATACTACCCATACAAAATGCATACTATATTATTCTACTATATGTACATATGGTTGCTATTCAAAATAATTATTATAATGATTAATAACACTAGCTATGCATTATTGATTATAAGCTATTAAACATGCTAAAACTGCCAATCAGGGAAATGTAATACATATACCGGAGGTGTGGTACAAGGTTGTGCAATAAAATGATGAACAAAAATAAGGAGATATGCCATTTTAAAAACGCTTTTATTTTGACAGGCCGGATAGGGTTTCTGGCTTTAGAAAAGCCAAAGCAACAAAACTAGCTCCTTCTGCTAGCGTATCTGTAATGCCCTCTCTAAATTGGCCAAAAGTCATACACCGACAATTACTGTGACCACACCTCATTTTAAGACCAACGCACCCCAAGGTCATTTGCTATTTTAACAGCGTAGGTACTAGACGGGAAAATGACAACAGTGTTGGTCTGAAATAAGCAAATACACTTGTGTCTTGGCTTACCGCCATGTCGCAAGACAGAGCGCTTTGAGCTAAACTGCAAAACTGTGACATTTAAGATATTTGCGACTGACAGATTCATTGGCTCCATCCCACGCACTCATTCTCAGTCATTTCCCTCTGACTCGTGATTCATGCTCATGACAACCACACTAAAAACCAAGCTATGAACGTTTGAGTGACAACTCTCTGAAAGTTCTGTTGACCTGGCAAGCCCTAGTCTGGTTCATTAGTCTGAGAGTTTTAAAAAAAATGTTTTTTGGGGCTTTTTTTTTTTTTTTAAGCCAAATTAGATAGGACAGTGTAGATAGACAGGAAGAACTAGGAGGAGAGAGAGGGAGAGACATGCGACAAAGGTCGGTGGTTGTATTCGAACCGCCGACGTCGCAGCTTGCAATGAGCATGTGGAAAGCCCCATTAGTCTGAGAGGTTAACTGAACACTTTTTTTTTGTGAGAGGAATTATGTATTTCTGTTGCTTTATGTTGTGTGGCACGTGGAAGCATAGCGCAGGACTGTGCGTGTGACGTGAGTGAGCAACGCCCATGTGTTGGGTCAAATGATGCCGCGTTCGCTCACAAGCTGTATCCATGGCGACAGCTCCGCCTCTGCTACAAGTGGCAACCAGTAGCTGACAGTCATGATTGACGGGGCCGTCATCCTTGAACGAGACAAGAGAGGGCCTGCCAGTCAGGCGGTTGGTCTCGCTGATACATTTGTTTAGAGTGCACCGAAATGCTCTGCGGTCCGATATTGAGTCGTGACTGTGCCGTTGGGCGTCGGCTGTGGTCAGGAGCAGGAGCAGTACAGCTCGTACCTGTCTGTGGGGGTCACCCAGGGATGGAGGGATCTTACTGTCCAAACGCGACTCCGTTCGCACCTGCGTAGTGGCATCAGTTCACCAAAAGCCAAGGTAAGGTATGGCACGTTCAGACAACAACAACAACAACCTGTCTGGGGTGTTGGAGCCCGTCCCAGCATGCATTGGGCGAGACGCAGGAATACACCCCGGACAGGCTTCCAATCTATGGCAGGACACACACGCCATTCATAATTGGAGATTTAACCTACTCACCAACCCAAAAAAAAAAACACATTTTTAGTCATGTCAGTCATAATAAAAAACTAATTCTAAAACACTGGACAGATACAGATTTGCCATAATTTGAGGAGTGGGAAAATTGGGCCATTTGTACAATATTAGTAAAACTGGAAAATTGCATTTAGCTTGGAGGACAAATTCACCAAATGCTGAATGTAGTCCATTGGGATAAAATGGCCCTGCTCACACCCTCCCCCATCATTACTGGTGACAAAAGGTCGTAAATACTAACAGCACACGAAAAGATGATTATGCAAGGCGAGTTCGGTGATTGTCAGACTTTGCATTTTTAATACAGGAGGGGAGTCTGATTTTGGCAGCAGCAAAATTGCATCTGCCAAAATTTTGACTCCCCCCTCATACCCTCCCCTGTCATTACTGGTCACAAAAGGTGGCAATTACTAGAAAAACATATGAAGAGGTGATTATTAAGGTTGGGTGGTTGTCAGGGAAGTCGTGGGAGATTCTGTGATTTTTGCCATTTTTTGGCTGTTCCGTGACTTTCCCTGTTTTTTCCAGTTCATCCGTTTCAGTGCTTTCTATGATTTTTTCACCAGTTTTGGATGGTAACTGTCAACCATAACAGTGTGATTTGTATAGGCCCACCCGTTTGAGCAATATTGCCAAATGCTGGGAGAAGCAAAGTGTGACAATTTAGGCCTATACATATTCTGGAGTTTCCCATGCTCACCAGTTGTTGCAACCAGAAGTTTGACTGCCGCTATCAACAGTGTTGGTGCCCAGCAATCCTTTCCCTGTTACTATAACACTGCCAGTAACAACAGGTGCTCTATTAAGGACTTAAACCTCACAATATAGCCTACAACATGTTGCACCAAAACAAACTTTAAAGAAATAAAAATGAACACACAGTTATCATGTTTTTCTAATTGTAATGCAAATTGAACATGCTGTGCTTCTAACAACATTCTGTTAAAGGCACAAAACATGCTTTTTCTTTCTATGATGTACCAAACTAAGTGATTAAACGTACAAGCCTATGAATGTATTTTACTTGTATGCTATTTGTTCCAAGGAGCTAGAAACTGCTGTTGATTTTAAAATACTTTCAGCACTTATTACTGTTGCTACAGCTGAGATATATTAATTTGTTTTTTTTAACTGTGATTTCTTTCAGCCTTTTTTGAGTTTTCCATGATTTTCAGCAACTTTGCTGTGACTGCTCTGTGACTTCAGCTAATATTTTCCGTAACAAACACCCAGCCTTATTGATTATGCATGGTGAGCAAGGTGATTGTCAGAATGCATTTTTAATATAGTAGGGAAGTCAGACTTTGGCAGCTTCAAAATAGCACCTACCAAAAATAGACTCCAACCACCCCCCCATATGCTCCCCTGTCAATATTAGTAATAAACATTCGTAAACGCTGACAGAATATCAAGAGATAAATTGCAGAATATCACACCTACTGGAATTTGACTCTCCATTTTATTCAACCAATTTTCTCTGGATGATTCTAATCATTACAGTAGTAATGTTTATGACAAATGTTGTGGAGACTTGTGATGTGTTTGACGTATTTTAACACTGCAGAGTAATGCTGGTGAGTGCCAGACCTTCCACTTTACTTTGTGACACTTGAATGACATCCCAATGAAAACTTTACCAGCTTATTCCCTCTCTTTACAATGAAAAAGTTGGTGTTCAACATTGTGACTTTTTGCACTTTGTTTATGCTCCTCCACAATCAATAAAATAACTTACAATTCATGGTTTACAGCTATACTACTACCACAATCCATTACTACCACAAGTATCCATCCATTATCTACACCCACTAATCCTGGGCAGGGGGGTGCTAGAGTCTATCCCAGCGTGCATTGGGCGAGAGGTAGAAATATACCCTGGACAGGTCGCCAATCTATCGCAGGGCACACCCACCATTCCTTCACACATTCACATTAATAGAGTCTCCAATCAGCCTACCTGCATGTCTTTGGACTGTGGGAGAAACCCATGTGGACACGGGGAGAACATGCAAACTCCACACAGAAAGGCCCAGGCTGGATTCGAATCAGGACCTTCTTTCTGTGAGACAACAGTGCTACCCACTGCACCACCGTGCTGCCCTCCTTATATAATGTGTATACAGTATGTCCTCTTTTACATGCCTTGTAAGATACAGTCGTTTTCCCAAATTAAATTGACTCCCGAAAAGTTTCACGAATACCACACTCCTTGTGGAAAAAACGTCTGTACGAATGATTTGTAAAGAAATTAGTTTGTATCCAAACTCGATAAATGTGGCCCACTGTGTGGGTCATTTGGGCTTCCTCTTAAAAGCATTTCCATTTAGAAGGTTCCGGTAAAAAAAATGCACTCTGGTGAACATTTCAGCTGCCTCCGTGTGTTGCAGTCAATTAATTAACAGAAAGCTCGTCTGATGCCTTAATGCAGAGTCAGACCAATCATCTTGCATTTTCCTGAGCTGTTGACTTAGTAAGGGTTCTAAGGTCTAAATTTGGTCAAAATTTTACTAACACTGGGAAAATGCTACTCAATTATTTCTTGCGAATGAAGTGTAGCCAGAGTGCCGGGAAAAGGCACTTTTATCATTCAATATGGAAAAAGGACACAGAATAAATATAATGGAAGTGGGGAATGTAAGGCTTGGGCACTTTCATTGGACATCCAAGGAGATGGTGAACCTCCTATTTGGTCAGACTCCTGCTTGAAATACGCCATTTATTTTTATAAATCATATATCGTAAATGATAACCCTAACACCGACTCCAGCTCAATGCGCACAGCGTCATAGCACCACTCACAGCCGATAGAGACCTTGTTGGAAAGGAGAGAAGCGTGGATGAAGTCTGACGTAAAACCTTTTAAATTCGCCCAAAGCCGTGAAGAGGAGATGATGTCATAGGTCTTTGCAGCCCGAGGCCACTGCATTGATGTGTAGAGGCTCTGCTGCAGTCTCTCACTGCAGAGGGCCGTGTAAGCCATACTAAGTGCAGACGCATCCCTCGAAACATGTATTTCCATTTTAATATCACAGTCATGATATTTTATATGTATATATAAAAGAATATGTGCATGTTAATCAAAAGACCTTGGACATTATGTGGAAGCAGCATGTGACTTCTACGACCATCTGCTTCTTGAGAATATCACAATATTCACTTATAATTTTTACGTATTTATCACAGAGCGAGATAGAGAGACAAAGAAAGAATCAAAACATAAATAAAGACAATGATGTCATAGTTGTTCCACTATATTTTGACACACGAAAGGATAAGAACGCAGTTGAACAAAAGAGTAAGACAAGGAGATTCAGCCATTCCACAAGTACATTACTCAATTCACTTCATGTTTAAAAAAGAATCAGAAAAGACCGTTAAAAAGTTTCCTTCATTTGGCTGTACGGCAATACGCTTTGTCCTGAATTTTACAGCAAGGCCTTTAAGCAAATGTTACACACAGAAGCAGGATTAGCGGGGGGTGCAATGGGCGTGGCTCACCCATATGAGCAGCCATGGGGGGGGGGGGGGGGGCTGAGTACCCAAACATAGATAAATAAATAAATAAATAAATAAATAAATATTTTTATTATTTTATAAATGACCATCTGGACACCCAGTATCTGGTCTGGGGCTGTATGCTCCACCCCTGGTTACACAAAATTAGCTTTGTAGTGACTGATAAATTTAACAAAAAAAAATAAATGAAAGAAGAAAGAACAAAACAAAACATTTGCTTAAGTTTGTTACCGGAAACTAAGGACAGAAACGCACAGCGGCCTTCATATCACTGCAATGCTGACAGCTGAGTTGAGATTTCAAAAAGAGATTTTTTTTCCAAATCGACACAGAACAAGACTGAAAACCTAGATACTCCTCGTGCTGCTTCTCTTTCCCTCTATCTGAGAGCTGTGAAGCACAAAGAGCATAGCACCCAAACCAAACAGGAGGAGATTATAAAGTAAGGCCACGTAATAAGATTGTACACTGTAGAATCAACACAAACAAATTTACTCTCAGAAAACAGAGCATTTTCTCCTCTGGGGTGCGGTGGGGGAGAGGGGGGGAGGTGGTTTCTTTTTTTTGTTTTCTTAAAAAGTGAAAGTACAACAGTACATCTATTTTTAAATGTCTTGTCTCAAAAAAAGAAAAAGAAAAGGTTACACACAATAACATCCGCAGACTGTGTCTGTGGCCTTGTGACCTCACTCTGTGATGAGTTCTGATTGGCCGTGTCCTTGCTCCGCCTCCTCCCCAGTGCTGTACACACACCACTCATTTATTTCTTCCTAGTGCACAATCAATCAGATCTGTACATCTGAAAGGGAAATTACCACCACACACAGGCAGGAGCTGCTAACTGTGGGGGTCCTTCACCATTTCCTTCACCTTGTCGAGAGGGAACACCGCCCCTGTGTGAATTTAGTCTGTTTATAGTTTGAAATGGATTTCCTTTCTTTCCTGATCCAATTTTTTTTATTTTTTTTTATTAAAGAATTGTCACTCAGTGTTCACCTGAAATTGTTCATATCATACACAGGCCCAACGGAATAAAGATTTGCTCCTAAAATACAATAAAAATGGCAGTAATGTTCTCTGCAGAATTGAACACGAGCAGATAAACCTCTTTTTTTGGGGGGGGGGGGGGGGTGTCCAGGGAACAGTGTTGCTCCGTGTGGCCACTATCTGTGTCCTCCGTGTCATTTCCTGTGTCCCGTGCCATTTCCTGTTCCCTGCTAGCCCTGATGGAGAATCAGAGTGACTGGAGGGTTCTTCCTCAACCAAAGGTATGATTGGCAGTTGGACCAACAGCCATGAAGATCCCTTGCTGTCCACCTCCAGTAATCTGGAACACTTTGTGTGCATCACCTCCCCTCCTCCACCATCTTTCTGACATTCTCTTTTTCTCTCGCCATTGCAGATAGAGATCCGTACCTCCATCTTGATATGTTCCTCCATGTTTTGTCTTTGCGGCTGCAGTTATACAATAACTGTCTTTATTATTGCCGAAGAGAGGGGGTTGGAGAACCAATAGCGGTATTCCAGCTCCAGGAGTCCACTGCGCAGGGAGTTTCTAAAAATTTAAATAAGTTTTTGTTCACCGCTTGTCCGTACGTCAGTGGGACAGCAGGCCTCACAGAGCCAGCCTGACCCACAGGAGGGACAGGTGCACCAGCCCCGCCTGGACGCTGCTGAGGTGAACTCCGGAGGACCGCTCCCGCTCCTCGGCCTCCATCTTAGAGGAGTCCCGGGACTCGAAGGGGCTCTCGACATGGCCTCCCTGGTCACTCTTCAGGAGAGAGAGAGAGAGAGAGAGAGAGAGACACCTGTCAGAACCGCCCCCCCCCTCCCATTCTTCAAGCCTGAATCAGCTACTGCAGCACAGGTGCTCTCCACATGTGTGTATATGTGTGTATGTTCCAATGATACAGTTAAGACTGCGGGGGCGAGGGGGGGCTATGGGTTAAGGTTTGAACCAGACCTGGCCCAAATACGTAATTGTTTTGGATTCAAATGGTTTTCTGTGCTCTGTTGATCTTGCCTGGCGTAATTGAGCCTGCCAATATGACCAGAAGGCGGGGTTTGCACTTTTTGAGAGTATTTCATTGGTTCCAATACACCAGACAATATCAGTAAAGTGTAGAAAAGTATTTGAATCCAAAACAAAAACGTATTTGACCCAGGTCTGGTTTGAATCACTGTGCACCCCCACCCTCCTCCACCCCCCCAACTTCCAATGAAACGCCTTGCAATGAAGAATTCTTCCCAAGTGTTCTAAAACCATCAGGCTTTTTCAGTGCTTCCTGTCACCACAGCCCTCAACTTGCACACAACTTCTTCAAGTCTTAACATGCTTAAGGGGAAGTTGGGTTTTTAAAATGACTGAGGGCTTAAAAATATTGGCAGAGATATTGAAGCTGACACTTGAGGAGTTACTGGACATGTTCTGCATAAAGTCTATACAGCTAGGCTTGGTTTTGTGAGGCAGGAAAATTTTCTTTACTTCCTTTACTTATTTGGTAAATATGATTTTAAAACATAAATCTAATGCAATGCCTTCATGGACAGGAGTCAGCATATTTTGTGTGCTTTTGTGACTGGGTAGGGGCCAACTGTACACAGTTACCCTGTACCCCTAAAATTAATTACTGACTACACCATCGATATGCATGCACATATGTGTGTTATGTGTGTGCACATGCAGGCATGAATGTGCATGTGTGTGCATGGACAATACATTCATGTGCATTCATAATTTTGTATGTATGAGTATGAATGTTCGTGAGTTCATCAACAGACACAGATAGTTAACTGACATAATTAAATCAGGTGAACCGGCTACAGACTACAGTATCACAGCGAAGGAAGCCATTCTTTTCGAGAACGTCAAAGTCTTCCTAACACCAGTCGCAGGTTAATCAAAGGACACCGCGATGAACATCAGTGGTAGATAAACCTGAAAGCGATTCAGGGGGGACGACACACAGAGATTTAAATCATTCTCGCGCGCGGCGAGGGAGAGCAGCGAGCTGACAGTTAATTGTGCGCTCTGAGAACGCAGCGGTGGGGCGAGGGGCGGGGCGGGGCGAGGGCGGGGGGGGGGATTCGGCGCGATACGCGGCTGAGCCCCTTTCATTCCTCATCACCTTATCGGCGCACGCGTGCCCGTCGGAGCGACCGCGCTTTCGCCCGCCCTCCCGCATAAATCACCGGAGACAAAAAAAGAGGCCCGTTTATCTGTCCTTCGCTTCCCGGACCCCCGGGGCCTCGCTCAAGGGTACCGCGCCGCCGGGGGGGGGCGCGACCACGTTTAAAATGCACGGTGACGGCGGTCGGGCTGGCTCTCGCCCGTTATCTCCGCGTAGGATCGCCGCGCGGCGCGTCGCGCCCTGGCGAAGCGCCACTCCGCTCCAACCCTTTCTGCCGCCGGCGCGGGGCGGGCAGGCCCAGGAGGCACGGCGACCGCTTTCAAACCGTCTCCAACGAATACAAATTAACGCTCACGCTCTGTGCTGCGCTAAATGCAATACTGAGTTTTTTTTTCTTCTGTGAATGTCAAGGGCATTACCAGTGCATTAAACAACCTTTTTCTCTTCTGACAAAACAAAAAAGAAAAAACAAGAAACCCACCGTCGGACATTTTTGTGAGGAAATGAAACAGACAAAGTCTTTGTTTAGCCGTAGCTGCAGGTTAAAGGCTTTTTGCTTTGGCTTCCTCTAACCGAACACTGTCCTTAGGGCTTGCATTGAGATGTTTTTTTAAAAATCCTACCAAACAGAGTATTAACATTTCAAATTAACATTGTGAGCTAGTTAAATGAGCAACACACACACACACATACACAGACACACCTGTATCACGCAAAACTAAAAAAGAATTGGATACTCAGGAATACTCAGTGAAAAACCTTTTCTTATTTTCCAACACAACTTGGTGGTTTATTTACACCAAATAAAACGGGAATGCAGCACAGACAGCTGGATAACGGTGAATTTGTTTAAATTAAACGGGCAGGGGTACCTTCAGGTTGGCACACGTGGAGAAGACGCAGGGGTCGCTGCTGAGGCTGACCTCGTTGGCGTTGCCGGGATGGTTGCCGGGCGGGTTGCCGGGAGGCTTGCCGGTGCTCGCCGGAGCCAGGCCCGCACTCGCCGTCGGCCTCGCCGGGAGAGACGAGGCTTTGGGCAGGACGTCCGGCCCGTAACCGAAAGCCTGGATGGCATTTCCTGTGGGAAAGGAAGGGGTTGCATAGGGGACCAGTCGCCAAAGCAGCCTTACAGCGTCTGTGGTCCATGCGGCTAGCCCAGTGGCTAGCCCGGTTAGCCCAGCACCTTCCACAGGCAACTTATCAGCTTGATCAGGTCCACTGAAAACATGCCTTTTTAAATTATTCATGATTATTCTTTGATTGTTTTCTGTGATTAGGAAGCATGTCGGTTTAAAGGGCAGGCTGTCTTTTATATAGTATGGATGCATCTGTACATAAAATTACATATAATTATTCATGTTAAAACTAAAACAAAAATAGATTTTCTCTACAACCTGCAACTTCCCTCTTCAGCTGACTGAAACCTCAATGTCCCATAACCCCTTCTCCCCTGTCTACCATAATGCAAACCACGCGCTGAGGAAAAATGTAGCGGAAAAACACAGGGGAATACAAAGTAATGGGCTGCACCCAATCGTGTGTAAAATGTCACATAATATTGATGTCATCATTACGAGGTAAAGCTCTTAATATGCATGGGACAAGCGTGCGCACGTGCTATGAGATCACAAACTGCATCTCATTGCTGGGGGTGAACGGTGCTGAATTCGCTGATACTGAAACAGCACCGCAGCGTGTAGTGAGCGGCGCTGGCCTGCAGGAGGCAGTATTCGCTCTCACTCAGGCAGGCGTTGTCTCTGAAGTCCCGGAGGAAGGCCTCGCACTCCTCCTCGTGATTCCCGCTGCCCTTGCAGGTGCACCACAGCGTGATGGTGATGTTACTGAAGCTGGCGTCCATGTAGTTGGGGGTCACCTCTGATCCTGGGGGGGGGGGGGAGGGGAGGGTGTGACATTTGGAGGGGGTCATTAATGAGGGAAGCTCTCTCCCGTACCACAGATTTTCTAGACCATGGATACTCAAATCTGGACCTCAAATACAAATCCGTCCCTGGTTTTCATTTCCCCCAGCTAATTAACTGAACAGTTAGTGCTACCGATTGGCCAGACCGCATTCACACCTGACTCCCAGGTAAAGGGAAGGTGGAAACCCAGCAGCGCTCGGACCTCTGGGGCCGTGATTTGAGTAACAGGGCTCTAGACCAAGCAGATGACCAGCTCCGTGTTGCTAACATTGAAATTTCTATCTCTCGGTCATTTAAATAGCAGCATTCAAACATTGGAAGTAAATAAATACATAGCTATCACTTACGTGCACCTTTGTGCAAAATTCAAATGTCCACGTTTTAAATAAAAAAGGAATTATAATACTAGTGTAAAAGACTTCATAAAAAATTGACCAAAAACTCAAACCTCAATATGTACGTAAACAGTATTCCAGTGAAAAAAATAGTTATCTTTAGGGCAAGTGTGGCTGCTAGGGTTGGGCGGTATGATGGTAATACGATATCTTGAGGCATTGGAAAATAATGTCCCTGTAAGGGACAATCTCAAAAACCAAATATTCTACTACACTGAAAGCTACACTGCAAGGGACATTCAATAAAAATAAATAATATTTTTGAAAATGTTTTCACTGCATTGCTTTTTCTCAACCAAGACAATTTTATTATATCAAAAAAAGCCTTAAACTTGTTTTGTGCTGGGTCTCAGGAGGCTGAAGAATCTGTGGCTTCACTGAAGGGTCGTTTCTAGGGAACGCACAATATTGAAATATCGGCGGATATCCGATAACCGATGTTTAAGTGTATCAGTATATAATAGTAAAATTAGCACCAATATAGTTTATTTTAACCAATTATAGACCATTTTAATTATGCTGTTGTGGCTATATCTAGTTTCCAGCCACAGCCACACACAAGGATGACGTACGAGACGTTCAAATAGAGAAATCATTATCGGTTGCCATAGCGGCCTCTTCTGACCAATACCGATAGAGCTGCTGCCATATCCTCCTTCAGTGAATGACATCACACACAGAGAGGCTCACGAATGGTTTCAGGTTGTTTTTAAAAAAAAAATATTTCAAAGACTACCCACGGCAGGTGAGGATTTGTTTCGAATTACAATTTAAACCGGTTAAAACGGACGATTAAACAACTGACGTAAAAACGGAAATGTCAGACGACTGACATATTGAAACGGCAGTGAGGCTTAAATTTAAACGGAGATTGAAAGGACGTGTTGAACGTTGTGTGATTTAAGGACGGCCATTTTGGAGCCCTGTCATAAAGGAGATAGCGGGGAAGAGGATTTGTGGAGTTTGACTCAAGTTTGCGTGAGTTCTACTTAATTCTGCCAAAAACGCTTCCTGATGTTAAGTCTTTGCTCGAAGGCAGACGGTGCCGGAGCTCGGAACTTAAGTATCTGGCAAAGGGCTTCTCCCTCACTTGCACCCTTTTAAAATGCAAATCAAATCGGTCCCCCGATCAAACGTGTTTACACGCAGTCAGCTGCTCGTATTTGAACAAATGTCAACTTGTCTGCTGGAGAAAACAAAAAGACAACATTCCAAGCCGCTCAGACAGAAGCAATCAACATGCCTATGAGCCCGACGTAGGACATCAGACAGGCCTGGTAGTTGTCATTGGGACAGCTGGTGATGGAGTAGGGCGTGGACTGACAGTTCATGTGGAAATCTGCAAGCCTGGACCTGAAAATACACATAAAAAAGAAGAAAATAAAATAACACAGGGGACACTGACGCACCCTAGGCTCTTCCGATCGAAGCGCCTCAAACCCTGGACTGATGCCAAACACAAACAAAGAGCCTCTACCAGACTTCAAATTTAAATTAAAAAAATCTCTGACTGGGGCCAGGAGTCACAGCGACCTGGGCCTCTACGACATCACAGTATCCCTCGACAACAGCAAGAGCTTTTCACACCACATACTACACCAACAATTATTCACCTTAAACCGGCATGGACATTGGGCAGCGTATGCTTTGACAAAAACAACAGCTCTTAAAAAGGCGGAATAATGAAAGAATGAGAGAAGGGGCACAGAAAAGCACAAATAAACAGCTTATAAACAGCACATGAAGATCACATGACCTGCCCTGCGTGCTGGAGCTGGTCCTCAGAGCGCAGTGAAACATCTGCAGAGCTGAGCTCCGTCTGGCTGACCTTTGCGTCGCTAATCTCCGGCACTGCCAGGGGCGATTAAAATCACGGGGGGCAGGGCTTATGCACTGTTCTGACCTGAGAGTGCACCGCATAAACACACTCTACCTGTACACACTGTATAAACACACTCTACCTGTACACACTCTAGAAACATACTCTACTTGTACTAGGCCCTGTGTTTAACCTGTGCTTCTCTCAGTGTTTACTGGGCTCTGTGCTTCTCTCAGTGTTTACTGGGCTCTGTGCTTCTCTCAGTCTTTACTGGGTCCTGTGCTTCTCTCAGTGTTTACTGGGCTCCGTGCTTCTCTCAGTGTTTACTGGGTCCTGTGCTTCTCTCAGTGTTTACTGGGCTGTGTGCTTCTCTCAGTGTTTACTGGGCTCTGTGTTTAACCTGTGCTTCTCTCAGTGTTTACTGGGTCCTGTGCTTCTCTCAGTGTTTTCTGGGCTCCGTGCTTCTCTCAGTGTTTACTAGGCCCTGTGCTTCTCTCAGTGTTTACTGGGCTCTGTGCTTCTCTCAGTGTTTACTGGGCTCTGTGCTTCTCTCAGTGTTTACTGGGTCCTGTGCTTCTCTCAGTGTTTACTGGGCTCCGCGCTTCTCTCAGTGTTTACTGGGTCCTGTGCTTCTCTCAGTGTTTACTGGGCTCCGTGCTTCTCTCAGTGTTTACTGGGCTCTGTGTTTAACCTGTGCTTCTCTCAGTGTTTACTGGGTCCTGTGCTTCTCTCAGTGTTTACTGGGCTCTGTGTTTAACCTGTGCTTCTCTCAGTGTTTACTGGGCTCCGTGCTTCTCTCAGTGTTTATGGGGCCCTGTGTTTCTCTCAGTGTTTATGGGGCTCTGTACTTCTCTCAGTGTTTATGGGGCCCTGTGCTTCTCTCAGTGTTTACTGGGTCCTGTGCTTCTCTCAGTGTTTACTGGGCACTGTGCTTCTCTCAGTGTTTACTGGGTCCTGTGCTTCTCTCAGTGTTTACTAGGCCCTGTGCTGCTCTCAGTGTTTACTGGGTCCTGTGCTTCTCTCAGTGTTTACTGGGCCCTGTGCTTCTCTCAGTGTTTACTGGGCTCTGTGCTTCTCTCAGTGTTTACTGGGCCCTGTGCTTCTTTCAGTGTTTACTGGGTCCTGTGCTTCTCTCAGTGTTTACTGGGCCCTGTGCTTCTCTCAGTGTTTACTGGGCTCTGTGCTTCTCTCAGTGTTTACTGGGCTCTGTGTTTAACCTGTGCTTCTCTCAGTTTACTGGGCCCTGTGCTTCTCTCAGTGTTTACTGGGCTCTGTGCTTCTCTCAGTGTTTACTGGGCCCTGCGCTGCTCTCAGTGTTTACTGGTCCCTGTGTTTAACCCTTGGCTGCCCTCTCTGTGCTCCCGCAGTACCTGCAGAGCGGGACAGAACGGCGGTACCTGCAGAGCGGGTCGGAGCGGCAGGAGCGCCGCAGCTCCAGGCAGCTGGGCCGGGCCCGGTCCTCGAAGGCGCAGGACGGCACGATGGTCTGGCGGCGGCGCTCGGCGCAGGCCTGGTCGCGGCAGGAGCAGAAGAGCAGCCGGTAGCTGAACTCGGCGGGCACGCGGTCGAAGAACTGCCGCAGCGCCTTGTGGCAGCGCTTGCGGCTGCAGGGCTCGGCGGGCGCGGCGGCGGCCTGCAGGGGCGCGCCCCGGTTGCAGGTGGCGATGTAGGACGAGCGCTGCTTCTTGCAGGTGTCGTTCAGGTTGCAGGCCTTGGCCGCGTCCAGGCAGGGGTTGCAGGGCCGGCCCGTGTCCGAGCAGTGACCCCCCTTCCCTGGGTCCATACCTACCGCACAGGGGAGGTGTGTGTAAAAAACATTAGCTAGCCATTGCTGCTAAAAACACACAGCACTGCACATACAAGAGCTGTGAAATTACAAGGCCGTGTACAAACGCAGACACAAACGTTCCGTGGGAACGCACATCACTGCCCGCCTCGCAACTGTTAATGCTCGCTCAGCGCTTGTCAAAAGGCTGCTTGTGATTAATGCAACGAGAGCTCCCGGTTCCACCTCAACCACGGCTTTGCGCAGGTTTAAGTAGCCCGATTAAAAATTCAGCAGGATGAGCGTTCCCGCCGAATGATCGATTCGATCCGACCGCACCTACGCGGCGCAACGATGGCGGCGCGGGTTTCGCGTCCCAAACTGACGATCGTGGAAAAACTCAAAACCAGGAACCCAGAGGGTTCAGAAAGCGGCAGAGGCTTTTCATCCAGCCATTGGCTGACAGATTTCTAACCTTTACAGGCCTCCGTCATCATATGACGGCAGTCAACTTATTTTCTCTTGATATTAAATATTTAAGCGCCATCCATTATTAATCAGGTCGATTTCATTAATACTGTTTTAAAAAGACGCAGCAGAGCTCGCTCCTTTAAAGCACTTAAAGGAGGGAATCTAGCTCTCGTTTGCAAAGGGACTTTTAGTTACTGCATTATACATATCATAGCCCATATGAAGAGAAAAATAAACATCTCATTAAATGAATATCTTATTATTTTAGAAGACAAATAATCGAAATGAAGAAATCAAACATAAACCAGGCATATTGAGACATCTGAAAATATGCTTTTCTACTAAAAAATTGTATTCTACACATGTTTTTATTCATTTCTATTCACTTTAATCAAATGAGACTAAACTAAAACTGCTTGTGTTTATATTATGATTTTAAATCAATCGTTTTTATGAGCAGGATATGGACAGTATGTTCTAATTGTCATGTAGGTCAAGTCCCCTTTTTATTTTCCCTAAATTGTCTTTAAAAATAAACAGACATCTAAAACACAAGCACAATGTGCATCCAATAAGGACAGACAGCTCCGTATCATTAAGAAAGGATAAAAAACCCATCTAGCCTATCCCAGCAGACATTGGATGAAAGACAGGAATACACCCTGGACTGGTCCCAAATCCATCAAAGGATCCACACAACATTCACTGCAAGGACAATTTGAGACTCTCAATTTTTAGAGTACCAGGAGGAAACACATACAGACATGGGGAGAACATGCCGACTACACACAGACAGGCTTGTGGCCGGGAAAGGCTTGAGGTAGGGATTCGAACTCTGTGTCTCCTTTCTGTGAGGTGACACTGCTCCCAGCAGCACAGCCGTGCCACACCCGGCCACACGCCCAGTTGGCTACAGACACAGCAGAGGCTGAAGCCTGCCATCAGTAGCTTTCAGGATCCAGCAGCGTGCACAAGAGATTTTTTTATTTTATCTGTTGTCTTCATGAGCGGTCATCACTATCACCAAATTGCAAAGCTCTTGGCCCGATTCCAATGGTGACGGGGTGATTTGTCAGTGTTAGGGGAGTGTTGTGAGTGTGTATGGGGTCTGGTATGATCTAGCCTGTGCAAGCTTGTTATGGAGCATTTTTCCCACACCCTTATAGCAGCCTGCCGAGGCTTTTCCCATTACTCTATGAAATACATACACACAAGGATGCGGTCATTCAGGGGAAACAAGCACAAAGGCCCTGGGCCTCCTCCTGCTTGCCAGAGCTGATTCATATCCCTGTCTGTGCCCACTGCAGCCAATTAGCACTGCATCAGGAGTAGCTCCTCATCGCCCTGACACAGAGCCTCGGTCCTTCCCTTCTCTCTCACTCTCCTTACGCAAAACATATATATTTTCACATGTATGGGAAATAATATATATATATAATATATTGTAGTGTTATATTATAAAATATATAGAAAAATGTATTATCAACATACTGAAAAATATAAGAGATTTCTGTTTTCCATATATTGTAAAAAACAATATGAACGAAATGTATTTATTCTAATATATTGTCAAATATATTAATTTTAAATATACAAATGTATACCATATATGGTTCTATTTGCAACGACAGGGATCTAGCGAGTCTTGAACCTGGCTCAGCAGCAGGAGTGGACACCATGCTGACCACTGCACTAAAGATGCATTCACCACATATACAAATATATTATTTCATATATTGCAAACAATATATGAACATGTATTGCAAAATATACGTGGAGTCCATCCGTATATAATGTATTATTTTGTAGATTACATTTTATTTCCCAGTGTATGACCATGCATGTTCCGTAAGGATCCTTCTCTGTCTCTCTCTTTCTCTCTCTCTCTCTCTCTCTCTCTCTCTCTCTCTCTTTCTCTCTCTTTCTCTCTCTCCATCTCTCTCTCTCTCTCTCTCTCTGACACACTTGAACAAAGAGAATCAGACAGGTGGTGGCACGGCTGTTTGCAGGCATATGTTCCTGGAGCAGACTGCTGTCTTAGGGTAAAGTGGCAAGCAGTGCTGTGATAGCTCTCTGCATGGGTGTCTCGCCACCTCACCCACATCCTCACAGCTGGCCAGCCCCAGCCCTCTACAGCTCTTATCGGAGTAGTGGGATAATTACACACAGAGACACTGAGATACTGGGGAAATTGAATATTTGGGTGCCGGGATATTTAGAAAGTGGGTTACTGGGAACTAGGAAACTGGGGCACTGGTATATTAGGACAATGGAATATTGGAGCACTGGGAAGTTAGGAGCTGGGACTTCAGGGTACCTGAGTAGTAGGGAACCAGGAAACTGGGGCACTGGGGTATTGGGAGCTGGGGTATTGAGGTGCTGGAATATTAGGAAACCAGGATGCTGAGGGACAGGGATATTAGGGAACCAGGATACTGGGGCACAGGGGTATTGGGAGCTGTGATATTGGGGTGGTGGAATATTAGGAAACCAGGATACTGATTGACTGGGATATTAGGGAATCAAGATATTGGGGCACTGAGATACTGAGGGCTGGGATATTGGGTGCTGGAATATTAGGGAACCAGGATATTGGGGCACTGGGACAGTGGGGGCTGGGATATTGGATGTTGGAATATTAGGGAACCATGGCTGGGAGGCAACAGACAGCTGCAGTTTAAGGGGTCCAGCTGCGATTCGCCTCATATTAATACACAGTGCTTCAGCAGCACAACAGCCCCCTAACTGCTGATATACTGCATAAGAACATATTTATTTTTTCATTCAATGAAATGGCCGCCATAATTAAGAATAATACCCCGAGTATACAAAAAAAAAGGGTTTTAACGCACAAGATTTATTTTAACTGGAATTACTTCAGCCTCATCTCCCAGATTCTTTTTTTACGAACGATAACCGCTGCTCCCGGGTGGCTTTCGATCAATACCGCCATTGTCGTTACCGCCATCTCCAGCGCTTGGTGACTGATGGGGTACGACTCCGCCGGCCCTTAAGGCTTCATTCTGCGAAGCTCCTTTTCGTTTTTTTTTTTTCCGCTCTCTTTTTCCTCCAGGCTACGTCTCCAGATCGTATTCTCTGAAGTAGTGGCTCTCAAACTCGGTCCTGGGGGACCCAATGTGTACGCTGGCTTTCATTCCCGACCTCAACCGCAATCCCAGGACTTTAACAGGCTGTTCATTTTTTATTAATTAGGTGCTTTTCGTGTTTTAAAGCTGGGGTCCCCAGTCTTATCCAGATAGGGCGAGTGTGGGTGCGCACACCTGATTCTACTAATCAAGGTGCTCAGCAGAGACTCTAGTGGTTGATTAGCAGAATCAGGTGTGTGCAGCAGGTGGCTATCTGCCAGGACACTGTGATGACGAGGCACCAAACCAGCCAGGAAGTCACTCTTGCGTTGCGCTGAAGTGTGTCCCTGCAAACCAACACCCCCCAGGCAGGGGGAGGGCAGACCTCCACCAGCAGTCAGGGTTCCATACCATGCCGTGGGCTATTCCACTCACCGAAAACAACTCTCTCCGCTACCAATCACATCTTTCTAAACAAAGAGCTAACATAGTGGGGCACTGTTGGTTGGATTCTGTGTTTATATAACCCATCGTATTGCATGCTAAACCACTGTGTATCAACAAGTAAAACAGCTTTAAAGCTTTATGTAGCAGTCATAGCATGCTTTCTATGCTTATGTTCGATGAACTCTGGCAACTGTTATTTCTGTATAACCTGCTAACCTGCGCCTGAGTGTGAAAAGCAAACACGTCTGCCACGTGTGCAGGTACCGCGCCGCTATTTCGCAGACAGATCATTCTGAGGCGGGACGGTTTTCTCACAGTCAGAGGAGTGCGACCGCACTCATTACGCCTCTGAAGAACTAGCTAACGGAGGCATTCGTTCTGCGCTCAGCTAGAACTCACGCGCTAAAAAGATAAACATCATTAAAACCGATCAAACTCTGAAATCAAATCATCTTTCATATTATTTACCCGTTAGGATACTCGTCTACACAGCGAGGCAGGAAACGTAAAGAGGAACTTCCCGTTTCTAGAATATTTCACGGGTAATGGCTGGCTAGCCAGTGAAACGAGCCATGTGATGGGTCTTGCAGCTGCGGGGTAAAAGACACCGCTTGCTGGCAGTTGGAACGTCCGTTGGGACTGCTCCTATCCTCCCTCATACCTTGTAAGGGGATGTTCATAAGACGCGTCAAATTTTGAATGCGTCCGTCTTCAAAAGCGGCACCAGCAGAACTTCTAGTGTTAAAACGACCATCCAGTGAATCTGTGTTAGATCTGAGCGCGTCATGCGTCATGTGCCGTGCTCCGAACAGACACTGCCTTGCGTGTGTTCCTCGTGAACACAGACCCCCCCCCAGTCCCCCCCCCCCCCCCTAAAATAAACGCAGAGGAGTGCAATGGAGGCTCCACGAGGGACAGCCGAGCGCTCTCACTCCAGTCTGTGTTGATGCAGAACTTGGCTCGCGAGCTGTGACAGCAGCCTTTTGCGCTCGGGTTTGTTTATTTATTTATTTTTCCCCCCTTCAGAGGCAACAGAAAAAGCAGCGAGAAAAGAAACGCCGTCAACAGTCAAATAAAGATAAGCACACTGCTGCACACGAGGATTTGAAACACGGAATATTCCGGTTTCACACTCCGCAGCTCCTGATATCAGCGACCGCAGTCGTCCCCCAAAGTTCTTCACGCAACTTTCCCTCGTTCTCAGACGCGTCTAATTTCTGAAGCCCGCCCGTATGCAGACGTTCGGCATGAACTGAAAGCACAAATGAAGGTGTACGGGATTATGACAGCCTCAGACATATTACCAAAAATTCCCGTCCGTCAAGCGGTGGGTGGTGCTAAATCCTGACAGGTGGAAAATTGTTCTGAAATATCTTTTTCAATACCTGCTGTGCTATTTCTGCACCCCCCCCCCCCTTCCCACCCAAACCCCCCTGCCCCAAACACTGTTCCTCCTCTCCAGCTCTGACTCTGTCAGTACCTAACTCTCCAACCCTGACTGTGACTCTATGTCACTCTCCAAACCCTGACTGTGACTCCATGTCACTCTCCAAACCTGACTGTGACTCTATGTCACTCTCCAACCCCGACTGTGACTCTATGTCACTCTCCAACCCCGACTGGGACTCTACGTCACTCTCCAACCCTGACTGTGTCTCTATGTCACTCTCCAACCCTCGACTGGGACTCTACGTCACTCTTCAACCTCGACTGGGACTCTACGTCACTCTCCAACCTCGACTGGGACTCTACATCACTCTCCAACCTCGACTGGGACTCTACGTCACTCTCCAACCTCGACTGGGACTCTACTTCACTCTGAAACTTGGCTCGAGGCTTCAAGCCCTATTCTGATGAGATAAGCTTTATGGGGGGGGCATCTCTGTTATTTTAGTCCCGTCCAAATCTGTCATGTCTCTAACTTTCGCGGTCTGCGTCAAGGCTTCACGAACCCGCCGGAGTAACGGACGAATCCTGAGAGCCGACCAGGTGGCCCGTCACACATCGTGCAGGCGCGGGCCTTACCTGAGATGATGGAGGCCAGCCGGAACACGTCCGAGTGCCGGGCGGTCACGGGCTCGTAGGGGGAGGTTTCGTAAAACTCTTCTTCTGCAGAGAGACAAAAAAGACAGAAAAGCGTACTCGACGTTGGCCGGCAACCCCAACACATTCAAATAAAATACACATATTTTGCAATTGACAAAGCACTAATGTGAAGTCACTTCTAATGGTGCTGGAACGCTGCTGTTTCTTACGGTAAAGGCTGCTCTCACCCCGGAGGAAATTTGCAGTCTATTGATCCGTCAGTTGCTCGCCTGCTTTGGCCTTGCGTGTCACATTGACGTGCAGACATGGCAGTCCCAGCTTTTGCCTGCATTTTGCCTCTTTGTGTGCTGTCTTTCCACGCTGGAGCAATTTCTCACAACGCATCAGCAGTTTGAGTGGTCCTGGTCACTGAAGTTTCCCCCAAACGCACCTCATGCAGACAGGCTAGCCATAATCAAAGGCCAGCAGCCAGCCCTGTCCCACATTTTCACACACGACCCTATGCATGCTGGGATGTTATTCACTGAATAAGAGGAAGAGTCACATTTAGTCCACACCCAGGTCTTTTTATATTTCTCCCCCCCCCCCACTACCTGCATGTTGTGTGTGTGTGTGTGTGTGTGTGTGTGTGTGTGCGTGTGTGTGTGTGTGTACAAATAAACATGTGCGCTCACTGCTCTGTCCTGCCCAGTTTCCACACCATCACTGTTCTAGCCAGACACACAGGGGATACAAACAGATTACTGTACAGACAGGTAACCGGTTAATTTTCTGCACTTTCCCACGTCTGTCCGTTATTCTTCATCAACCTCACCATTTCTATATGTCTGTACGTCTGTGTCTGCCCCCACAGTACAGGCTCTTTCTACCAGGCTTGCGGTCTGTAAAGCTTCCACAGGATAACAAAGGGCATTAATGCTTCGTGACCCCCTTGACCCCGCAGCCGCTGAAAGGCTGTCCAGGAGAAAAGACTCACGACAGGAGGTAGAGTTTTGCACACCGCACTCCTGCCTCACAGCGAGACTCTTACCGCTGTGTAGACATTCACAGAAGGGCTTTCTGAGAGCACTTTATACGACGCTGATATACCACAGGGGTTCCAGTCCTCTGGCTTCTCTTCCTTATTGACGCAGGCCGAAATGAAGACATAATTTACACCCCCGCAAACCGGAGATTCCAAATGAACGCTTCTCACATCCTGTTTCTGCTTCCTCCTCTGATCCGACCCACCGAAAGAATTTGAGACAACATTGCCTTAATGTTCAGCTTTGGTTTCCATCAGGGTAATAAGTCGCTTGTTTTGTGTTGTGTAAGTCGCTCTGGATAAGAGCGTCTGCTAAATGCCTGTAATGTAATATAATAAACCAATGGTGTTTTTGTTTTGCTCATCCACTTAAAGAGGCCTCATAGTATACACGTGACAGCAAATACGTTTTTTGACATTTTTTGTTTTTCATTAGTTGAGAAATGGTAACTATGCAATATGAATGAATGGCTTCCTGGTTGAGCGGTAAATGGGGTAGGAGAACGTCAAGACGGTATTGAGAGTTGGACATAAGCACTGTAGGTTTTTGGTCTCTTCATCGCAGAAGTTTTCAAATATCAGGAAGTAATTTTTCAAATATCAGGAGATAAATGCATCGTCACCACCTCATTTGCGTGTCATTTGTGTAGCTACTGCTTTTTCCACCAGGGAAGAATACATGGCTGAACGGCAGCCAAACTGACTAGGCTTGTGCAGACTTTATATTTTCCACTTGTTTTTTCATATTTGTACGTTGTGACATTTAAGGGAACGGTAGCTGAACGATAGGTGACTACTTCAAGATTCCAAATCTGCACTTATCTCAGTTTTGACCAAAATCACATCTGACAATGTTTTTCAGCATTCTGTACAGCTGAGAGCTGTGTGATGCCCCCCCCTCCCCACACCCCCTTTACCACATTGAGTCACGTATTTCATCTACCTCACCTCAGATAACTCCCAGGTGGATAACAGTGTGAACATATTTTGGCAATGTGCATAAAGGTACAATCCATAAAGAGTGAATAAACTGTCAATAAGTAGGTTATAAAAATTCATAAATTCCATAATAAATACTGTATAATTCAGATCATGAATCCACATTTATTAAGTAAATATTATTAAAGGGTGTGACAAATTATGTCATAACCAAGACACATCTAAGATGACATGTTCCACCAGAAACAGATATATGCCTTTCAATACAAAAACCCTCGAATGAGAAGAAAGATTGCACTAATTTTTTAACATAGACTTATAATAATGGAACCTTTCTAGCAATTGCTATTCTAGAACCTGAAGAACTGTGTAGCAGAATGATTCCTGAGTGCCTTTCTTGTTGAGCTGGCACTAAAAGCATGCTGGCGTGCTGTGATATCACTTGACTTGACATCAGGTGTCAACTGACATGCCAAATGTGATTCTGTGTGAAGACAAGGAATCTCAATTTCAGTCACAGTTCCCAGCTTTTTTGGGGGTGGAATCGTTAAAATAAAGATCTTTCTTCTTCCACGGCCCTGTCACATGTCACTTAAACTGATTCAGTGCCAGTATGACATTGTTTATTATTAGGTGCTGAAGGGTACAATGGCAGTGTCCAACCCGGGAATTGAACCTGTGACCTTTAGGTAAAAAGATCAGTTCCTTACACCTATAGGCAAGCACAGGTGAGCCTCATTGCAGCCCTACCTATAAGCAAGCACAGCTGAGCCTGATTTAGGACCCAGGTGCAGAAATCACACAGCAGAGGCAGAGGTAAGTTTAATAATACATCTTTTAGGAGGAATCATTAAAATAAACATCTTTCTTCTTCCACGGCCCTGTCACATGTCACTTAAACTGATTCAGTGGCAGTAAGGCAAGGGGGAATCAAACCTGTGACCTTTAGGTTAAAAGATCAGTTCCTTACCCATTATACTACAGTGATTGCAGACCTATCTTCAGGCATGCACAGGTGAGCTTAATTGTAGCCCCACCTACAGGCATGCACAAGTGTGCTGGGGCTCACAGAGAGGATTCAGGACTCAGGTGCAGAGATCACACATAGAGGCAGAGGTAAGTTAAATAATAAATCTTTACTGAGACTTTCAACAAGCAAGAACAAAACAACACACAAGGCAACAAGGGAGGCTAAGATACAGAACTAGACATGGGGTGGCTAGCAGCTAGGACTGACATGTAGAGACCCGTAGACCGAACACAGAACTGAGAAAAACCAAGAACTTCAACAATACACAGCAAACACATGCAGACAATTGCAGGCAACAAGCAGACGTGAGGAATGCGATGCCAATGATCCAATTACTGCAACAATTAATCGGCACGAGACACGAAACACAGGGAAACCCACAGAACACGAGAGAGAACCGACACCAGGAAACAGGTGGCGACTGGCGACTGGGACCTGGAGCCGTGGCAAGCTGAGGCTGATTGTAATCAGCCCAAGCATCGCCCGGTCTGGCCTGTTACGGAGGCCCGCTCCCTGGGCTGGGTGGTAATTTCTGCAGGCTTTCACACCACAGGGATCCCATCACCAAAGCTGTACTTCCTTTGGGTGCTGCAGGCTCACTTTCAGCCTCCATTCTCTCAGCACATTCTACAAAGAGCAGGTTTATTTCATTCAGACATTTGTTGGCGAGTTCTGCGCTCAGCGGTTTTCAAGAGCCGGCGATTAGCCCCAAAGTGCAGCCTGATATCCAACTCTCTTTCTGTAAATGCATACACGTGTGTCTGTCTGTGCATGTGTGTGTGTGCGTGCGCGCGTGTGTATTTTATTCTCCACGTAAGAGCGAGCACTCCTCCGAGCGGGGATAATGTCACGGCGAAACAAATGACATTTTCGCTCGCGGAGAACAGCGGCGGGTTTCGGTTTGCTTTTTCTTATTTTTTATTACATTTTAAATTGCGCCCATTCATATCACCTGACAGCGCATAATAAGCTTCTGTGAAGGCCGCGCATCCATCGCGCCTGCCGCGCTCGATCCCGTCCGGACGGCCGCCCCTCGTATGATTATTCCGTTAAAGCGATAATAAATCGCGCCCGGTGATTTGAGACCGCAGCCGATTGTTTTTTCTTTTTTCCGCGGAACGCTCCTTTCCGGTCCTCTTTAGCCATGTCTTCTTGGGGGGGGGGGGGGGGAGGACAGCCGTGCATGACGGGGCGAACAGCAATTCCCTTCGGCGCGAGGCGAAGCCGCGAGAACGCTGCGTCGCGCGATGGCTGCGCCGGCTCGGGACAGACGGCCCATTGTGCAGGCCTGGAGCCCAGCTGGGGAGCCGGGCGCGTGAGCCAAGGAACACGGGTTTGAATCCCAACTGCCACTCAGCCGGTGGTACCCTCGGCTAAGGTGAGTCTTCTTAACCTTGACTGGTTCAGTGAGCATTCAGTGGATTACTACAGCGTTATGCCAAAATGAACAACAAAATACTGTCATAATTTTATTAATTGTATTTTTTTAAAATTATTTTAAATTAAAATAATTAATTGATTAAATTTTAAGTAACGGAAGTAGACTTGGATACGGTAATTCCCTGTCTTCATCACTGGAAACTGAAGCCTTCCTCTTCACTTTAAATCTCTCCGTTTAGTTTCTCAGATCAGCGTTCGATTAGATTTTGTGAAAAGCCTGACGCCCTGCCAGCTGGTGTGTCTGCCAGCCTGCAGCACTGGGCACGGTAGATCACCGCTCGCCCGGACGCGCGCTCTCTGTTTGTTCAGTTATAATTTAGAGCGTTGAGTTTACACCGCTCATTGGCTTTAATGTTCAGGACTCATTCGCTGAGCCAGCGGGGTCATTTCAGCCGTGGCGCTCTGTGTGGTTAGATGGCGGGAAGCTCTCGACGGGAGCGGCGATTATGGCGGTGTTCGCGGTTGTGAGCGGCAGTGCCCTAACCGCAGCTTTAGTGCGCATGTGGGGGGGGGGGGGTGCCTGGGGGCCCATCCCACAGCCGCTAGTGCTGAACGGAAGCTAACCCTCGGAGCCAAACCGCAAAGAAAGCTTCCGTTAGGGAGACGGGATTCGACTCCGCCAGCGTCGCGTAACCTGCTCTCGAGGGAGAGACCGGAGAGCTACCTCTCTGCTTTTCAATTTCCCCAACTCACACTGTTTGACAGTAGTCCAAAAATATACTTTAATTTCATTCAAAATGATTCCATTGCCCTCTCTCTCTCTCTCACTCTCTCTCATGCACACTCTCTCGTGTTTTGCTTTCTGCATAAGGTTCATCAACAGATCAACATTGCCGCCGAGTTGCTGCTGCAACTTCAATGGCCTTTCCTGCAGACGTCTGCCATCCTCTCATGTGTTAAAGGGGATAAGAATAATAAGCAAGCGAGTATCCGGGTGTCCAGGAGCAGCAGCCTATTCTTTCCATATAGCAATAAGAGCACCCAGATGTGAAGTGATCCAAAATCCAGGCTGGGCTACTGTTTACTCAGTTATGAGCTCAGTCAAACTTGGGTCATTATCATTTTCAGTAAAATGGAAGTGAAGGCAGCACTCACGGGATTGGGGAAAAGGGCAGCACAGACGGGATTGTGTTGGTTGCGGCCCAGATGCACACTGGCAGAGACTCCTCGGCTGACTGCAGCCGATGAGCCATGGGATTGGGGAGTGGGGGAGTGGGGGGGTGGGGGGGTTGGGGGGGGGGGGGGGGGGACGTGAATCCGCATGCTGAGATCGTGGCCAGAGGAGAAGTTTCTCATTCCGTCTGCTTCAAGGGGAGCCAGATGAACTGCAGGAATGCACATCCGTTTTTCTCAGAATGACACGGGTAGATGCGTATCCGCGGTGATTTAATAGCGTATCTGCGCGTGTGTGTGTGTGTGTGTGTGCGTGTGTGTGTACGCGTTCCAGCGAGTGATCACATTTCCATAACATCGCATTTCCGACGTTTCCGACAGTGAGTTTGCGAGGCGGCTGCCCGCTCGGCCGTGGCTGATGGGAGCTGACGTCCGGAGCAGGGGGAGCGTTGTGCGGCCCGTTGCGATCGGCTATGTGGAAAGTCCCGCTCGCGGTGCTAATGCGTCCCGAAGCTGAAATGAATCTGGGCTAATGGACGCCGGGAATCTGGCCGAGGTGCTCACCCCCCCCCCCCCCCCCCCCCCACACACGCCTCACTTCCTGCTCTGACGCATCCCTCCCGCTGGGGCCGCCATTCTCCTAGCCGCCGTGACCGTAATGCAATTCCTGGCAGCGATTCAAAAGCAAACAAATTTTTTATTTTATTGCATTGAAGGGAATCCAGAGTTGAATAACATCTGTCTGGAGGGACTAATAGGACGGTAACGTCTGTCTACAGGGACTATTAGAGCGGTAATGCCAGTCATGAAGGTTGATGTCTTGGGATTTATTGCTCTCTTTTGCTATGGAAAATACATGTGTAACAACATCCCTACAAACATTCAGACAGCTCAGAACATGGCAGGTGATGGGGGATGTAGGCCTCCGGAGGCAAGCCGAAGAACGTGTTTTTTTTTGTTGCCATTTTTCTCCCATTTTCTCCCCAATTTAGTCGTTATACCCGGAATATATTCCGTTACGTATGAATACCGGTCCTGGTCGATGCGCTATCCTCAGTCGGACTGGGGAGGGTGTAGACTACCACATGCCTCCTCCGTTACATGTGGAGTCGCCAGCCGCTTCTTTTTTCACCTGACAGCGAGGAGATGCACTGGGAGAGCGTAACGCGTGCGGAGGTTCACGCTATCTCCCCCAGACTGCTGAACAGGCACCCTGACCAACCAGTAGGAGTCGCTAATGCAGCGATCAGGACTCATACCCTCACCGGCTTCCCACCCGCGAACACTGCCAATTGTATCCGTAGGAACGTCTGACCAAGCCAGAAGTACCGCTGCCGGGGATTGAACCCGGGTCTCTGCGGTGGTAGGCGAGTGCTTATACCTCTACACTACCCAGACGGCCTGAAGAACGCCATTTTGTTTACAGCAAGTGGAAGAGTCCCTGTATTCCCTCTGTTGACTTTACAGGACCAGCTCCAGATGTAAGAACACCTGGCATCCCAGCATGGGGTGACTGAAAAAACTCAGTTAATGGTGCATTCCTGCTGTTAATTACAGTTGAGAACAGAACGGCACGAAAAGGGTTGTGAGGTGTAGAAGGCATCCGTCACTGATAAGATGAGCTCAGCTCGAGAAAGGCACAAGAATTTTCTGGGTTTTGTCACAAGTTATTTTACAGATGTGTGGAAACACACTGTCGTTAGATGGTCTAGAGTGGCATACAAGTTCAGCACCACCAGACTAGAGAACTCTCAGACTCTCGGGCCAGGTTCAATCAACATTTTTCGTTAAATAGTCCTGAATAACAATATCAAAGCAAGCATTGCATTTTTTATTCTAAAAAATTGTTGTGAGCATGCAAATGTGCTGACACACTGGACACATAAAACTAAAGCAGTGCCAGGTTATGTACACTGCACTGATTAAAAATATTTCCACCTCATTTCTAATCCTTCAGCCCCAGGTGAACATCTCCACCCTTCCCTTCAGCCAGCCCCAGGTGAACATCTCCACCCTACCGCCAGCCCCAGGTGAACATCTCCACCCCTACCTTCAGCCCCAGGTGAACATCTCCACCCTACCGCCAGCCCCAGGTGAACATCTCCACCCTACCTTCAGCCAGTCTCAGGTGAACATCTCCACCCTACCTTCAGCCCAGGTGAACATCTCCACCCTACCTTCAGCCAGTCTCAGGTGAACATTTCCCCCCCTACCTTCAGCCAGCCCCAGGTGAACATCTCCACTCTACCTTCAGCCAGTCCCAGGTGAACATCTCCACCCCTACCTTCAGTCCCAGGTGAACATCTCCACCCTACCTTCAGCACTAGGTGAACATCTCCCCCCCTACCTTCAGCCAGCCCCAGGTGAACATCTCCACTCTACCTTCAGCCAGCCCCAGGTGAACATCTCCACCCTACCTTCACCCAGCCCCAGGTGAACACTTCCACCCTTACCTTCGGCCAGGCCCAGATGAATGCTCCAGTAGTTCTGCAGGCACTGCAGCTCCTTCTTCATGCCCCTCCGGCAGCGGCAGTCGTACAGGGGGCTGTCCTGCAGCACCTCCAGCGCCGCCTGGCAGTCGCGGTTGGCCAGCATGGCCGCCCTCTCCTTGCCCACCAGGCACTGGCGCATGATGCGGTAGCGGGAGCTGCAGCGGGGGCTCTGGTTACACAGGTCGCTGGCCTTCACGCAGTCCACAGGCGCCCTCCAGCCCTGCGTCCCCATGCTCGAGAGGGAGGGGGAGCGGGCCCAGGATGGGACCCCCTTCCCTGGGAATTAGGGCAGGCAAAGAGGGGAGTTTTAGTTCACAAGGTATTCTTTAAAAAAACCTCATTCATTATTCATTATGTGCTGAGTAGTGGATGGAAAGTTGGTATAATTTACTTTGTGAAAATGCACTATTCAGCCCTTCTTGGCTCATTATTCTGTCTTCAGCACAGTAAAACTTTAAGTGTTAATTCAACTCTGACCGAGTTTATGCATCCAGATGGGATCAAACTTATTTTACCAGAGTAAAATGCACTTTTCATGAACTTATCAGAGTTCATGTGACAATGAAGGTGGTATTTTTTCTTGATTTGGCACTGTAATCCACAATTTTAGACTTGTAATCGAACAATTCACATGTGGTTAAAGTGTTAGAGTGCAGATTTATTTCAGGGTATTTTTCATTTTTTTATACACTTTGTTTTCACAATGTAGAAATTACAGCACCTTTTATACATACAGTAGTCCCTCCATTTCTAGGCACCATAATGATTGGGACATATTAATGTTGTGTAAATAAAAGTAGCCATGTTTAGTACTTTGCATTACAGTATATCCTTATCCTTTGCATGAAATGACCGCTTGCAGCAGTCCTGCATGTTTTGGGGGCTAGTTGCCTTAGGTTCTCTCTTTAGCATGAGAAACACAAGTTCAATTGGATTGAGATTGGGTGATTAACTTAGTCAGTCATCATTTTCCAGTGTTTGACTTTGAAAAACTCCTTTGTTGCTTTAGCATGTGTGTCTGGGATCATTGTCTTACTGTAGTATAAAACACTGTCCAATGAGTTTGGAGGCTTCTGGTTGAACCTGAGCGGATAAGATACTTCTGCACACTCCATAATTCATTCTGCTGCTGCTCTGAGCAATTACATCATCAATGAGCCAGTATGTGGGGCAGCTGTACGCACCCAAACCATAACTCCCCCAGCATCACGTTTCATAGATAGGGAGTGGGGGGTGCTTAGGGTCTTGGGCAGTTACTTTTGGCCTCCACACTTTGCTCTTGATACAAGTGAATCTTGGTCTCATCGGTCACCAAGACCTTTTTTCCAGAACTCTTCAGGCTCTTTCATGAACTTCTTACCAAACTGTAACCTGGCCATCCTGTTTTTGTGGCTAACAATTGGTTTGTATCTTGCAGTGTAGCTTCTGTGGTTCTGTTTGTGAAGTCTTCTGCAGACAGTAGTCACTGACACATCCATGCCTGCCTCCTGAAGAGTGTTTCTGGTCTGTTGGACAGGTGTCTAGGGGCTGTCCTTCATTATGGTGAAAATTATTTGGTCATCTACTACAAAGGTCCTTCCAGACCTTCCTTGGCCTGCCAGACCAATTACTGAGCTCACCAGTGCTCCTCTTCTCAATGATGTTTTAAAACAGTTTGTCTTGGTAAGGCTAAAAATTGGGAATTGGCCAATGTCTCTGACTGTTTCTTTTCTTATTTCTCAGCCTCATAATGGCTTCCTTGACTTCCATTGGCACAACTCTGGTCTTCATGTTGAAAAACGCCAATAACGGATCCCATGGGCAATCACAAGCCTATTATCAACGCTAGATACCAAAACCTCTCTTATACTTGCACTAAGGAATCAATTGAGAACACACCTGACTCATCACAAACACCTGTGAAGCCAGTTGTCCCAAACATTATGACATTATAGTTCCCTGAAATGTGGAGGGGTAAGGGGGGCTATGCAGAAAAAAGTGCAGTAATTTCTCCATGGTTAAATCAAAATGTATTTTAAAAATACCCTTCAATTAAAGCTGACTATCTGCACTTATGTATTTGTGTGAAACATCATGGATGGCACTATATATATATATATATATATATATGTGTGTGTGTGTGTGTGTGTGTGTGTGTGTGTGTGTGTGTGTGTGTGTGTGTGTGTGTGTCTATGCACCTTCGTAACTTTAAAGCCAATAAGTGGTTTTTCATTCCACCAACTTGCTGCCAAATCATTGACAATTCACTCAGTGTAGACGAGAGGATCAAGCCTGCAACGATGTTGCATGCAGGCTGTGATAAGGACAGACATAACCCATATCATCTATCGGTTTGCATATGTTTATTGACATGTTTCTTATGTTTATTCGTGAATTATCTTACTAATGGTGTTCAAAACAAGTAAGTGCCCTTATACTGAGCGTAGTTCTAAATCCGAAAGATGATACAGTACAAAGCTTAAGACCGATGTTCCAAGAGGAACAAAGATTGCGAGTTTACTCTGTTAAGCCTTCAGGCGGGTGTTAATTAAACCTCATGTTCGCGAGAAGAATATTCTCGGCTTTTTTCCCTTTTTTTGGTCCTGCTTGTTGATTCTAAGTCCACACAATAAGCCACCTGTTCGCTGTCCCTCTGAAAGCAATCAGCGAGTAATCCAGAAGGGCGCCAAAAAGGACGCTGTCCGTGAAATGTCTAGCTTTGTGTCAAAGGAGAAATGGCAGCGCGGTTAATAATTACTTAGTAATGAATACATTACATATTGTAGCTAGTCCTTGACACTTTCTCTTCATTTCACAGGATTGCAGAACCCGTATTTTCCCTGAAACATTGAGTCAATCAGATAAGCGAAAGCGCCATCTACAGGCTAAAAACGATTTCTGAATGTGCCATAACGCGGTTAAAACTTGGGTCGGAGAACGTGTTAACTGCAACTCAGAACAGTAAAAGTGTCAATTAGATCATCTGCGTCCTCTGGTGTTTTAATTTTTATCGTAATACATGCAAGGACATGACACATACGTTTCAGTGCGGGTTTGAGACTAGTTTAATGTTGACTGAACATGTTTGTTGTGGGTATATTCGCCTACGCAGTTGCGTATGGCTTCCACCTGATTTTTATGTATGTTTTCGTTTCCTGTGCGTGTGCGTGCGCGCGCGCGGCCAGCCAGTTTGTGAATTTATACCCCACGGTCTGTCCAAAGCATTTAAGGCTTGGCGTGTCCTCATTGCGCACTGTCGAGCAAAGACCCCGTATTTCAAGCGCAACAAATTATGTATTGTTGTAGCTTCTTAGAACACAACGCTTAAATGTTTTAGATTACCAAGTCTAAATAATTAAATCTGCCTTTACTCCTCGCACCGATCCTTATTCAACGTCTTGCCATTTCCTCCGACATCTGAATTTCGTTCATACAGAACCCAGTACAGTATCTTCACACTGTACAAGTGAGGAGTGAAACGGACCCGTTCAATATTCGGTTTTAAAGCAAGAGTGAATGGGTAAATTTGCGATTCCCATGGACCCTGCTAGCAATAAAATGACAGTCCATTTTCCTGCGCACTCGAATAGTTTCAAATTACGCAGAACTCAATATAAAATATTTCCAAATAGATATTACAATATCATATTTTCTTTTGTTTAATATTTTAACAACAAGGGATTTGTAGATGGGTATTATTCATGTCGCCTCACTCACCTAATAAAATAAGGACGCTGAAAATATGCCAAAAAATCATGATATATCCGACAGGAACCCCTGGTGACGGAGCAGCAAAAAAACTACGCCCTTTTCCCAAACTCTCACTGGTTCATAAATATTTAATTTTCTTCGCTGTTCGACTAGCACTCCGACGAGGTTCCGTCCGCGTGAACGCCGGAATACCCTTGCATTTTTTTCAATAGTTGCCAAAGGCAACAGGCTTGCTATAATCCACAATTTGTGAAAACCTCGCTGTCGTGAGCAATAGGTGGCAAGTTCCAAGATCAAAGTTACAGAACACAGGATATACCCCACATTTCCTCTGCGCGTGTTAATGCAGGTATCCAAAACGACATTTAAAAAAACCCGTATTCTTTAGGTAGAGATCCCGTCCGTCTACAACCCTAGATCCAGACCCACACTAACTTTTAAGTGGTGGGGCAAACGAAGCAAAGCCGAGCGTCAACTACCAAAGACGAAAGTCCATGATTTTTCCTCTTCTGCGGTTTAGCCAGAGAAATAAGATCTAACTGGCCCAGAAACAGGTGCGGGGGAAAAAACTGGGAAGCTATAGTAAAGCAGATGATCCATTTTACTGCCAGATGTACAAAGGATAATGGTGACGCACACGTTTCTGGATGAAATTGTAAAATGCGCGAGGAAAACAAGGTTAGCAAATGAGATTAATCCCATGCCAGTCGCTGTCCCGCGATGTCATTCCCGTGTTGTGCGTATCCTAAAAACGCTCAGGGAGAACGTTCCCATTGAGTAATTACGTTTTCTCCATTGACTTGTTAAAGCTGTAATCACATTGGAGGGGAAGAGAAATCTGTCCCCAGTTTTCCCCCGCAAAGTGGAGCGACTGCCTTTTTCCCTTCGTGGGCTAAAATTGCCGTCTCAATCGCCTTAGCTCAGATGCCTACGTCAGAGCGAACGCAATAAAACGGTATTCATCTTCATATTAACGAATAGCATGCATCACCCAGGGCGCAGTGACCAAAGCATCGTTAACGTGCAATAAGTGCGCTGCTTTACACCAATTTACCGTTGCTGCATTTCGTCATCAGCGGAATAACTCTAATAACAGCGGACTTTGAGAAGGGAGCGGGGGAGCACAAGCACGCGCTGAGAATGAGGCTTTCAGTAAACAATCTAACATCCTTTGTTTTCGATCAAAGTGTCAAAAGCGTAATGCTGCCACAAAATGTCAAGGGCGCAAAGCTTTTGGTTGCGTTTTCTGGTCGTAATTCGTAGCCAAGTTACTGTGCTCTACTTCTATCCTCAGGCTAGTAGGCTATGCTTTCAAACGTGGACTGAACAAATTACTGGATTTCAGAAGAGGTTAGTAAATCGTACGAGATCAGAGAACTTTTATCTTTATGCACAGCGTCATCATTTTTGGACAGCATCGTGCCACCCAATTCTCATCAAAGGGTGTCGTTTTCACTTCGACTGCCGAGGTAATTTAGTTGGCAGTCGGCAGCCATAAGTAGAGTTCACGCAACTTTAAAGGCTAAATTTAGATACAACATTCAGCCTGACCCTGTTCGATAAGCGTCAAACAGACGTGACGCTATAGGGTAAACATTAGCTTACTCTACCCTACTAGAGTGCCAGCTCAGTTGTGGCTCCGGGACTGGATTTATTATGCCGCCCTGACAACAGACAAAGTGACTGGTTGGCGCAGCAGTGCTGGCGTGGACAACACGTGTCGCTTCGAGGCAATGCGCTCTGTTCAGAATTGGAGACGATTTTGGATTCACTCGAGCTGCTTAACCGATTCGTTTAAATCTGTGGAGGAACCAAATCGCTTATAACTCGTGTCACTCCTCTTAAGTTTGCACCTCGAGACACAAGCCCTGCGTATTTGGTAGCGTACTGGGACTCGTCTGCGCGTGGCAACGATAGACACCTGACTGAGACCGTATCCTAATGTGAGAACCCCCACCTTGCATGTTGAGAATATTTTTAGATTAAAGTTTCTAATTCCACAAAATAGCAACCTTGCGCGAGACTTATTTAGGAAGGTGTCCCACACTTTCTGCTACAGCCTTCCAGGTGGCGCACAAAACGTATAGCATAATAAGCCCGAGCAATGGAAGCAACAGATAGTGAAACTATTAGGTAACCAACACTATTTTCCTGGCAAATTGTGATGGTTACTTAACTCGCCAAATTGTGTTTGTGAAGGACACGCATTAACCGTGAGTTAAATTCTGAACGAATCAATATTTGATCCTTTTAAATATAGAAAACACAGACTAGTTTTGACTATTTTGTATTGAATCATTCTAAAATTATTTTAAAAGCACTTATTGGAAATAAGAAATAAAAACAGTTTTAAGTACACTCTTGAAACAAACGAATCTACTTAGAGCTGAAAATTTTTCTATTTCACTTCATAACTGGCCAACTGTTCACCTTGTTTTTTCACCATATTACCACATTCCAGATCTATTATTTATTTTTATTTTTTTTGCAGAAGTTCTTTACAGGTTCCCTGAAATATTAGCAGATTTACAAAGAACATTAGAACCCATTTTCCCCCAGGTCTGCTGGACTCCCCGTTTAAAAGAGGGTTTTTTTGGTTGCTTTGGCTGCTGCGAACTCCTCAACTATGAGGTAAATCGGGTCGCCACAAATTTGGTGCTCAACTTCAATTACGCTCAGTCCATTGGGAAGATCTTGCGACATTGTCGGTCGCAGATAGTTCTTTGTAAATTTGATTCGCAAAACAAACTGTTCTCTCCAGGTGTTACAATTACCTGCCCAGTTAACAATAAGCTCTGGGCGACTCTGACATTTGGGTACAAACCCCAAGCATTTGGGGAAAGTTTGTTCATTTTGGACATCTTGCCAAGCTTTGCGCCTTTTCTAGCGTGTGCCTTCTATACGCAGCGCCATTGGGCTTTGGGTATCTCATTGTGGTGATCGTTACCACTGTCTCAGGACATAAGATGACGCTGTTCAGAAAATGTTCTGTTGTTGACAAATCCGTTTATTATTCGCAGCTCGCGGTCTTAATTGTCTTTCAAAGGTCGAGGCACGGCGCCCCTAGTGGTCTGGTGCCCGGGGCAATTGCCCAGTTTGCGCACATGCCCAGCGCTTCCACCGGCTCTGGCGCAATGTTTGTAACCAAATTTCTCTGTCTAATCAAGCAAGTCTTTCATTACGCGGAGATGTTCTTTTGTCTGCTACCCGGGGGGGTACTGACAGTAAAAGATTAATTAGTTCGGGGAGATTCACTTCTCTGTACAATTAAGTAACACCACCGACCTTCGTGTAATCTCCTTTGTCTAAGCAGACAGAAAGCTGCGGGGAAAGTTGCTCATTTTTGGCGATTTAAAATGAAGTACGTTGAGGGCTAAACAAGGATACCGCATTTACATATAACAGTGGGGGGAAATTATGCGTTTGGATGCAGCTGTGCGGAATCGGTTGGCAACGAGAACGCTAGAGAACACTGCATGACTGGTGATATGGAACAACCCAAACATTAGCGGAGCTGTCGTTCGCTGGGACGTGAATTCTGTGCTTTAAAATTTCCACTTAAGATAAATAAATTATAGATGTATAGACTGTTTTTTCCAGTGTTGTGTGATCTGTCTTCCAATATCCGTCTTTGAAAACGGCCATTCATGGAATTAAACATTTCTTCCGTGAATTAAGGTTCGCACCTGACCCAATATTCTTATTATACCTTATACACGAATGCAAATATTCATACAGTTATAACACGATATTCTCTTATTTGACAACTGGATATTGAATGAAACAGCGGTTTGAGCACAGAGCCAAACATTAAATATGAGTGTTATATAAACTCTGATATAGTAGCCTA
This sequence comes from Anguilla anguilla, assembly GCF_013347855.1. NCBI lineage: Eukaryota > Metazoa > Chordata > Actinopteri > Anguilliformes > Anguillidae > Anguilla > Anguilla anguilla. The sequence continues at coordinate 25,166,118 of NC_049214.1, forward strand.
AGTTGCTCTTTAAAGCTTGTATAAACCTTTCTGCCACAGTCACAGGCATGATTTCTTAACCGCACCCGTTCTTTGCCGCTCGTGCTTGTCTTTGGACTGCTGCCCACGGACAATTAAGGTGAGGTAGCCTAATAAACAATGTTCTTCAGTAACCCTTCAAACAGGTGTCTAAATGGGGAGGCTGGATCAGTACCTTGGGACTGAGCTATAACCCTTTAAACAGGTATCTAAATGGGGAGGCTGGATCAGTACCTTGGGACTGAGCTATAAACTGGAGTAAAGATCTGACATTATCAATGAGAATTATAAAGAGAACCAAGACAGAGACCCCAAAAAGAGGGAGGATCAAAATGGAAGGGTTCTCATGAGGGGAAAAATGGCATCGTGTTCAGTTTGCAACCTCATTTATTAAACTACCACTACTGACAAAGTTTGATTTATGCCACAATTTTCCTCAGGATCCTAATCTATGTGATGCAGAATGATGGAGGTCTACCAGAGGTTATTTTGAGTGAATTTTAAATAACACCAAAGCCAACACATACACAAACACAAACAAATAAACACACACACACACACACACGGGTGGTAAGATGGTGTCATTGGTGGTTATTAATTTTACTTGTGAAGTGATTTATGACCCAGAATATGTTGAAACATTCAAGCTGATTTGATTTGATATTGTGGCTGTGTTCTCTGTGTCGCTTTCATGGAAATCATGAATCTATTTTTTGCATAAAATCCCATGTAAAATTCATGCATAAAAAGAAAGATTGAAAATGCAAGAGAAGATTGATTTGAGTAATATGACCGAAGTTGACAAGTTTTTTTTTTAATGAAAAATAATTTCACTCTTTTACTATAAAATAAATGCAAGATAGTGTTTGTGTTTTTTGAGCTGTGATAAACACACACATATGACCCCTCATAAACAGATAAAGGCTATTGTTATCAGTATTACATCAAGTTTATGTATTTTTGCCGAAAACATTACAAACACCAATTAAATTTTAAATCAATTAGTCACATCTTATTTGTTGCCTCAAAAAATAATTGTCTTGAGAATGTCACATGCTGTATCCCCCTTCATATGAATAATTGAAATAATGGCGTAATAATCTGCAGAATGAATGGGTCTTGAAACAGTTGCACATCATAAGATATTGTGTAGGCAAGCAGCTCTCGAGGGGATAATAAGTCTGAAAGGAGAAGCCCCCTGAAATGTGTGTGTGTGTGTGTGTGTGTGAGTGTGTGTGTGTGTGTGTGTTGGGGCGACGGCAATATTCTGCCTTAGCCACCAAGTAAAGAAAAAGCAAGTAAAGATAAGAAAAAGCAAGTACACATTTTTAGAAAGAGTTCTGAGGAATCGGGTTTGTTTCAGTGAATAACAGGACTGAGCTATCTTGAGAAGAAAAGCAGCGGTAGATGGATGCGGTTCATATGGCGTTATGAGTAAGACGGGGTGTTTGTCACGGAAGTTGTGGGCGTCACGGATTACATGGTTTTAACCTTTTTCTTTTTTTGGTAGTTTCATGACTTTCCTGGTGTTTTGCCGTTTTTGCGATTTCCACTGTTTTTAGTGCTTTCTGTGATTTTTTTTTTTTTGGCAGTTTTGGATGCTAACTGTCAACCCTGACATAGCATACAGAGTGATTTGTATAGGCCTAAGCCTTTTAACCATATTAGCAAATGCTATGAGAAACAAAAGTGTGACAATGTATACAGATTCTGGAATGCTTTGGTATACAGGTTTCCCCTCCTTGTCAAGTTATAACATAACATGACATAATGATGAGAACAGGCCATTCAGCCCAACAATAGGTACCTAGTGCTCACTGTTTACCTACAAACTAGATAGTATCTAGCACCGTATCAAGCCTGGTCTTGAGTTTCTGCCTCAACTACATGACCTGGCAGGCTATTCCACAAAGTAACTACCCTCTGCGTGCAGTAATACTTCCCAATTTCTGTGCAGAATTTACCTTGTGCTAATTTCCATTTGTGCCCCCACGTTCCACTGACAGAACTCAACCTGAAGAATCTCTTGCAGCTCACTTTGTTAATCCCTTTTCTGAATTTGAAGTTATGTTGTTCTGTGTATTTATAATAATAAAAAAGGCTGCCTCCCCAAAGAAATAAAACTGGAGCTCAAGTAATGTCTCGGTGTTGACTATGTAGGCATTACTACTTAAACAGTTTTAAAATGTGTTTAAAAAAAAAAAAATTTTTAGTCTGTGAACACTATAGCTCAGCTGGGACAGAGTTGTGAAGACAAAGCATTTATTCCCATTCCAAACAGAATACTGCATCCTCTGCATAATTTTGCAGATCTCACAAACATACAGTACATCTAGCTCGGCTAACTTAACAATAAAATTCTCAGCACCATTATTTCCTTTTTGACTTTGTCTTTGTGGAGGTAGCAGTCTGGTGGCGATTGGGAGCTAACAGGGTGCAGCAATGAGCTGTCCATCACTCACTTGCTGGAGCCAATGAAAAGGATGCACCCTTCACAGCAAAACACAATGACCAGCTCCAATCAGTTAGTCACTTATAGCTGTAGTCCAATCAGTCGGTCACTTATAGCTGTAGTCCAATCAGTTGGTCACTTATAGCTGTAGTCCAGTCAGTTGGTCACTTATGGCTGCAGTCCAATCAGTTGGTCACTTATAGCTGTAGTTCAATCAGTTGGTCACTTATACCTGTAGTCCAATCAGTTGGTCACTTATAGCTGTAGTTCAATCAATTGGTCACTTATACCTGTAGTCCAATCAGTCGGTCACTTTTAGCTGTAGTCCAATCAGTTGGTAACTTATAGCTGCAGTCCAATCAGTTGGTCACTTATAGCTGTAGTTCAATCAATTGGTCACTTATAGCTGTAGTCCAATCAGTTGGTCACTTATAGCTGTAGTCCAATCAGTCGGTCACTTTTAGCTGCAGTCCAATCAGTTGGTCACTTATAGCTGTAGTTCAATCAGTTGGTCACTTATAGCTGTAGTCCAATCAGTCGGTCACTTATAGCTGTAGTCCAATCAGTTGGTCACTTTTAGCTGTAGTCCAATCAGTCGGTCACTCATAGCTGTAGCTGTCTGTTTTATTTCTAGGAGATTTCTCACCATCTCATCAAACATTCAGGTGATGTGGAAAAGAAATCAGAGGTCCGCGCTTTACCAATCTGCAGCCGAGGTTTGCTCAGCCACAGTCGTCCCTTTCTTTCCTTTGGTGTCAGTGTCCCTCGTTGACTCGCATTTCACCTGCGTTGCGCTTATCGTAAGCCGCGCACCTTGTCCTCGGCGAGCGCTCAGCGATGTTTACATCGTTCGCCTCGTGTACTTAGCCGCACGTCCCCCAGTGAAGTTTCCACAGCGTCTGCTCTGAACCACCCGCGGCTGAATTTTCATCAGTCTTAAAACAAGTCTGTGCAGATTTTCTCTCCTGAAAATTAGGAGGAATAAACCTACAGGCAGAAGACAGCTATCCAGAATGCCCTTGCAGTGGTGCTTCCCAGCATAATCCACTGTCTCCCCTCCAAGGCCAGTAGCCATGTCATTACGCTTAGCTGCCCTGCCAGCTATCCACTGCCCACCCAAGCCACTCAAACATTTTGGCCTACTGCCACAATCTTCAGCTTTTGCTCAGAGCAAGGGATTCGGAAAAGTATGTGATCTCCATACAGATGTTTTGTTTAAACCTGCTCTCCTTCTAAGGTAAATAAACCTATATTTGACATCCATATTATGGACAAAAAAAACCTATTTCTTATTCCGTGGTGCATATTCCAAGGTCTCTGGAATGATATAAAATGCTAAGATCGACCGCTGTGTGGCTGCGGTCTTCGGCAGCCGTCTGAAGCAGAACTTACAGATTATTCCTTTCCTCTTTCTCCCCCCTGGGCACCTCCTTAAGAGGCTTGCTGCGCAACGATTGCACCTCCTCCGTACTCTTACACCCCGTACGCGTTTACCGCCAAATGAGCGACTTTCTCCCTCCTACACAAATTTACGGGCATCGGGAGGACCAGACGGCTCCAGAATGTACACTTCTGGAGCAAAGCGTGAACCCCTCTCGAAATGACAGAGAAAAACATCCAGAAAAGGGTTTAATAGTGCACAGCTGACAAAACAATTGTAACCTTTCAATTTATGAGGTGTTAGTTCAATAACACCTGTGTTTCGTTTTCATTCACATTATCCAGTACACCTCATATCTGCAGTCAGTGATTGGCTGAAAACCATGACATCACTTCCCTTTGTTATTACAGCGACGTGCAACAGTATTGTTCTTTCCCGCTTCGTTAAGTCTCTAATGGGGCGTTTGAAAGCGAGCTGTACAGTAATGTGTCTATCCCCATAATCTAGGTCCCAGTGACCAATCTTTGGGTCATAAAAGCATTGCAAATGGGTCAGAACCAATTCCGTCTGACACGTTCATTAATAGTTCAGTGTTGCCTGAAGCTACCGACTTCAATCACAGTGTATCAGTCTGTCAGATGTGGTGATTCTGAACAAACCTCAAATTTTAAAGCCGGTTCTTACCGTTCCCTCAGAGAGTGTATGTGGTTTCAATCCCATTCATTTTCTCTGTGGATGCAGAATAATCATAAAAATAACATTTTAATCTTTTGGCTATTTTGATTTTGCGCAGTTCAGTTCTTTTCATTCAAAATTCTGCTCATCTAAAATCTGCTCGTGTAGGTCGAACTGATACAAGCATTTCATTATTCGTCTCACCCAATCCAGAGCAAATCTAATTTGCATTTTCCCTCCTCTTCCCTCTCAGCGCACCGGACATTTCTCATCACGTTTAATTAGATTGCATCGTAATCACTTAGCAGCCACACTTATCCTGAGCATCCTACAAATTTGAAGAACATCGGTGTTGTTCTCATTGAATAAAAATGATACAATAATCACCAACAAGGCACAGAAGGCCCCATTTATAATCATTGGGCCTCACTCATGAAACATGCATATGATCAGATTTGATTGCTAACTTACAAATGATTCCACATTTCCAAGATTTCGGCACTCGTCATCCTGTTCTTCTCTGAATTTGTTCTTTGGTATGATTAAATTAGAATGCTTTATTTATTTGTGGAAAGTAAATATAAGTGCTTACGCCTCACGTATCGATACAATTTTTGTATTGTTATTGCAATAAAGCATATTTTTATTAAATAAGCTATTGATTATAATAACAATACCTAACCTATCTGAATAACCTCGAAACTTTCACTAGTTTATATTTGTATGTAGTTTTCCCAGTGTGAAGATATCTCAGAGGATAGGAAATGACAGTAAGCTTCATTTGGAGCAGGTGCCTCATAGATCCTCAGTTTTGTATTGAAGAGCTTTTTTTTGTTCTCTTTCACTCTCTGACGCACACACACACTGTCTGTGTGTGTGTGTTGTGTGTGTATGTATGTGTGTGTGTGTGTGTGTGTGTGAGAGTGCTTGTGTGTGTTTGTGTTTATATATGTGTGTGCTTGTGTGCGTGTCTGCATGTGTGTACACGTGCCGTGCGCACTCACTGGCCATATGGATTTGCGGACTCTCTCTGCGAGCAGCATGTCCAGAGGCTGAAAGATATTCCATTGGAAGTTTGATCTGCCCCCATTAGCTCTGTGACCCTTGACCTCCAGCCCCTGCTCTCGCCAGGCCGTCGGTCGTGGGGAAATTCCACTGGAGCTCCACGCCGCAGGGCATCAGCAGCTTCAGTGCAGTCTCCCTCCCCAGCGTTTGACATTCACCGCATGTCAATAAGCCACGCCCCTTCCCCACTTTCTCCCATCCAACCCCACTCCCTCCCACATCCCTCTATCCCCCTCTGGGCTAAAACCCACCACACCCCGTGTGGGACCAATGTCTGAGTGCTGTAAGCTCTGTTCTGTAGTCAACTAAAGTCACAACACTTGGCATAAAGGCTAGCCTCCATTTGGGGCAAGTGTCTTTAGATGCTTTAAGACCACCACAATGACAAGATCCTTTGGGCTGCTGGGTGGCTCATCGTGTTAAGTCACTGTTCTAGTTCACTGATGGGTCAGCTAGAGAATCTGGACCTTCACGATGCCGACATGGAAAAACACGATTGGCTTTAACATCCTCCAGGGAGGGTTTCAGTGGACCGGTTGTCTTCTGACTCACAATTATGCGAGGCCAACTTCCATACTGTGGTGTGGCATGAAGCAGTGGATGACATCACATGCTCTGGAGGCCACAAGCTTGTCTGCAATCTCTCAAAATAGAGATTTGCTAAGAGTGCTGTACATGGGCATCACCAGTGATTTTGGGCACCATGAAAAGATATTACCTCGGGCCCCTCCACCCCAGGCCACCCCATCTCTGCACAATTAGAGCACACTTTTTTTGAGGGCACCTGTCTGTCAGAGACCTTGAAATCGTTCTAACTCCCACCCTTCCTCCCCGGGATTGGTGCTATGTTGCCGTTGTAGCGTGTGATTGGCCGTTCGAAGCTGGAGAGGAAAGTGGGGGGGGGAAGGCATTAAAACAAAGAAAAACAATGTCTTACTGAAAAAGTAATATTATAATGCAGTGGATGCACTGAGATGGTGCATTATGCTCGGCCCCATAGGCGTTCCAGCCACACTGCAGGCGCATATCAGAATTTAATCTGGGATGTAGGAAACATTCACAGTTTGGACGGGAGAATGACCAATCAGGAGATAAAGAAGAGGCCACTAGGGTGGTTTGAATGACCCATTCTCATCATAAACATTTATTTTGTTTCTGATATATTCCCTGTCTGCATACTCACTTGAACTATTCTTCCTGGTTTAAATTTTTTATATATATTCACCTTGAGTTCTGCCTTTTTTTATTGTCTTTCTATTGTGTTATATTGTCTGTCTCCAACTGTGTTAAATGTGCTGCTGCCTGTCTTGGCCAGGACACACTTGAAAAAAAATTCTTTAATCTCAATGAGGATTTCCTGTTTAAATTAAAAGTTAAATTAATAAATAAATAATATGGTAGAGCTACAGTCTTTGCAATACAAATGTGCTCCAAACATTGTGCACCAAACGATGGAATAGCTCTGCATTAAAGAAAAACTTTGGCTTCAGACGTATTGGCAGCTGAGGTATCGCTATAACTCTTCCAAATTAAACCCCCTCACCTTCGCAGCCAGAGAAATACAGAAGCCATTATGTGTAATTTACCCATTCTGCGTGGAGACAAATTTAGCGCGTTACGAGCCTATTCTGCAGCTCGACAAGGATCTAATGACAGTACTTTCTTCTGAAACATTAAAGGATGTACAAAGCAAAGGCTGAGTTAATTTATACTTTTGAACATGCAGAATAATCACTCAAGGAGTGTGACTGTGTCCATTTAAAAAAAATAAAAATGTGCAGTGTCCTTATCTATATGCGTATCATTATACAACAGACCGGTATATGTTGCCATGACTACGGAACAAAGTCGCAATATGAAAAGTTTTGAAACAGTTGCTTAAGGAGGGGCAACCACTCTTTTAGAAACTCAAACAGTGAGAGTAAGTGACAGAGAAAGACATGGATATACAGACATAGAGAGAGAGAGACAAAAAGAGAGAGAGAGAAATAGTGCTATACTGATGGAAAATCTCGTTAGCCCGTTAGCACTGACCGAAGAATGTAAACGCCTAAACTTGTGCAACTCATTGCAATTAAAATTTAACATTGACGAGTTTACGTCGACGGTCCCACTTAAAACATTCTTCCAGAAATAAAATACATTCTTTTTGAAATGCTTTCAGGGTCTTCCCCCTGTGTCTGCCCTGTTCTGTGGTTTGAGTGAATTTGGCCTATTTCATTTTGTCTACTGCAGCCTTAAACAAATCTCTATTTTGATGCTGTCCATGCATTGCGCAACAATTTGATTCTTTGCATACAGAAATTAACGCTTCTGCCTCCTTTTCGGTCCAGAAGTGAGGGCTTTGTACTTGCAGCAACATTTTTTACTGTAATCTAGCTGGCTGTCTTCAACACCCAAGACATGCATGTCGGTGCATGCATGGACCGCGCTTAAGAGTTATACGCGGAATAAAGTGTGCTCATGGTTTTCACTTTCGGATTTATTATCCACCTGAGCAACCTCTGCTATTTGTGTTTCGCATATTCGGAATAAGGGTCGAACTGGGTTTTGCATTTTGGAACAAGGCGCCAACATGGGCTGTGTGCTAACTGGTATGCTATTCTGAATAAGACTGGAATATTGATGAGCATGTAAACATGGTGGGTGGTACGGTGGTACAGTGGGTAGCACTGTCTCCTCACAGCAAGAACATTCGAATCTGACCTGGGCCTTTCTGTGTGGCATTTGCATGTTCTCCCCATGTCCGCGTGGGTTTCCTCCCACAGTCCAAAGACATGGAGCTAGGCTAATTAGAAACTACAAATTGCCCAGAGGTGTGAGTGTGTGAGTGAATGGTGTGTCCTGTCCAGGGTGTATTCCTGCCTCTCGCCCAATGCATGCTGCCCAGGATAAGCGGGTTTAGATAATGGATGGATGGATGTAAACATGGTCACTGTCGGCCTGTGTGTCTGTCTGTTGGTTTACTTGTTTGTATTTCTCTCTTTTACATTATGCAATATCTTTTTTTAACAAAGCTTGGCTTACCACAAACAGCTCCAGCTATTGTCAATTGTAGGTTGTAAGAAAAAAAGTGCTGGTTAAAAGGTTTCCATTAAATGTACCCTTTCATTCTCCGATTTCCAAGGCCAATGCACTTAACAGAACTCTAAATAGTTTAATTCATTTGAAGCTGGAATTGCAGCCCTGAGAATGGAGTTTAAATGTTTACCAAATTATATCCATTGAGGGCTGCTGAGCGGAACGAAGCCACATTGGATCACCGGTGGTCGCCCGCGTTGCTCCAGGAAATGAGAAATGTCCCCTGTCTACGGCCAAGCACTTTGAAACAAAGCGTCTGGAAGTTAAGAGCGTCCCTGGGGCCTGGGAGATACTCAACAGCACAGTTCTAGGGCGTTAACTGGACGATCTTCGCGGACGCGGAGTGAATTGACAAAACAGAAAAAAAGCAACAGCCTCCTTTATTGGAAAGTCATTCGCAGCTGAGAATGACGTGATGGACTTATTCACTGAAGCTTCCTAAGAGGAACAGTTGTCAGAGAAGTCAAACCATATGGCATCCTCAGGCTAGGCATTTGTCAGTTTGTTGATGATTCACGTGCAGGGAGGAAATTTGGCAGTAGCAAAGAAAAGCAGGCGGTGGAAGTGAATTGTGCGACAGTCTCATTTACGGTCTTTTTCAAATACAAAACGTAATTTTACAGATGTCTCATGCATACATACGAAATAACATATGTTATGCTAATGCACTAATAGACTCCGAGCTCAACGATGTGCTACTGTATGTCCGTACGCCAGATTCCCCATATTGCTTGCGAGGTTCCAGCTGAATGTTCATTTACGTGTTAATGTAGCGCCTGGAGTCGAGGAGCACACTAGAGACTCCTGCAACAGGTAGACGGATTCGGGGAAAGTGGGCGCGGTCGGTGCCCCACCCCACGCACTAATGCGAGGGAGCTCCGGGCGGGCGAGCACGACTGCGTTCCCCCTCGGGGGGCCAGCCAGGCCGACTCCGGCGCAGCCAGGCCGACCCCCCGCCCGTGTCGTCCGCCCGCGGCGAGCCCTGCGTCTTCTCTCCGACGTCTTCGGACGGACGCGTTTCTGGATCGCAGACGGAGCCGCTCGGGGTGGGGGGGGGGGGGGGGGGGGCCGTGTGGAGCAGGGGCCGCTGGGCGCCCGCCGAGTGGCGAGCCGTCTGCGCGTCCAGGACCGGCTGCCAGCTGTCTCGGTCCGTTGGGAAAGCGCTGCCCGTATGCGCGCCATGTCAGACGCTCATTGCGTCTGCAGGACGCAGCAAGTGTGTTCGCTGCTCCGCGTGTTCACCACCATTTCGTGATCAGAGACCACAAAATAAAGGCTAATATATATATATATATATATATATATATATTAATGTGGAAGGAAAATTCTAGTTATAATTAAAAGAAAGCTCAGACAAGGTTGCATTTCTTCAGAAAGCACAGATCCTTTGATTTTTGTATTGCTGCGCTTCAGATGTCCTACAACAGTGTTGTGAATAGTGTATTAACCGCAGAAAATCGCTAATTTTAATACACTACTCACAACACACTGTTGTGTTACTACTCTTACAACTGCCATTAAAACTTTAAATACCATCAAAACTCTACCTTTACTATTTTAATCACCTCTTTTGCCCTGAAATCACCTCTTTTGCCCTGAAATCCATGAAATAATAATAATAATTATTATTTTTATTATTATTATTATTACATGCTGAACCACTGGATTTCAAATGCACTACTTTTGAGTCACAAATAAATAAATGTAGGTTACATGTTACAAAGGGAGTTGTGGAGGTATGTTTTAACAAAATGACACGCTGCAGTATGTGTTGTTTTTAACACGTCTGTTTTTAGAGTGTAGCAGCAGTAAAAAAATATACCTGAGACACCAGACAAGGTGTATCCCTCTGGAAATAAGTTTCTATTTGCAGCAGGAGAGAGATTTGGATCCCCCATCCATCCCGAGTCACACCCTCCCAGTTCTACAATGAGCCAGAATCATTCAAAAGCTCTCCCATACCTGTCTTTTTCCACTGGGGTGTTACCATGACTACCATTTGCGAAGGGAAATGAATAAAATAACACCTGTCAATACTTCCTTTTTGGCAAACGGAAGCTGTAAATCAAATAAGCTCTTTGTTTTTCTGAATCCAGTCAGGGTCGGCTTCATGATTTCTTGTTGATCCGCACCACTATCCTTGATCAAAAGTTGATCGTTTTGATGCAGAGTCCGGTAATTTCCGGAACATCGGCGAGAAAGAGAGGCACTTAATCCGCCATCTCCGTTCTGTTTGGTCGTAAATGTCCATTCTTAATGCGATATGAGTAACAATTTTCATTACGAAATCTCGTTTGCCGTTGCCTTATAGCACCGATCTCCAATAAGAAGAGAACTGCACCCAGACGAATGATGAAATAGACAAAAGGCCAGTTACACAGGGATATCGCTAAAGCAATTTCATTTTCATTCATTACCCACTCCAGTTTTTGTTATGAATATTGCAGGTACATTAGACTAATCTCAGTGATTTAATTGCCCTGTACATTAGCTGTCTGAGAGGAGGCGTTTTATTATATCCCATTATTTACTGTGTTCTTTGGCCTGTACTGTATAAATGTACAAGCATCGACTATTGACTCCACAAAACGACAAATTTATCATCAGTGGAAACAGACAATCCCACCCCTGACAGGAAAGTATTAAAGTGAAGGCTCTTAATTATTTTTGAGTCATTAGAAAAAAAAGAAACACACTAATGCAATCAAATAAACAAAGACCGCAGTCACGTTCACAAAAACCATAGCTTATCGTCCATCTGCTTGAAAACTGGACTGGAATAGTATCAGAAAAAATGAAGTTTCGGCTGGAAAAAAGTTAATTTAATACAGACCTGTCTTCATATACATTTTCACACATACATTTCCACACAAGGCATATTGGTCAAGGACTAAACCCGCTACCTTTATTTATTACTTTTAGGATAAGAACTTGTAAGCCAAGTCAAAGTAAATATTATTTAATTCAAAATGTTTTATCTATGTACCTTTTCCTTGGGAATGTATGCGGCCTCATGCTTATCTGGCCCATAGGATGGGCATCATTTCCTCCCGGAACAAGGGTTCAGAACATGGTACTATGAAACCACACAGAGTGCTAGGCTGATATTTACTGTTTATAGAGGCAGGAGGACATATATTGTTTTTGTAGCGAGAGGGAAACGTGAGCGCAAATCCTAATGCCCAGCCACACCTCCACATCACCATTGCACTCTATCTCCCATCTAATCTCCACGGTCCAAGTAGTTATTATTATTACTATTTTTTTTATTTGCGCACTGTTTCGGGCGATGTTTTTATCCAGAACGCCTGACAAGACTGTCGTATCGTGTCTGCCGTGCCGGATGCAAGTAGCGCAGCGATGCCGGTGATGTAACAGCAGGTTAAAAACAAACCGTGTTCCACCACGACGGTGATAAGCGCAGGAAAGCCTGAACGCGTAGTCATAAAACAATAATGGAATTCTCAAGGTCTTTTCCGCCCGTCCGAGATCCCGGCGCGATGATCGGGGTAAATCACACATAGTGCTAACCTTGGAGAAAGGAGGGATTATCGGGGGAAGATGAGGCAAAAGGGGGAACATGGAAGAGAAAAATAAAAGCCCAGGCCGGGGGCTCGCTATGTGCCGTCTCGATAAAAGTTTTTTTTTTAATCGTTTTGTTTTATTTTCAAATGGTCCATATCTTCAGCAAACTATGCACAAGACAGCAGGAAGTCATACATCAGTTAGAGAGCTAGGTTATCAGCTATCAGAGATCAGCTACGCAGAGGTGGGTAACCCGGCTTCTAAGAGTAGAAGTACTAACCATGTATTTGCTCCACCAGCATGCACTAAACCAGCTGATTACACTAATAAGTTCTCCTGCCTGGCTGAAGAGTAGTGCTAATTAGAATCAGCTGGTTTAGTGCATGTTGGTGGACAAAATACATGGTTAGTACTTCTACTCTTTGAAACCGGGTTAGAGTTTACTATATTTGAGTAAACTCTAAACAAGCCATGTTCTTGAGGCCTAACATCTCTGGTTGGTTTGCATCTTTGGCTGAGCCTTCTGAGGTTATGCTGGTGCAGCCTTCTCTTTATGCAAGTCTGTGAGAGAGCCTCAATCATTCTGCACCCGAGCTTCATTATTTTCACACTAGCTCTGTTTAACTTAGCGGTAGACCTCAGGAGAATAATTACAGACTGAAAATTAATTACCAAGAAAGGTAGAAGTGGCAGGTTCCGTGTGTGTACCATGAATGCAAATGTTTTCTTCATCACGATGGCAAGAACCAGAGTATAATCAGGCAGCCACAACTGAAAGTTTTCATTAAGAAAAAAAGTGAATTATTTGTATAAAATTCTGTAATCTCCAAAAACTACAAACATTAACACCCCAAACACAAACACGCACCCACATACACATACACACATGCTAAGGGTTACTCTGACCAGCATAACATATATATAATCATGCCTAACATAGGACAATTTTATGATTATCATGCAACTATTTCAGGAGAAATCCACAGTGAGAAAATTACATTTTACTTGGACAGTACGACTAATCAATAGATGAGCCCGGTGATTGAACAACCCATCCATTGATATGTATCACCGTTGAGTTGCTTACACAGATACATCAGTGACACACCATATGGCTGATCATCTCGATGTCTCTCAGTCTTGTCATCGAGTGAACAAAAAGCTATTTCCAGATACACACTGAGGTTGAGTGTGGTGTCTTCAACTCAGCGCAAGGCCTTGGCAACATAAAAAACAGCCACTAGTTACGGCAGACATGGTCTAGTCTGGATGAATGCATGTACTTTCTGGGGCAAAAGGGAGGAGCCTCTGCTGCTGGGAGACAGCGGCAGCTTCCCTATTGGTTAATTGAACTGTTTGTCTCAGTGTGCCGGTTCTCCCTCCCCCCCGTGTGTGCTGCAATCTAAGTCTCGACTAAAACACACCAGCGAAACAGACAAAGCTATCGACCTAACCCAAATTATCTCCTAAAAACAGAATTGTGGACAAATTCAAAGAAGATTTTAATTCTGTTATATCACAGACTTGCCAAATACATGGCGTGACTTCATTGAAGGACCTTCAGCGCGTATGTTTGGATTCGCTGTTATCAAACAGAGATGTACTCGCTTGCTTGCCTACAGGATTTGGCAAAAGTTAAATTTTTCAAGCGTGGCCTACGGTATGCAGTCTGCTATCAAGTAAATACCCAGAAAAAAAATGGTCAGAAGAAGCAATGGTTTTGATCGTTTGCCTGTTACAATCAATACAATAATTTTCCCCAAATAGTGGCAAACTGATGCAGGTTTGTGGAAAAGTTTGCCTCCGGTAAAGTTTTCTGGTGCATGTTTCAGACCATGCCTGGCCAGAACACTCTGATTGGTTGGGAAAATACAACTATCACGGGAAGGTTGCCTCCTTCGTTTATGCCTAGAACGTCAAGGCATCGGCCAGGCTCTGTTGAACGAAGTGAAAAAAGAGACTGGCTCGCGAGGCTAGACATAGTCTGACTCACAGGATATAGACTGTGGGTATAAGCCTGCCATTGGCTGACTATTTCAGTCTGTGGTGAATGCTCCGTGCAAGGACATGATTTGCCTGTGACACGCGCACATGACTACATAACCCAACACTGTACGTCTCACTGAGTGATGACAAACCACAGAGACGAGAGCACACCTAGAAGAACGGGCTCATGAATGCGATCACCCCCTATTTCAGCCCCCTCCTGCCACCTGGCTCCTCCCTTTCTCTAAATGTTTTTCCCCTCAGTAAACACTCCGACCCCTGTACAAAGCAGCTTAATGGAAAGAAAGAGAAGTGGAGAAATCAATCAAGAAACAACCATTTTAATTAGGAGAGCACCCCCCCCCCCCCCCCCCCCCCCCCCCACCAGAGCAGTGGTGCTGCCCCAGTGTGATTAACAAGGCACCCCGCCTGTTACTCAGCGTTCACTGGAACACAATCCAATCTGAAATGAAGATCCTTCCCACCATTTTTCTCCGGACGGGCCTGGGGAGGGGGGGGGGGGGGGGGGTCAGCCGTAATTAATACGCCACTGGCACGCCCGCCCTGCTCCCTGAAGTCCCAGCACGGCGAGGCCAACTCCGGGCTCCGCCCTGCACTCCGAGGGAGATGACTGGCGGCTCGTCCGAAAGCACTTGAGCGCCGCAGAGCGACCGGCGGTCTCGTTATCACTGAAGGCTGGCGATGAACAATCGATTGTGATGAAAAGGGCGTAGCAGAATACAGGAAGGGACGGTGACACACCCCGGCTCCACTCCTGGGCCGTCTACGTGGAACCTCTCGCCTCTCACGCTATCCTTAACCCAGTAGAAAATATGGGCTACTAATATTTTTTCTGTTAAAAAAAGATTGATGTCCACTTAACCTTCTCATAGCCTATCAGAAGTGAAAAATAGGGGAATCCCGCCTTTAATTGATGTTGAGTGACACCTCTCGCATACGTGCACTGCGTGATTAGCAGAGCAGTGAGACCGAAAAGGCAAAAGATATTTCGTGAGTATATCGTGCTCAGATACGTTCATAATTTGATCAGAACATGATATAAATGACTGAAATTTATCAAATTAATTGTAGGAAGGTTTATCCCCACAGTTCAGCTACCGGGAGTCCGCTTGGAGTACCGTTTTCACATTCTTTTATTCTTGGTGAGTGAGTTCGCTTTTAGCTTGCTAACATGTCCAATCTTTAATGTGAAGGAGGCTAGCCCCGGTTAGCGGCGCTAAGTTAAATTCTGCTCAGTTCACGAAATTGGTCAATTTAAGATGTTGATTTGAGTTGCCACGGTATGCATATTGGTATGTATTCGGTAGAACATGTGTTATGTTTACCATTCGATCATTTCGTCGAATTAACTGAGCCTTTGTTCATGGTTTTGTAATATAAAAATTATGCTAAGCGAATGCCACATTAAGAAAAGCCATTACCGCATTTGTTTTGTGAAAACCTGAACATGTTTCATGTCGGTGACTAACTTTTATGTTAATATAAATTAAGTTGAAGCACTTAATATAGGCTAGCTGAATAAGCTAATTGATAAGCACTTATTCCAGCTACATAAGCTATAATATTATTCAGTTTATTTCATGTGTTAAAATGAACTGCCAATTCATTTTACAGTTGAATATTATACTGTACAGTTAAAAGAGATGTTATTTTGAGTTGATACTTGAAATTAGAGAACTAGAGTAAAATAGATAAAGGGCCTATAATGTTATTACTCTAGTATTATGTTGTGTACCACAGAGGACTGTTAGCCCTGTTTCATAATACAGGTCAGGTCTTTTGGAGACCCTGGTTTTTGTAATCCTGTGATTGTGATGACCCGAACTTCTGAAATCCTTGCAATATGAAACCAACTGGACTAAATAAAAAATTATACAGTGTAACAAATAGCCAAACTCTGGTGCGTATTTTAGCAAAGGAATTAGGTGTAGAAACAGCCCAAAACTCAACCTTGCCGAAACTGAGCTGATTTTCCTCTCTTCTAAGTCTTAACTGAGCCAAGGCATCTCTTACTGTTGATAACACCACAGTGTCAGCATCTCAGTCAGCCATAGTTGAGTCTTAACTAAACTTCCTTATGTGAATCACATGAACAGGACTGCACATAAAATTTACAAACAGCCAGCATACATTATCTCATACACCTGGGATATGCGCAGAAATAAAGATGTGCACATGTGTCATGAATCCCATATTGTTTTTTTCCATAAGAACATTTTTAAGAACAAAAGTAAGAATAATTTAAAAAAGGTTTTGTGAATGAGGCCCATTGAGCCTACCCAGCTGCAGTGACTTCTGAACGTACCTGTCTAAAAAGAAATAGCAGAATAACTGCTGGTGGTGTTCGGAGGGGTTATGTGGTCAGAAGAAACCCGTGCTCCTCTTGCATCCCCTCCCTCAAAATGTAGCACAACCAAATGATAAACACATTTGCAGAGGCCATCATGAAGAAAATTACCCATAATCAGGGGTTGACACGAGTGGCGCACAAGTATGCATTAACGGCAAAAAGATTAAAATGCACGGCCATTTTATGTCATAATGATGCAAATGCATTCCTATTTTTAGGCACGCATTCTGTTAGGACATGAAATTGCCATGCTTTTTAGTATTTTTGCCGGTAATGCGTACTAGCGTACCACTTATGTCAACCACTGCCCATAATCCATTGTTATAGCTGTGGGATCTGAGTTCTAAAGGAGCTGTGGTGTGAACAACACGTGGTCTGGGATCTCATCAATGCTTGAGCAGAACAGAAGGAGAGCTGAGCCCTTTTCAAGTCCACTTCCCATGTGAACACAAAAAAGACAGAGTGCATTTGCAGCTGGTTCACTTTTTTGGTTCGCTTTAAAAGAACTGAGTTTAAGGGTGCTTTCACACCTGCCTCGTTTGGTGTGGACCAATCAGTCTTTTATTTAAGTTTGGTTTGTATTGACAAACCAAACTTAAATAAAAGACTCCACCTGCACTCGGGTGTACACTCAACGAACTAACCTTGGTTGCAGAAAAAAAAACAGTGGTCTTGGTCCTCTTCCAAGTGAACCCTGGTGCAGTTTGTTGCTGTAACTATTTGGAACAAATAGTTCCAGCAACACCAGAACTTGCCTTCTGCTTAGCAGTGTATTTATATCACACTCATTGTGTTTGTGTTCAACCAATAAGAGCTGCTGGTAATGATGGCAGATTATAAGTAATAAAATAGTGGCACAATGTGTTCGATACTCCATTGTCTTCCCTGTAACGTTAGGCGAATGCATGCCTGAAAACTGGAATACCCGTCAGATTTCTGACCAATCGGGTGGCACGGTGGTGCAGTGAGTAACACTGTTGCCACACAGCAAGAAGATCGTGGGTTCGAATCTCAGCTTGGGGCCTTTCTGTGTGGAGTTTGCATGTTCTCCCCGTGTCCGCGTGGGTTTCCTCTGGGTACTCCGGTTTCCTCCCACAGTCCAAAGACATTCAGGTAGGCCAATTGGAGACCATGAAATTGGCCATAGGTATGAGTGTGTGAGTGAATGGTGTGTGTGCCCTGCGATAGATTGGCGGCCTGTCCAGGGTGTATTCCTGCCTCTCGCCCAATGCATGCTGGGATAGGCTCCAGCAGCACCCCCCGCGACCCTGCTCAGGATAAGCGGGAATAGATAATGGATGGATTTCTGACCAATCATCGAATAATCTTGTGTACAGACATCGCCTTATTTACGAATTGGTGTGCTCAGATCGTTGAAATGTGAAACCGATTGGACTAAATAAAAATGATTCAGTGTAACAGTTGGCCAAACTCCGGTGTGGACTTTAGCAAAGGAACTAGGTGTAGAAACAGCCCAAAACTCAACCTCGCCGAAACTGAGCTGATTTTCCTCCCTTCCAAGTCTTAACTGAGCCAAGGTCTCTCTTACTGTTGATAACACCACAGTGTCTGCATCTCAGTCAGACATAAGCCCTGGGGTGACATTAGACTAGGAGCCATCAATCACTGGTAATGTAGCATCAAGAGCTGCCCATTTCTAACCGCCTGCTCTTCTCTTCCACTTGCTAGCACTTTACGACCTGGACCCGTAACAAAATGTTTTCTGTTGACTTTATTTAATTTTCCTCCTTCAATATGGAACATGAGTATAATGATATGTTGCCTTGTTTAATGTGTGAGTTTTCAGCCAAATACCATACGTAAGTGTTCATTTAAGCAAGGCTTTTTACATGCTCAGTTCTCACTGGCTTGGAAAATGTGCTAATGACAGATGTAAACACATCTTGAAAAGTCCTTAGAAACTGTTTAAATTAGCAATTCATTTATATAATTTAAAATTAATGCAATCAAATGATCCTTCTTAAGTAGAACCAGTGCTTCACTAATTAATGTAACCAAACATCAACAGACTAATGATTCTCTCTACAAAATGAAATAAAATAATTAAATATCATTTAAGTTTGGTCAAACTGCTTTGATTGTGGGGTTACTGCTAAAATTGCCTATGGAATATTGTGAAATCACCGCACAACTTTCTCATTGTATATTAAAGATTATTTATAATTGATATTTCTGTTAATGAATGTTAATTAAAAGGCTGAATATTCATTTTTATCTTCCTTTTAAGGGACCGGACATGTTCAGAATATGTCTCTGAAAATTATATTAAATCGCAGTATCCCCCCATTAAGACTCCTGCAAACGAAAGCAGTTAACCACTTCAGTCCTTAAGCTGGCTCTTTATCAAGGCTTTCTATGCCTTTAATTGATTTTTCTGGGTTGAAAGAGAGTAAGAGACCTGCTCTGTCCCTCCGGTCCTTGTCCTTGAATGCAGCCGCGGCTGAATGGGAACGAGCGGACCAATAAGCGCCGCGACGGGCGTACTTGCACGACTCGCTCGGAAATCCGTTTCCTTTCCGCTCGGGCGCTGCTCGGCGGGCCACGGGCGGGTTCGCGGTGTGACCTGAAGCCGTTCGGCGGGCCACGGGCGGGTTCGCGGCGTGACCTGAAGCCGCTCGGCAGGCCACGGGCGGGTTCGCGGTGTGACCTGAAGCCGATAAAACTTCTCCAGAGCTGATTGTCTTAGCCGTAGTGGAATGTTCATGCCGTACGTTGAGTGGCGGTGTATAACGCATGATGGTTAGGGAGCTGGGATGTTGTAAGCACTGTAAGATTGCAGGTTCCGTTCGCATGTGGAGCGCTACAGGCTGTAAGCTAAGCTAAGCCTGTCTGGGTCAAAAAGCATCTGCTGAATGGGTACTAATGTAACCGCGCGTGCCGGTGTGAGCCCGCATGTGCATTTGTCAAGAGAGCCACTGGCAAGTAGGTTTCTTAAAGGTTCACTTAGCGGCATGTGTAGGACGTACGGCTGGAAATGAATACACAAATGGTAGAATACTCCTTTACTGTGTAAAATGCAAATACCGCAAAGAATAATGGCTACTCAAATAATTTACACTGTGTGCGTGTATGCATATTTGTGTGTGTGTGAGTGCATGCGTGTGTGTGTGTGTGTGCGTGCATATGTGTGCGTGTGAGTTAGTGTGTGTGTGTGTGTGTGTGATGAAAACCTGAGCAGCAAAAAATCCAGTCTGTCTTCTGAACTGTTGAAGATCCTTGTCAGCAGACTCACTGAGCCTGTTCAGGCTAACATTTTAATAAAATAGCTGCTACTTCAGAGGGTGATCGTTTGATAGGATTAGAGCAAACAGCTGTTGTTGTACACTTCATATTTCTCGCTGCTGGCTTGCATTTCCTGTTTTGCAACAGTTTGCGCTGTCATCACACAGTCAACCGGCTCAGCCTCCAGACCATTACCGGAACATTCTCATGACAGACATTCTCTCTCAGCCTAACACACAGAAAGTTCTCTCAACCTCTCAGTCTACGAGCCGCCACAACCCTGACCAGAAACATTGGTTCAGGAAATGGGACGAAGATGAGGTTTGAAATGGTTCACACGTAACAACACACAACCACAACTCCTAATGAATCCATTGATTTCAGGGAAACAATCGGACTGAGTCACCCCGTCAAACAATATGCCAATTATGAGGAACAGTCCATTCCGTTTAAATCTCCACCTGTAATGTCCTTATTTTTTCTCTTGCCAAGGGGACGCCGACGTTGTACGGACGAACAGAGGCTTCTCACCTCTCTCGTCTCTGTATTGCGTTTAGCATTTCCAACTTACGGCGGCGTGAGCTCAGCATTAATAAGTAAACAATCAGAGACTGTGGTGCGATTAAGTATTCATAACGCCAGTATAGTGTATCAGAGCAGGGGCTGCGGAGAGCGTTGAATTCTAAAGTGGGATTGCCGACCGATTGCTTTAGTACCACCGCTGGGTTTGGCTTTGTTATTTCTTTTGTTTGTAGACCTGCCATACAGGGTATCTGATGATGAAACCGCTCACACGAAGGAGGGGGGCAGTGGGGGGTGTCCAGCAATCCGCGGACATTTATCTTCAAAACCTTTCAAATTTTCTGTGGTTTTGAAGTGGTGGAGCTCTTTGAAATGAAATGGCGGAAGCTGGTTGCTGTGATATATTTATGGAAGTCAGCTATGTTTTTTTACTTGTGGTCGTGTCAAAGTTGGAAAAAGGAGGAGGGAAATTTTGTTATGAATGCGTGTTTTCTTATGCAACTGGCAGCGCACCTCTTCTTGGTTGCCACATGAATACTTTATTCACACTCAGAAATATCCTTTTCTGGGAAATCACCAAGGTTAATTATTCAAGGAGGATTCTCAAACACCCACAAATATCTCTGCAGCCCCCACAACCGCTGCTTTCTGTCTATACGTACAGTTGAATTCTAGGCATTTAACAGCATATCCAGCGCAACCAACATAGCTCGCGTTCTTTTTGTGCACGTTTTTTATATGGCTGGATACAAAAGAAATTCAGGTTAAGAAACTTGCTCAAGGACGCAGGCGGCAGTGCCCCACCTGGGAATTGAATCAAAAGCCGTGGCCTAGATCCCTAACCACTACACCACACCGCCTCCTATTTCTTCTGTTGTCTATCACACATCCTAATCTAGCCCCTCCTCAAACACACTAAGCTCTTAGTAAGCCACAGTTAAAGCAATGGTCAAGGGCATCTTCTTATCACACACTAATTCCAGATAATTGATTTGTCTTATAATGTCTGCCGCCTCACCAGTTGGCCTGATCATTACCCGAAATCTTGGCAAAAATCCTACCCCAGGAAGCCACAGAGAAACGCAGAAAGGAGAAGATAAGAATTCTCCGGAAGAGGATTTTGACAGGATGAGGTGATTCACGCTCCCGGGCCGGTTCTGCTACGAGCTCCAGGCCCATGCAGTATTCGGGAAGCTGAGGGAGATCAGAGAGATGTGTGTCCTTCAAAGCTCTGAGGTTCTCAAACCCCACCTTCAAGGCGAGCTAGGCCACTGTCCATTAATGCCACAGGGCCTATACACCAGAAGTGATTAATTTACCTCAAAGTATTTCCACTGGGCTTTTGATAGTGTTTCTCTCTCTGTCCAGTCGCGATACCAAAGAAGAACAACAACAAACAAAAAAGGTTCGGTCAACTCTTCTGCCAGGAGCCAGGAATTGCGTCGTCTTGCTGAAGCATGTAAATTCGTTGTCTGTCGCATGCTGAAGTCAAACATGGTTTGTCGTCATTTTTCAACAAAAAATGCAGGGTTCGAACCCGTGTTTCAGTGTGAAGACGCACAGCTGTCTGTGGGTTTTAAAGAGTGCATAGTGTCCCCCTTCTCAAATCAGCACCGGTTTTATGTAATTCAGTCATTTCTGTTTTATTCCTTACAATCTCTTCCATTAGTCTTGCTGGAAAACACGTTAGTGTCGATGTCTAAAACATTATACATTTGATTAATTTACCCATTTATTAATTATTTTATATATTTATTTACTTATCTAATGCCTTTAAGTATTATTTGTGCTCATCCACAAGTAAAAGTATTATTTAATGCCTGCGATAGCTTTTAAGTACAATCAGGAGTTTAATGCACTCTGTTACATTTTCATAGTACCGCTCCACACTTTGAAACCACGACTCTTGAAAATCTGAGTCTGTGCTTCTATTCAGCCAGTGTCATAAATTATCTTGGACTCCGATCCTCGTTCAGATTCCAGCGTGGCTGCGGGGAGTTTGGATGAGGATTTTTTGTTGAAAAATGTCTTTGACGGATGGCTTTGTTGTGCTGCCATTTGAGAAGAATGTGTCAGGGGCGCGTCCTTCGTTTTGGGTCGTCCGCAGAGCCGAAGGAGAGTGCTCGTCGCGGCAAAAAAATCCAGTCCGCCAGTGGCTCATGGACGTCGGCCAAACAAAAAACACTTGAAGCCCGCGTTTGGAATTCCTTCATCAAGGACTCCATCCCAGTCATAAAATAATAATAAGGCCCCCGTTTTTAAAAATTTAAAGTCTCAGAGATACATTATTGAAGTGTGTCTCTTTGACTGATTCTAAAAGGAGGGGAAATCTGTCGGTATAAAGTATGAAATGCAGAACTCCTGAGACCGACGCAGAAATTATGTGCTGCTCTCTGTGACGGCTGAGGCAGCGCTGTTTTTGTAAAAAATAATTGCGGTTTTGCCATAACGCTAGTAAGCGGCGCATTCGAACCCCAAAATCGTATTCTCAAATATTTTAACTGTCAAGGCGTAATTGTAAAACGCTAGCGCCAGCAAAAGGTGCTGGCGAATTTGGGCGCGTTCAACTAAAATATGGTGATTTTGTGACATCAGGGTTTAGCAGAACTACAGCACAGTTGTAAAAGAGGCTAGTTTGATAGGAATTAATACGTTGTGGGTGTGATGGGCGTTTGGCTTCATTGTAACCAATCAGATTGTCCCATTCCTTTCCCTTTAAAAACAGCGCGTTAGCACAACAGCTGACTGCTAATGCTGTCATGGCTGAAGAGCGAGCCCCATTATGAGAGGCTCTGTTATGAGCCTCTGTGCAATCCGCCATGATATCAAAACAAAGGTGAAACCGATTCTCATTTTCATGTTTATTTCCCCCGCAGGTGGAATATATTTTCCATGTATACGCTAGTCATTGTTGCTTTGCGGTCAGTTTTAGTTTAATACCACCATTTAATTTTTTATAATCACCGTTTCATTAATTTCAGACGTGCACTTGATAAGACGAATGTACGCTCACCAGAGAAGCGCTGCCCTGCAGCCAATCGGGCGCCACTCTCTCGCCCGTTTTATGCGCCCATTGATGCACACCTATTGCGTTTTTTTATTGCGCTTGTACAGCTGCATATACGTGCACTGAACCAATTCAGGTTAAGTACCTTGCTCAAGGGTGCAAAAGCATCATTCTGGCTGTGAACCGAACCTAAATTACAAGCCCCTTAAATTAACCATCATACCAACCTGCTAACACTGTATTGCAGAATACAGCTTATCTCAAAGACCACTGACTTTCTTAAGGCTATTTTTTACTGTATCTCCCAACCAGTCCAGACATCTGAAACACATAGGTGCAGTTGTCTATAAAAAGCTGACATTGGCCTGCATAACTCGATGCAGCTTGCAAATTTTTTCTTGACACAATGAAAGACTCATTCATAAAGCAGTAGTAGGACAGACAGATACAATCCCTGGTTAAATGGCACTCCTCACTGCCGCTATGAATAAAAAGATAGAGTTCATTTTGTTTTTTGAACAGATACAGATAGAGTTAGTGTTGCCTCTCCACGCCCCTAATGCTTGCCTGTAGGATGTTGGTCTCACATTTAAAATGTGCAATTCTGTCACATTAACACTGGTTTAATGTCTGTCTCTGTCTCTGTCGCTCTCGATCTGAAATAATGTGCTCTGTTTTGCCGACAGAGTTTAGACAGCTCAACCTCCGATGCAAAAAAAGGCTTCAGTTTGTTCCGACATCTCCAATCTCCCCACCTCTCCCTTTCTTTCTGTCTCACTCAAAAAATTCAGTTCAGTTCAAATTAAAATACCTTAATGGCATGAATGACAAAATGGTAAATATCAGCATGAAATTCTGTGACAACCATTTTGGTTTAAACGTGTGTGTATATATATATATATATATATATATATATAGATAGTTATTATTCCAATTTGTATATTTTGAAATTAAATTAATGACCTGTGAGAAAATATGTTCATTTTGTGTGGATTAATTTGTCACGTGACATCACTTCCGTGAAGCTGACAGGGTGTGTGCAGCCAGCCACTTAAGCCTGCCTGTGTCAGCCAGCATTAATAACTATACTGAGTCACCACACACTCTGCCTCTGTATCTTACACACACATGCGCAGGCGCACACACACACACACACGCTGTACTTACTGATGGCTTTGGAACATTCAAAAAGCTCACAGAAAGATTTTTTAAATGACAGTACTGATAATATACATCATGTAAGAAAACCAACTGTGAATCCATCATACCTCCATTGCTGCCACCTGCTGATTGTTAGACACATTTGGACAACCAAACAAACTTCAGTGATTCAGCACTGAACACAACATTTTTCAACATTTTTGTAAAATTTCATCAAATTTTTGGTAAGATACCAAATTCCGGCGGATTTATCGAACATGCGCAGGCAGCTTTTTCTCCCACATCCAAGTGCGTATGTCGATAAACACCAATCAATCATAAATGAAAACCACGTTCACAGAACTTGCAATTAATATAAATGGATGTCCCTGAAATACCACTTTAGGAGCTCAGAATTACATTGCAGGCAATTTAAGGAGATGGCCGAGGAAGCGGCGAAGGGGGAAAAAAAAAAAAAAAAAAAACCTGAATCGGAGACTGAAGTGCTGTTAATGGAAGTAGAAGCCAGATAATATATTTTATTCAGTAGTGTAAGCAGTGGACCGTCAGGGCCGGGGGAGACTAAAGCCTGACATAGCCAATGTTGTAAACTCCACGTCTCAAGGTCCGCACACTGTGAAAAACGATAAAAGGAAAACGGTTTGACATGAAACTGGAGGCAAAGGAGAAATTCCCAGCCCACGAACGACGCACGTCAGCCACGGGGGGGAGGTCACTGGGAGTTCGACCGAGTTGTCTACGCCGGACGAAGGCATCGGCCAAATCGTGCGAGAGACGCCGCTGTCTGGAATTACCCCGGAAGGGGGTACGGCGACGTTTCCCCGTTCTTGCACAGGCTCGGAAGGAGGTGTCCCGCCAGTCGAAATGGGCTCATGACTCATTCGTCATCCTCCGCAAACAAGGCCGGGCCGGGCCTGGTCTTCGAACGTGCGCTCTCTCCAAAGAGTGCCACGCTCTGAAGCTTCTAATGAAGCCCGGTCAGCCTTAGCAATGAAGGCCTAAGATGTGACATCTGTGCCCTATTCATAGGAAACTTCCTTCATGTGTTTTATGGAATTTATATTCACTTGCAATTAAACTTTAATTGGATTAATCAGGATTATGCAAATGAAGCATCGCCTGTGTTACTGTTGAATCCAATTGTGGTTTTTATATAATATAATACTCACATTGACTTCAGATTTATTCAAATAATTTTGCAACAGTATTTTTAACGCCTTCTGTATCATCTCTCTTTTTTTAAGTCTGAAAATGACATACCCAAAATAAAATGCTTACTATTCTTAAAACCTTTTGACTACAGGCATAATCTCGCTCTCTTCTGAAAGATAAGCCTTGGACATTTGATTCGGTCAGAGAATTACCCTAAATAGTGCAAGTGCAAGTTTTTTTCTCACCTAAAAGATGGTTTATTTGAGTGGACACAGATGCTTGTGGGTGTGCCTGGTGGGTTTATAAACACAGTGGAGCCGCAGCCACAATGCTGGAAAAATCCTGGTTCAAATTTGATGACAGTACCAGCAGAAATGAGCATTCTGCCTTCCTTCTTTAAGCTTCGTCTAGACGGGTTTCCAAAAAAGGCCATTTGGTCAATCAAAAAGGACACTTGGTGGGGTGTCGTAGCCTGCAGAGCACTGTCCACATGCTCATTACGAGACGCGATGCCGGCGGTTCGAGTCCGACCGCGCGACCTTTGTCGCACGTCTCTTCCTCTCTCTTCCCCTGTTCTTCCTGTCTCTCTACACTGTCCTGTCCAGTGAAAGCTGAAAAATACAAACGTTTTAGAGCTCTCGTGAAATCTGTTCAGATGCTAAGAACAAACGAACATACGAAAACTTGGATAAATCCCAAATTGTTTGCGTAAATGCAGTTAAGGATGATTTACAAATTCGTTCAGCTCATGTTTGATAAATGAGGCCCATTTGTTATTTTTTTGTTGTTGTTTTGCTTGTTTTTTTTTTTTTGGCAAGGTGGTTTGAATTTAAGAAGTGGATCATTTTGATGAATTTACAGGCCATTTTCGAGAAATTTGACTGAGTTTTCACAGATATCTCATTTTAAAAAACAACCCCTCTCCTGTCCGTTAATGATTGACGTGATTTATGAAAATGTTCATGTATTTATTCAGGCGCTCATAACCCAAAAGAAGCAGGTTTGATTCCTAAGCGGAGCACAGCTCTTGTGCCCTCGAGTAAGTCTCAGTCTGACCTTCCTCGGTAAATTATCCACCTGCATGAAAAGATGAAAATTGTATTTTACACATTTAATGTGCCCAAGACATTCTGCAAATGGATGTGAGCACAATGAGTGAGTAAGTGTTTAATAGCCAATGGAGAGGACATAAAGCCCGTGGAAAGGACTGCTCACTGAAATGTAATGACTGAACAACTGGGTCTAAAACAATGCTGAAGAACAGGGCACACCAGTCCTGGGTCAAATACGTATTTGTTTTAGATTCAAATACTTTTCTGTGCTCTGTTGATCTTGCCTGGTGTAATTGAGCCTGCCTATATGAGCAGAATGCGGGGTTTGAACTTTTTGAGAGTATTTCATTGGTTCCAATACACCAGACAAGATCAGTAAATCGTAGAAAAGTGTTTGAATCCAAAACGAATACGTATTTGACCCAGGTCTGGGGTACACAATGCGCAAATTTGTTTCCGTATTTGTTTCTGTAGTATACTTACAACCTTTTCCAACCTGCACAAGATATAAACTGCCAAATTATCCTAAACTGACTCAGCAATGAACCTGAGGAGACAGAAGGGAATATTTGCCATTAACCTGTAATTGGAGGTTATGTTTTGTTTTTTTTTAGACGAAAGCGAAATAAATAATGAACCGAGTGTTTACCGAATTAAAAATACACGCTTGAGTAAATAAGGAGATTAGCATCGCCCCTGTATCCGCCAGTGACTCCTCGCCGGTTTTGCCTGGTTTTAGTGGATTAAAAAAACCGCCGATTAAATGCTGTTATTATAATTTGGAGGCTGGGGCTCAACTAGCCTGTCAAGCCGGCTCGTGCCATCGGGCTTTGTTGTTACTGAGTGAATATTAAATTTGTAGAAAGAATTCAAAAAGCAAATGTAGGTTAAGATGGGGAATGAAGAAAGAAATAAATAAATAAGCCATTAAATGATGCCTAATATTGTGGTACATTAATAACCACATTAGGTTTATTAGCTGCGACCGCAGCTCTATATCTCTGTTGGTTGGTCGGTTGGTTGGTTGGTCGGTCCACAAAAGCGTCCCACCCCGTAGCGGCCTCAGTTTTCGCCCCAGGAGGCTGAAATTTGGCATGGACGTTGGTCATGACCGGAAGGTACAGCTGAGTAACTTTCAGGCCGATTGACTAAGAGGGGGTGTGGCGATGGGTGTGGCCTATCACAAAAAGGCGCATAACTCCCTAATGGATTCACAGATTTTCACAAGGTTTTGTGGAAAGGTTGGTCATGAGCCAAAGAAGAGGTCATGTGTTTGTGTGAGGGTGTGTGCGTGGGTGCATGCACACATGGATGCATGCGCATGTGCAGTCGCAGCTGATTTGCGCTTGTTTGGTTCTACAGGTAACTGCTCCTACAGAATCTTAACTTTGACAATGACTATACCTTGACATGGTGCCAGGGTTAATAAAATTGGGTTAGGACAGGGTGTGCCTACCTATGATTGGTGTCAAATCAGAAATCAGCTCCTGTTATTTACATGTCTGGTTCACATACAGTTTGGCACCAACAGGTGCTTACATCACAGGCTGTATTAAACTTATTTCAATAGACCTACATTTTTTTTGTGTCAGCCAGTAAGACACAAAAATCTTATTGGGTATTTTATGAACAATTGCTTCTCATGTTGCAGTTTCACTGGTAACTCAATTTCACTAACTTTCTTTACAGTGATTTCTCTATGGTGTCTCAACCTCCATAATTGTCAATGCTATGTTAGAAAAGTAGAGTATTAAAAGGTATAATGGCTTAATGTCATGATATTATTGATTGCAATTAATTACCTCTCATTTCAGTTTCACTGGCCAGTTCAAGATTAATTATTTCTACTGTCACAATTTCATTGGATATCTCACAAGTAATTATATTTCATGATGTGATCGCATTGGTCACTTAAAGATGATCTCTGTGCTTGCAGTTTTATTGGTCACTATGATTAATGACCTCATGTCATGACTTAATTGGTCTGCTCATTATGAATCACTCCTCCTGATATGATTTAATTGGCCAGTTCATAATGAATTAGTGTCCTGTTCCTACATATGATTTATCTTTAAAGAGTAATATGCAACATATGTATTACTGTTAGTGGTAATATAATGTCAGTTATAGCTGGTTGGTATTTTTAAGCCATTGTGGTTAAGAGCATCTGCTAAATTCCAAAATGAAAGGTAACTATATACAGTAAAATAATATGTATTGTACCAATTAACTGGAATATAGTTGATATCATATTTTCTCAGGACTAACCCCCTTGGTATATTGGATTTTTAGATATCTTCAAAGGAAGGAAAATGGCCATGGTTTACACGGTTCTCCAGCAAGACTTATGCCCCCCCCCCCTCCGACAAGGGTAACTATCACTTCCATGAGGATGCAATATAGCGAAGGGTAACGGCAATAAACCGTAAAACGAAACAAGGCAATAAACAAACGTGCGGGTTAGAGGGGAAATTGTGCTCTGTTAGCGGCAGCGCTCGGGAGCTAGACGCTCTGGAATGAGCGGGACTCACGGCGAGCGGCGCATTAATCGTCCTCTCAGCGGGCGCTCGTCGCACGGACCACTCCGGTAGCGGACGAGAGTTTCGACTCCATTATCCCACCGCCGCAAAACTCATGGGCGAATTAGCGGGCGGAGCGAAGCGAAGGGACAGGTGCGAGACCGTAAAATGGATTCAGTTAGCGCGGACGCAACACGACAAAGCAATCTGTGGGAGATGAGGGCTGCTAACGAACAGCCGTGACCATGTCGAGGTTTCACCACTTCTGTCAGGTTTGAATGTTATCGCCTGTCTAATTGCTTGTTTCCCGTTACAGGCTTCATGCTGAATGATTACTTTTAAAAAAAGTTCTCCCGCTAAACATCTTCCTCAATCGGTTCTTTGTGATGTTTTAAGAGGGGGCGGGGTTCATGTAGCAAACGAACCTTTTCCCTGACTTTACCAAGGAATTTCAGAGGAAAAGAGGAAAGCATTTGGCAAGGTTCGAGACTAAATCTGTAGTTCACCAAGGAAGCACAATATTCTTTATTTAAACTGAAACAGTGATACAATGAGTCAGGTGAGAAGGCAGGGAAACTATTGGCTCGTCAGTTGAAATGTAAAGAAGGAGCTTGCCAAACAGGTGGGATTAGGAACAAGAAGGGAAAGCTTCACTCTAATCACAAAACCATAAATAATGTATACCGACAGGTCTATGAAGAACTTCATGTACCAGACTGTCAGTTAGACTTAGACACAATACAAGCAATTTTTTTAAGCACCTTAATTTACCTTTCAGATTTAATCAGACCTTCCAAAGAAGGGCGCGAGATGGTTTGACTGCTTAATAACCCACAAGGAGCTGCTAAGAACAATAAGACTATTGCCTAAGGGTTTCACTGTTCTGCAGAAAAATTACTGAGCAGTTTGCCCCTAAGATTTTGAAAATATTTGATGACATCACATTACTGGCATTCAGCAGATACTCTTATCTAGCACAACTGCCACTATGTTTAGCCTTTTTTTTACATGGTGTTCATTTATACAGCTAGATACTGAAGCAATTCAGGTTACTCGCCTTGCTTTGGGAAACAATGGCAGTGTCCTGCCTGGGAATCAAACCTGCAACCTTTAGGATAGCCCATGTTCTTTACCCATTACACTACACGTCCCCCCCCCCCCCCCCCCCCCCAACCACCCCTTAATGTCAGAGATAGCAAGAGTGTGGAAGTGGCCTCCAGTCTCCTTCCTGTTCCATGATGGTACATTTTTCACTAAGTTGCTAGCATGAGGGCAAAGCGTGTCAAATTATAATGTGGAAATTATAAAGCCACAACAACCTTAGATGCCTTTGGATTATGGTCTGGAAGGCAAAAGCCCTGTGTAGCTCAGAGGCAACCAAATCCTTTGAAGCTGCAAGTCTTCAGTCGTTTTGACTAAGTCTATCTGGGCTTCACCTGGAATGAATTTTGGTCTGGGCCAGGTTGGGTCTGGGCCAGGTCGTCAGACTTGCATACCATGAAACTGAACCTATAGCAGCCACTGATGTACTTAGACTTTCTCCATTCGCAGTATGTACCGGTATCGATAGCAATGTTGTTCATCATAGCGCTGGAACCATTAGTAGAGGCCGCGAGATCGCATGCGTAAATAATGGGGTTCACAGTGTGGGTTCTGGAGAGCAAACCGTCAGATTTTGCAGATGCTATACTAGTCCTAATATCAGAACCCCAAACCTCTGTGCTTCTCTTTGAGGATTTTGCCAGACATTTCCTGGTATAAAGTGAACTTGGCTACATCTGATCTGAGGTGATAACCCTGTCATAATGGTGTCATAAGAATGAATTCCAGAAATATAAATTTCAATGGACGTGATAATTGAAGTATTAGGGGATACCTTCCTTTAAAAATCATGGTAGTTTAGAGTAATGATAGTCTTGACACACCTTTGAATTAAGTATGAACTCTTATTCAAGAGCTGAGACAAACTTTTGAATCATAGTATGGGGTAAAATCCAAGTTTAAAAAATGGCCATGGTTCCAAAACAGAAGTGCCTCATGTGTATGCTACATCTTAAGCACACTCGTTAACCTTTTAAAATCTAGAGACAGAATGTTTAATCAATGGATCTCCGCTGGAAAATGAGGCAGAATGAATCTGCGTACTATATCACGGGCTGTAATGGACAAAGGGGGACTAGGGCCTCTCAATATGCATATTTACTGGGAAGCGTTCCTGGCTGCCTAAACGGTTCGATTTTTCTCTGACAGATGTAACAGACCACTCTGGGTCGACGTTTAGTACAGCAGACTAACTTGTCCATCAGCAGAGCCTCAGAACTGAATACTGTGATCCACTAAGAATATATGGAGACGTATGCATAAAAGAGAAACTGTAACCCTTTCTGGTAAGCTCTGCAGCAATGTGAAATGACCGCTGATATAGGAGGTAAGGATTTTTTTAATGAGTGACAAAGAGTATTGAAGGCCTCTTCCATGATGATACTCTTGAGATCCTTTGATAATTCAAGAGTGTGACAGCTAAATTCTAGGCACCCAATACATTCAGATTTTCGCTCTAAGCTGGACCTCTTTAGGAGGCTAGTGCACATTGCAGTTAAGCT
This sequence comes from Anguilla anguilla, assembly GCF_013347855.1. NCBI lineage: Eukaryota > Metazoa > Chordata > Actinopteri > Anguilliformes > Anguillidae > Anguilla > Anguilla anguilla. The sequence continues at coordinate 25,197,931 of NC_049214.1, forward strand.
GAGGTCACCTTTTTGGTGCACTTTGGGGGCACTTGCAGTGGACTGAGACCTTTCTGTGAAGGGGACCCAACGATAACATTTGAAGGTTGAAGAATGGACCACACTGGAGAAGCAATTGCTGGTCCAAGGTCAAAATTGATCTAATTTGAAGTTTTTAACGGGCTGTACTGGGCATTTGTGAGGTTGAACAAAGTGGCATTGATCACTTCTAACCCCTGCAGACGATGCCAATCATGTCCAGGTGGCATTGTCCACATGTTTTATAATTTGCCCACCCGAACCACCTTTTGTCCAAATGATCATGGAAAAGATCTGCGATAGCTTAGAGACTACAATTTGATATCGATCATGCTTTTTTTTTTTTTTTTTTTGAAAGGCTGAAAAGACTTTAAAAAAGGAAATAACTTATTGGTAAAAAAAGTTGCTCTTGCTACAGTCGAGGGTCACTAAGGTAATGGGGGAAAAAGAAACTGCGTTGGCGGAAAGTGCCACTTATCAAAGACTGATGTACAAAATAAATTAAGGGATAGACGGCTTTCTGCAGCAGAACTCGGGGAGCCTTTCCTTTCATAAACCGGAACCACAGATGGATTAGACACATTACATTGCATTTATTTGGCAGACGCTTTTAGTCAAAGCAACGTACAGTAAGTGCATACTGAAGGTCACTGTGACAACTACAAAACACGGGTCTGGTACGGTACAATACTCATTTATGTAACACTTATTCACAGCCATGAACACATTATGTCCAGTTCACACAGTAAGCATAGGCTAGGTTAGAAAGTTATGGTAAGTCAGACTAGGAGGCATGACAACGAGCTACAACATTGAGATAATGATATAAGTGCTATATAAGTGCTGGAAGGAGGGATCGACACAGAGAGGACAGACAACCATCAGCCTATAGTGCAAATCTCAGACTGGCCCGTTGAGTTCACGGTTAAAGGGGAAGGAGGCCGCTGACATTTCCTTACATGATAAATGAATTGTTATGCTGGGCAGCACAGTGGTGCAGTGGGTAGCACTGTTGCCTCTCACCAAGAAGGTTATGGGTTTGAATCTCGCCTTGGGCCTTTCTGTGTGGTGTTTGCATGTTCCCCACGTTGGTTTCCTCCCACAGTCCAAAGACATGCAGGTAGGCTAATTGGAGACTCTAAATTGCCCATAGGTATGAGTGTGCGAGTGAATAGTGAGTGAATGGCATGTGTGTGCCCTGCGATAGATTGGAGGCCTGTCCAGGGTGTATTCCTGCCTCGCGCCCATTGCATGCTGGGATAGGTTCCAGCACCCTGACGACCCTGCCCAGGATAAGCGGGTTTAGATAATGGATGGATAATTGTTATGCTTCAACAGACTTGCATTTGTGAAGCAGCGAACTTATGTTGAATGATAATTTTCTTTCCTTTACTTTTTTGTTTTCTGCATATACACACACAAATGCCTAAGCTCACACGCATGCATGCTCACATTACAAATGATTCTCTTTTTTCAGCTTTCAGTCTTTGTTTTTACCCTCCTCTTTTCATCCTCTGTTTTATCTATATTTTATTATTTTGATTTGTCTGTCAGTCACAAGTTTTCTTTTATAGTCTGTATATCTTTTGTTTTAATTATCTATGTTTTTATGGCAGAGAATCATAAAAAATATAATTTAAAAAAGGAATGGGTTAAATGATAATTTAATATGAAATTGGTTTCAAATCACCCTAAATATTGTGTGGGCTAATACTTTTGATGGTTTGTGTTGTGATTGAATTGTTTAAATAGTTGCCTCTCGTGCAAAAGATGTTACCTCAAAATGACTTCTTGTTTAAAAAAAAGGCTAAGCAAATTAAATACCTAAATAAAATGATTATGCAAAAAATAATGTGAAATGCAAATGTTTTAGGTGTACGTGTAAGTGTGCTTGGAGTTCTGTGTCCTTACAGATAATAATCAGTAGCTACAGAATTATTTACAGTCGCGAAGGCTATAGTGATTAAGGAGTGCTAAGATGAAGGAACTTTGCATATATCGGGATATGCTGCTGTTTACAGAAATCAGAGACATTTAATTTCTGCTGAGCAGAGGCTTTCTTAAGGCACAAGGATTCTTCTGTGATCGAGAACCGTGAAACCACTTTCTGAAATCAAAGGGCACCTTCGCTCGTTTTACCGGTGAAAAACGACCATAAGCGTTAAAAAGTAATGTTGCTTTGACTGGCCAAAAGAATAAATAAATAAAAATAAATCAACATTTGATTTGTATTTCTGACCAAGCATTCTGTGGAGTTTGTCTCTCAAATTATCAAAGTCTAGATGTGTTGAACTGTTTTTTTTTTTGTTTTTTTTTTGAGATCACAACTGCTGTGTCTGTTAAGGGGAGAGTTAAAGACATGCCATAGATTGAAGTAATAAAAGCAAAACAAAACTATAATCTCTCCCAACTATCCCGAAGAGGCTAGGTCTCGCGGTGAGGACACACACATTTACGTTTGCGCGGAAAATCGAATACCGAGTCAATAAACGGTCAAAAGATTGTTTGTTTATTTGACATTTGATTTGCCGTCTCAATTTTAGATACGCTTTTCTATTTTCTATATTTTTTTTTTCCAACGGCCCGAGCCGTTTGACATTTTAATTGCCTGCTCCGTTTTCTCATTCAAATTCAAACCGCCACACAGAGGCATAAATTAAAGCGGGGCCCTTAAATGTCAGGAGGTATTGACTGAAACTGACTTCGGGGCCTTTTTCAGTCGGCGAAGTGCTCCGGAGTAATTGTGGGGCCCGAGTTAATTTGCCGGGTGGTCACACGCACGCCCCGGCCATATCACGGGGGGGGGGGGGGGTCTGACGCGTTACGTTACGTGTTTTAACATTTCTACTTTGTTCTGCGTTGCGGGTTAAAACCCCCCTGCTGTGGAGAGTCGGTCTGAGCATGTGGAGGCAGGGGGGGAAAGGTGCATGTCCAATTAAAACGTACTGCACGCGTGCTGCTGCCGTGCTGCTTAGCCGTCGCTAAACGGTGAAACGAATCGACGGTTTGCTCCTCGCAGATTTCTAGTCACTTAAAACAACACCGCAATCCTGGTTCTCTCCAAGCCTCCCACGTGCACTAATCTTGCTGTGGGCCCACCAGACCACCCTTTACCTGCAGTTTTTATTATTTTCCTGTGACCTACACACCTGAATGTCTCATTACTCGTACATATGCTCGCCTGGCATTTAAACCTCTGTGGAAGATATGTGTATTTTAGATTATCCCCCCCCCCCCCCCATTATTTTGTCTACCTGAGCATTTACTCCAGTTTTATCACTTTAAAAACGAGAGCATTTACTACAGTTTTATCACTTTAAAAACGAGAGCATTTACTACAGTTTTATCACTTTAAAAACAAGAGCATTTACTCTAGTTTTATGGATAACTGTTACATAATGAGTATTGTACCTCATCGGACCTGTGTTTTGCAGTCGTTCCAATGACCTTCGGTATGCGCTTATTATAAGTCACTTTGAGTTAAAGCGTCTGTCAAATGAATGTAATGAAATGTAATGATCGCACTCAGTTGATACAGTACAGTACCTCATGCGTCCTGAACTCTGGGAAGCGAATCTATATCCCTAAAAAACACAACAGACCTGTTGCATGACCTGTGCAAGTACTGTCACTTAGCTACTGAAGCTGAATATTCCCACTGTGTCTTTGAGAATATGGCCACCAGGACCTGCGACCACTTGGTTCGATGATCGAATCTTCCGAACGTCTTCTGGCCACTTCCTGCACATTTGTGCTGTTGGAGCACAGCACTCCCACAGTAGTGGGCCTCAGTAGGAAATCATTTGCTGGCAATGTAGTACAAAGAGTAAGGTAAGGAGTTGGTCCTGTAACCTAAATGTCGCAGGTGATTCCCTGCTAGGACACTGCCGTTGTACCCTTGAGCAAGGTACTTAACCTGCATTGCTTCAGTATGTATTCAGCTGTGTACTTGGATGCAATGTAAATGCTGTGTAACGGTTGTAAGTTACTCTGGATGAGAGCATCTGCTAAATGTAATGTCATTTCAGCCAAAAAAGCATGGCTGTTATTTCACGAAGCTCCCCCATTTAGCCGTAGCTGCCCCCATTCATGTCATCATTATGCATCTCTCAATGTTATTACTTTTATATTTCAGGGCTTGTGTGGGGAAGGGGAAAGAGAGACCAGAACGCAGCTCCATATTTCAGTATGCCTGGGACAGCTGTTCAGCTTATTGCAATGTTTAGCACAGTCTCTGTCGGTGAATGAGGTATGCAAAGGGACTTGTTTTAAAGACCGGGTCATTTATTTCAGCAGGCTTGACCTAACCTCATTCAAGTGTTGTTTTGCTGATGTGGTTTAGCATGCCCAAATATTTGGCATGGCTGTTCATACTATGCACATTGGGGACATTTTGATTTGTTCTGATTTTATGCGGTTGTTGCTGCGCATGTGAACATTCGATGTGTTCTGATGCGTCAGAATGTGCATCTGTGTGTGTGTGATTGTGTGCGTGCTGTGGGGGGGGTGTATATTATTCTTGTGGAAAAGTGAGTCCTTCGCTGTTAAACCTGCAATTCGATGCAGCGTCCCAAAGTCAAATTCAAATCACTGTTTTTCTTTTCTTATTTTTAATTTTCTTCTTTTTTCTAAAACTTTATTTGCGAAGGCTTTCATGGAGGCAATAACTGAAGTTAAAAGAAAAAGGTAGAGCGAGATTGATTGGATTTTCAAAAGCCGGGCTGGCGCTCAAGCAGAACTCAGGATTAGATTTTCTTTTGAGTTTATTGACGTAGTAAAATTCAGCCCTCTTTTTCAGTCGGTTATATTCAGGCGGGAGGGGACAGATTCTGCACTGTCGTTATAACCGCTCTTCCTGTTTATTTATTTTATTGGTCTTGCTCACTGGTTTCTTCCTGAAGGTAATACATTATTACATCCCTCCGGGTGTGAATCTATCAACTGCCATTTTTACCACTGAATTGGATTGCAATGGATTTTTTTTGTCTGGTGTGGTCCTGATAGGATCCCAAAGTTTTATATATATATATGACTGTGGCAGGGCTCGGTTTGTGGGAAAGGTTAAAGGCAATCGGAGGACAACACCTACTGGTTAAGTAAGCACCCACACCTGAAGTTCATCACTAATTAAATTGGTCCGGGTATTTAAAGTGTACTTTCTTCCCAGTAGGTGTCTGTTACTGAGGAAAATGTGAGTGAGAGTGAGAGTGTGTGTGAGTGTGATACCAGCAAGGAAAAACCTGAGAAGCGGTGTTGTAATTTTGGTTATTTTTGTCTTTGATATGTTAGTTTGTTGTGTTGCTTCATTATTTTTACCCGGGTCCCATGAGGGTGAAAGGCAAAGGTGTTTTATTTATTTTTGTAAAGATCTCTCTTTCTCTTTCTCTCGTCCTTACAGAATAATTACCGGAATATTCTGGAATTCTTGCATTTCCCGGGTTTTGGCACCAGTTGTCGCATGTCGCGACGCACCCCTTTGGTGGACAGGAGAGTTGGACACAGAGTGACGCGAGAATTCCCACTAACTCCCACAAACCAAGCCCTGCCACAATCATAAACAGCTTGCTGACTTTGCTTTGCAAACACAATGCATCACATTCGTTTAGCTTACAATGTGAGACACTGAACTATATTCATCTGATTGATATGGAAATCCAGACCCAGCACACAACATTCCCAGCCCAATGAGAATAGATGTAAGATCACAGAAGCACTGGTGCAAGTTAGCTATTCTAATCAAGAATCAAAACATGCAAATACGAAACGCATACATAACAAGCTCGTAGGAGAGAAACGTCAAACCGTAAAAATATGACCTAAAGCTATAAAAAAATACCACAACCTGTACTAATATGAAAAAGGTGAGAGTGCTACAGGGTGGTGATGGGAGAGGAACCAGGAGGAGGAGGTGGAGGGTCCATCATCCGTGTCAGATGATTGCCAGAATTCAGCTCTCCTACCACTTCATGAAGATCATCATGATGGGGCGGGGCGGAGGGGGGGAGTCATGGTCGCCTCAAGGTTGCCAACCGCAAAAGTGAGGCGAGAACACTTAGCGCCTGCGTCCGCAAAGGCGTCGCGTCCTTCGCTTTTCGACGAGCATGCCAAGATCACAGTTTGCTGTCGCTCTTTTGCCAAAACGCGCTCTGCCTGCAAAAAGGGCCGAATTGCCGTTTGTCATCAGAGAGACACGTCTGACCTCCAATCGGTGCCAGCTCTCCAGCGGTGCCGTGGGAACGCTGCGGTGTCAAACGCTCGCTCCCGTGTTCCTCGCTGTGCTGGAAGCGGAGGCAGTGGCAGAGTCCAGAGGTGCCTAAACCAGACCGGAGTGGAGAAATATGAGAGTTTTAAAGGCATACTATGCAGGACTTTTATTATTTAACATATGAAACAAAATTGTTGTTCTGCGAGTAACAAATAATAATAATAATAGTAATAATAATAATAATATAAGACACATTTTTTAGCCCTCATATCCCTCAGAACTGTCTACAGATGAGGACAGGATGAAGGAATAGTTGTTGCTTCAAAAATTAGCAGGCTCAAGAATGAGATCCAAACAGCATTTCCTTCTGCACCAAAGCACAACATATTTTGCATTTTGACAGAACATATTAAAAATATGTTCAAGGCTTCTCACATGTAGCTTTTACCCTTGTGCAGGTTATTATTATTATTATTATTATATTTTCATTATTATTAAGGACAGAATGTGCAAATTGCCTGCAGTTTTCCGTGAACATTCTGTTTGATACCCAAAACATTCTCCGGAATGCATGATGATAAAACTTTAATAAAATATAAAATAACTGAAATGATAAGGCTGCATAATTCATTGGGGAAAGTGGGAATGCATTTCACAGATCATAAATCATTTAGATGTGAACTCCTTTTCCTGTACCAGTGCTGACCCACTGAAGCCCGACTCAGCTCAGTCTGACAGCCTCACCTGAACTCCCAGCTCTGCATTAACACAACTGCTCTGATTTACAAACCACACAGACCGCAATCCTACATGCTACCAGCGTGTGTGCGATCAGCACAGACACAGACCAACACTGACCACCATCCTACACACTACCAGTGTGTGTGCAATCAACACAGACACAGACCAACACTGACCACCATCCTACACACTACCGGTGTGTGTGCGATCAACACAGACACAGACCAACACTGACCACCATCCTACACACTACCAGTGTGTGTGCGCGATCAACACAGACACAGACCAACACTGACCACCATCCTATACACTACCGGTGTGTGTGCGATCAACACAGACACAGACCAACACTGACCACCATCCTACACACTACCGGTGTGTGTGCGATCAACACAGACACAGACCAACACTGACCACCATCCTACACACTACCGGTGTGTGTGCGATCAACACAGACACAGACCAACACTGACCACCATCCTACACACTACCGGTGTGTGTGCGATCAACACAGACACAGACCAACACTGACCACCATCCTACACACTACCAGTGTGTGTGCGCGATCAACACAGACACAGACCAACACTGACCACCATCCTACACACTACCGGTGTGTGTGCGATCAACACAGACACAGACCAACACTGACCACCATCCTACACACTACCAGTGTGTGTGCGATCAACACAGACACAGACCAACACTGACCACCATTCTACACACTACCAGTGTGTGTGCGATCAACACAGACACCGACAAACACTGACCACCATCCTACACACTACCAGTGTGTGTGCGATCAACACAGACACAGACCAACACTGACCACAATCCTACACAGTACCAGTGTGCACATGGTCTACACAGACCAACCCTGACCACAATCCTACTCACTACCAGTGTGTGTGCGATCAACACAGACACAAACCAACACTGACCACAATCCTACTCACTACCAGTGTGCATGTGGTCAACACAGACACAAACCAACACTAACCACAATCCTACTCACTACCAGTGTGCATGCGGTCAACACAGACACAGACCAATACAGACCACAATCCTACTCACTACCAGTGTGCGCGTGGTCAACACAGACACAGACCAATACAGACCACAATCCTACTCACTACCAGTGTGCGCGTGGTCAACACAAACCAACACCTTGTTCTGCATATGAATGCAACCACTATCATAACCTCAATATTGTATACACTTTTAAGTCTCATGAGAGGGAAAAAAGTACACTCATTTTCAAATGTTAGATTTTTTTGTTATTATTATTTTATTATTATTATTATTGTTGTTGTTATTATTACTATTGCATGTGTTCACATGCGTGTGTTCATTTTCTGTTTTCTGCCTCATCCTCAGAATCACCATTTCCTTTTGATTTCATGGTTTTTCTCAAAAAATAATATGAATCATTTCATTTTCACTTCAAAAATGTTGTAACAGCCCTCCTTTCTCATCTCCCCGCTCTGCTTTGCTGACAGGAGACGCTGATCCACCTCAGGGCTACGAACCCGGGACGAAGAGCAGCGACCCCTGATCCGCAGGCCGGTCTCGGCGAAGCGTCCGTTTCCACGCGCCTGCCAGCGACAGACCGAGAGCGCGTTCGGCGCTGAGAGCCGCGGAGAGCCAGACAACCCGGCAATGTCAAGGGCCTCCACTTCCAGCAAAGTGAGTATCGATTCGCCCCCCCCCCCCCTCCTCCACCCCACAAGTTCGGCTCTTCTGATTGGCCGCCCGCTCGCAGCTAAATCGATATGGCCCGGCTGAGTGGTGCTTCTCTCCATCACTCCGTAAGGCGCAGAAATAGCAGCTCTGTCTGGGTGACCTTCTTGGGGAGGAAACTCCAGGCCCTGCAGCAGGTCATTGGCTGGTGTGAACCTCCTATGGTTACGACACGGAGAGGGGCTTCTGAAAGGGCCTTTCTCACTTGTTCAAATAAAGGACAAGAAGTTTACAGAAGATATTTCAGTGAATGTGTGCAATGCTGAAAAGTGCAAGTGGGTTGAGATGCATGAGGTGTAACAACGGTCAGTCCATGCTTTGTATTATACTTGTGCTTGATGAGCACAGATCCAAACTGGGTGGCTGTGAAAGGGGTGGAGGTGAGCTGTAGGAAACGGGCGACAGCTAACGGCTTGTTCCCCCGGCCTTTCCATTTCCTGTCTTTTCTAAAGAATGCCATTGAATTCATCCTCTCCATTGATCCAAACCACTGTCTGACCGTTCCTTTTCCCTCCCTCTACCTTTTTTCCTTCGTACATCACTCTGCATTTTCTCTGTCTCTGTCCCTCTCTGTCTGACACACACACGCGCGCACACACACAGAGCGAGGCAAATCACTCACAAGGATGAAAGCCCTGACCTGCCCGTGCCCTTGGAATGCGGGCTAGTCCTGCATTCACCTGCGTTGGCGTCGGTGTGGGTCTGTGTTCGACCCCGATTATGCCGACATCCGCTGTTCCTACGCACCCCTCCTGACCTCACAGAAAGACTCACATTTTTTGCTATTCTAATTCAACTCAGCTCGGAATCTTTCAGTTCCAGTTCCTTTTCCTCGGATTCTTGTGGATTCTTGTAATTCCAATTCATGACCAATTCCCCCGCTTCGACTCACGTGAGATTTGAACTGGAGTAGTCCCGCGGATTTAAACTACAATAGAAAACTAAAACCGATTTATTGATTTGGTTTAGTATTATGATGATAATAGGTATTTTTTATTGCTTGTTTATTTGTATTTATCAGACAATGGAGACTTCTGACCCCCTCTGACAGCCTTCCTGAGAACAGTGTGCTCATTCGTTACCTAGGAACAGATTTGTTCGCCGGACTACAGTTAAAGAAAAGCCGTTGCATTTTTTCTGTTTTTCATTTAACTTCTATTTACTATTATCACTTTATTTACCTTTTCCTTTGGCATTCAGCCTAACCTGCGTCGCCCGCCGCACGGCAGGCTCTTTGTACGCGGCTGAAAGGCGGGCTCATGAGAAATCGGTTATAAAAGGTTTGTCCTTGCGGTTCTTCGCTTTTCATCTGAAAGCTTTGTGATTGGAAGTGAAAGGCTAAAAGATTGGCTTTGAACTGCTGCTGTCTGGCTGTGTGTCTGAAAGGTGATGTGATTTCAGACAGAATGGCGTGTTAATGAAATGGAAGTGAAATTGCTTTTGTAAGCACAAATGTTAGGATTTATATAAGAACATATACTGTAAATATACCCAATATATAACCCAATATATTTTCTTGCTTGATGCCCATTTAGAATAATAATAATAATAATAATAATAATGTTGTTGTTGATGCTATGTTATTATTATTATTATTATTATTGGTATTATTTAGGTAGGTCAACTGCAAACTTGGATCCTTTTTGCAGTGATGACCTGGTGAATCATAATGGGCGGGGAAAGCAAGGGATTGTAGCCAATCAGATACAGGGGGTGCTTGGGTCGCCAGATGTAGAGAGCCAGTGAAGAGAACCTGTGAGAATTTGGCCAGGAAACCCAAGTTAACACTCCTACTCTTTCAAAAAGTGTCACAGGATCTTACAACTACAAGGATCTTACTGAAATTTTTTTAAATACTGAAGCATCTGGAAAAGCAAGTGGCAGCAAGGCTAACTTTTCTTCCACCTTCACATGCGTTACCTAATATTCTTTCGTAGTCTTTCATTGCGTCTTCAGGACTGATTCACAATCCCTGGTGAAAGACAGGTGAAGTAAACACTTATGTCAAAAGCTTTTATAAAATGTGACATCATAGGCACTTCACAGTGGCGATAGAGATGGAATGCTGTGGCAGTGATTGGCGTTATACATGCTTCATGAAGGTTGACCTGGCAACCTATCCCAGCATGCACTGGCAGGAAGGCTAAATCTCTTAATGTAGAACATAGATGCACGTAGATTTGAATGTAATATGTAGACATGTACACCTTACTGCCACAGCACTTTGCTCCTCACTAGCACTTGACTTACTCCACACTGCACTCCACCTGGCTCTTTATTCTTGGCCTGCATCCTGATCTTATACATTATATATATATATATATATATATATATATATATATATATATTTGTGTGTGTGTATATATATGTGTATATATTATGCTGCCTTTATGTTTTTGGATTGTTATTGTTGTCACCTGTTTTAATTGTGATCAAATGACTGGCTGCAACCAAATTTCCTTCGGGACAATAATGAAGTTGAAATTGAAGTTGGAATACACCCTGGACAGGCTGCCAATCTATTGCACGGCACGCACACACCATTCACTCACTATTCACACACTCTTACACTAGTATTATTATTATTATTATTATTATTATTATTATTATTATTATTATTGTTATTATTATTGTTATTGTTGTTGCTGTTGTTGTTATCTTCTAAAATGGTATCACCATGTAATTCAGACATCCTAACATAAATGAGCTGACATGAGAATGCTTATTACTTTGCCAATACTAATAGCGAGGCAGTTTCTATGGGAGTTATTTGTAATCAAAAACCAAGATGAAGCAAGCATATTTATAGTGTGCCTCATTTAAACCGCATAACAGGAAAATAAATTAAGTGGATTGGAATGTCACTGATTTCTTCGGGGGGTTCAATATTTGAATATTTATTCTTAACAGGCGCGAACTGCGGTTCCGGTCGTATCCTGTAATACACCTCAAAATCAAAGATGCTACAAACATCTCACGCAAATATAGTCTCTGCATTCTGTTCTAAGCTTAGCCCGCAACCTTTAGCGTCCCTCGCCAATCACAGCTGACGGCTTCGCTTCCCGTTTTTAATCTGTTGTCACTGAAATTCATTACTGTCAGAATGTCAGAATTTTCCCTACGGCCACATGTAAACATAATGTACCATCTCGTCCAAAATTATGGGCGTTAATATGGAGTTGGTGTGCCCTTTGCACGCTGTAACAACCTCCACTCTCCTGGGAAGGCTTTATGCAAAATGTTGGAGCATTGCTGCAGGGATTTGCTTCCATTCATAGAAAAGAACATTAGTGAGGTCGGGCTCTGATTGGGCAATTAGGCCTGGCTCACTGTTGGCTTTCCAACTGGCTTTCCAAAGGTGTTGGATGGGGTTTAGGTCAGGGCTCTGTGCAGGCCGGTCAAGTTCTTCTGCATCGTTCTTGACAAAACCATGTGTATATGGACCTCGCTGTGTGCCTGGGGGCATTGTCACGCTGAACCAGGAAAGGGCCTTCCCCAAACTGTTGGGGAAGCACAGAATCGTCTAGATTGTATGCAGTAGCATTAAGATTTGCCTTCACTAGAACTAAGGGGCCTAGCCCAAACCATGAAAAACAGACCAAGCAGTGTCCAGATACTTTTGGTCATGAAGTGTACCTGGCGTCAGTATTTCTGAGTTTCCTTGTCAGCCATCTAGGCCACACCCCCATACCGCTTGTCAGCCATCTAGGCCACACCCCCATACCGCTTGTCAGCCATCTAGGCCACACCCCCATACCGCTTGTCAGCCATCTAGGCCACACCCCCATAGCGCTGTCCTCTTGCCCTGCACCTGTCACTCATCCACCCTCGCCAACTCCTCCCCAAACACCCATTGGTTTACCAGTAAATTTAAGTAACAGCCTAAGTAACAGCTCTCTATATAAGCCAATCACGTACTGCATCCAGTGCTCAATTGATCTTCTCCCTGCAATAATAAAAAACCTTTTGCATCATTATTCAATCAATTCACATGTCTCTGTTGTGGCACTGTACTGTCCTGTGTGTGTGTGTGTGTGTGGGTGTTGAGTGCTTACATGTGTGTTTATATACGTTATAGACGAGAGACGTCCTTGCACTTCTGAAGTGACTTAACGTCTCTTGGTAATTCCACAAAATTCACTGTTAGTTTTGACTTGTGATAACATGCATTACATCATTTCTCACTACAACAGCTTTCTGTCAGAGCATTTGCCTCTGTCATGCATGTTGGTTTTTTGTTGAAATTCCTGACAGGAGAGAGAACAGCAGGCTGAGCTCAGAAACGCGTGGCCGCTCCTGGGCCGGCGGATCTGCCAGTCGCTGCGAGGGGAAATTCATTAATTTCACCGCCCTCACCCTCGCCCTCCTGCACTTGGCATTAATTACTCACTGCCTCTTCAGTCCGGAGCAGGCCACGGGGTTAATCGCATCTCCCCGACACTGCCCCGCTCCGACGTTTACGCCAGGGCCGACACGCTAAAACAATTACCCCTCTGCTCGACCCAGGGCTCGCCCACGGGGGGCGCGGCGAGAGAGGCCGAACCGTTCATCTGCATCACGTTGAGGAGGAATGTGCTCCAAGCTGGACTCTGTATTAAACAAACGCACTAAACGCAAAAAGGACCATAATGCTCCTCATAAAACAATATCCAGTCAGATGCTCTGATTCAGTCCCAGGCAGTTGGATAGGGTCTGTGGGATGCTCTTGTCACCTGTCATTGTGCTTGTCTGTTTACACAGTTCAGCCATTTCTATCTGAGCTATTTCATTACATGGGATCATATAGGGAACAATAATACTAATCATCATCATCATCATCATAATAATAAGAGTGAATGCTGTGTGTGCCCTGTGATAGATCGGCGGCCTGTCCAGGGTGTATTCCTGCCACTCTCCTAAAGCATGCTGGGATAGGCTCCAGCACGCCCCGTGACCCTGCTCAGGATAAGCAAGTTTAGATAATGGATGAATGGATAATAATATGTACATTGAATAGTACAGACCATTCATCCCACTGCAGCTACTCTTTTACCTATAGTATCACTGTGAAAGTTTAGTCAAAAGGACAAGTCTTGGCTCCATTATAAATCCATGCTACTGTAGTCTTTCCACGTATTAAGAACTTTGTGTGAAGAAGCTCCAACTGGTATCAGTGTATTTCTGACGCTGAGATACTTCTGTACTATCCCCGCACAGTTCAAAAACATGTTCATTTTCCATCCTCTTTATTAATCATTTCTTATCTCCTTTTTATATAAAGTCAATTACTAACAAAGAAGTGATAATTTTGCCTTCGAGATTGTGAAGAATAAAGCACAAACTTGAAAACAGTTGATAATTTTTCTAGGTCTCGGTCAGGCCAGAGTATTACTTTTTATGTAACTGCCAAAAAAAAAAGATCAGATAAATAAAGGAAAGATAACCAGAAATGAAATGAAAGACCCTGAAGTGGGTCATAATATCTATAAAAGAGAGAGATAGCCGTTTCCCCAGGATCTTTGCAAATGATTGCAAATTCAGCAAGTGACTAATTTGTATCTCCGGGGGGGAAAGGCGTTTTTTTAACCATTAATAAAACCTTCACTCAACAAGGGTTGCAACTCCTTTAGCCGTGACTATATTCACAATATAGCACGGCCTCAAAGTGCCTTCTTGCTTTTATAAAATTACAATAATATCATTGACGTCATAGCCGAATAAATAAAATACCAATGTTCAATACATTATTTATTAATAAAAGATACAGTAACAATAAGTGCAAAATATCTCTTTGCGAATATTTTTTGAGACTAATAAGCTGGGGACTAGTGCAAAGCAATGAAGTTGCTTTTTTAAATTAAATTATGAATATCCCATGGGTCAATACAGTTACTGTAGCAAAAAGAATTAATAAATTATCAGGACTGAAAACACTAAAGTTTTGTAAGTTTTCAGCAAAAAAAAAAAGTGGGCTCTACAACCCCTGCTCTGGATCTTATCCATCCGTTATCTATGCGCTTATTCCTTGTCAGGTTCACAGGCGGTGCTGGAGCCTATCCCAAAATGCACTGGGAATACAGCCTGAACAGGTTGCTGATCTATCACAGGGCACACACACACCCTTCAGTCTCACACTCATACCTATGAGCAATTTAAAGTCTCCGATTAACCTGCATGTCTCTGGACTGTGGGAGGAAACCGGAGTACCTGGAGGAAACCCACGCAGACGCGGAGGAGAACATGCAAACTCCACACGGGACAGTGCTGTGCCAGCTGCACCGCCAGTGCCGCCCAGGATCTCGTTTCAAACTCATCTGAAATATTTTCGCTATGTCACCCTGGTCAGAGAGAGAGAGTCTGCTGTGAAGTGGGGAAAAAAAATCAAATTGTGTAATTGAAAGTACGTCTACCTTTCGCATCTACCAAAAAAAAAAAAGAAAACATTGAAAAGCAGATGTCTTCCGTCGCTTCACAGCAATGACGGAAACCGAGCCGCATCTGTTCCTCCGTTTGCTGCCGGCGCAGTGCAATATGTCACGGCGACAAAATTAATCACGTCGGTTCCCAGGCTGTCAGTGGTGATTGCCTCGCGACGTTACCCAAAAGGCATGCTTTATTTCTTTGCGCGTTTTCGCGGGAAGAGTCTCGAGCGGGCCCCTGTTGTCACAGTTCCGCCGTTTGCCTGGTTCACCTGCTCTACCGAACTGCTGTGAAGGCAGCATGATTGGAATCTCTAGGCCCCTTACAGTATATACGGATATATACTTACACGCAGACGCACGTACACACTTAACACACACACGCTTTCGACGCATACAGGAGTATTTCAGACCGTTGCCATGGAGACACAAATGTAATACTGAAGGCGTCGTGAGTGCCCTTAAATGTGTGTGTGTATGTGTGTGTGTGTGTGTTCAATGGCCAGGCCGAGCACATATCCACAGTGTTCTATTCCCTCCCCACATTCAGCACTTCCTGCCTTCTTTCCTTAGCTCCTCTCTCTTTGCTGACTGCCCCCCCCTTGTCTCACAGGTTGTTTCTCCACCTCCATTTTCTATTTTTAGTCGAAAAATGGAAATCTTTAGTCATATCCCCCTCCTCCTCCTGCTAACTCACAACCTTTTGTTTGCTGTTTCCTTGGATAATAGCATGCGCAAGAATTACCTACATCCAAGTTAATCTTCTCTTTGATCACAAGCTTACGGGAGATGTCGGTTGCTGATTTTCACCACAGTACACGAAGTTGTGTGAAACACCTGCAAATATTCCCTGGAAGGCGGCTATAGACGCCGTGGCTTATAATAAGCACCAGTTCAGATTGGTGCCTGCCAACAGTTTTTCATCATCTTCTAGCCAAAGTGAGGTGGCTATTGGCAGTCTGTAGTAGGTTGTGTGCATTGATTACCCATCTTCACATCAGTAACTTGCCTGATCCTTTATTTGATACAAATGCTTGCTTCCGGACGATGCGCTGCATTTGTGAGTCAGCGTGGCGACTTTTTACAGTTTGGCTCCTTAAAAGTTCAGCGGCATGACGAGGCAGCCATTTTAAAAACAGAATTCACGTACTCCCCCGACTTCCATTTCTCCTTAATGATCTGTTATTTATATAATTGTATTATCCACTGAATATCCATTTATTAGTCACACTTCCTGTGTTGCCCGGCGAAACTGGGAGGAGGGCACGGAAGAGTAAATCTGATTTGTCTCAGTGGCACTGAAATGCCAGAAGTGTTGAGTCACCAACCTCTCTCTTTTTATTGTTCTTTTTTTATTTGACAGAATATATACAACAGAACAAATGCAATATTGTTTCCCATCAAACCCCCAAACCCCCTTACCATTGCTCATAACCTCGTAATCTTCTACAAGCCTCCCCCTTTCGATTCCTAATGTTATGGTCAGGGAGAGAAAAGTAGGATACATTAATTATCCTACTTTTTTATGTTAAATCTGTTGTGTCTGCTAATATATGAGTATTTATAAGCCCTTTCACGTACAGGCTCCCCATTCTTCAAAAGTTACCTCAAGATCAAGTTCCCACGCTAATCATTCTCACGCCTGAAGTGCCTCTTCACATGGCCATTTGTCTTTGGCTTTTACCGTTGGTTCTCACTGTGATGTTGTGCTGTGAAGGGAGCGATTAGCCCAGCCAATCAACTCGCTGAATGTCAGCGAATGTGTCATTTTCACCCTCTGCTGTAGTTTCAGCCTGTTTGATTTTATTCTTTTTTTTGAATCGTTTATTTATTCATGGTAGCCATGAAAAATACAGCAGAATCTCTGCAGTCTTTTCATTTGTTAGTGGATCCTAGAAAGATAAATGTCTTAATAAGTCACTGATATCATTCCACTTATAATGTACCAAAAATACCCCAGGATACATTCAGGTGCTATCTAAATACATAATATATTAGGAATTCTGGGACCTACAAATGATCCAACAACTATAAAATTGTAAGTAACTGATTATAATGCACTTTTTGAGTTGGCTCAAGGATCGCAAATTTTAACAGAATTTTACACTGGGCCAACACAAAAAAATGAAAGTGTTTTTAATTTGAAATTCGAAGATCCTCTGGTGAGCCAATTTGAAAAGTGCATTGTAAATCAGTTACTCATAAATTTGTCATTGGAGGAGCCTTAAATTTTTGTGCAGTGTATTACTGTTGCTATTCATATAAAATACAGTGACTACTAATACTACTGGTCGTAATATGCACTAGAAATCAGTATTTCCCTTGATATAAGAATAATGCAATGAATCACGACTCTTCATTATGTTCTACAGCAGCTTGTGTCAGTTCTACATGACAGTTAGTGTAAACATGTTCAGGAATGTTTAGGAATATTGTGTTGCTAATGATAAGTGAGGGGTTTGGAAGATCATTGTGTAATCATTCCACACACCCATAATAAGCAGGAAATATCTAACAAGCACAGCTGCATTCATTCTCTCCATTGATTCCGACATTTCAACCAGCATCTAATCATTCCTTCCTGCATGTCTCTCTCTCTCTCTCTCTCCCCATCCCTCTCTCTCTCTCTCTCTCTGTCCCCCTCCCTCTCTCTCTCTCTCTCCCTCTCCTGCTCTCTCTCTCCCTCTCCCCCCTCCCCCTCCCCCTCTCTCTCTCCCTCTCCTGCTCTCTCTCTCTCTCCCCCTCCCTCTCTCTCTCTCCCTCTCCCTCTCTCTCTCTCTCTCTCTCTCTCTCCCCCCCTCCCTCTCCCTCTCTCTCCCTCTCCTGCTCTCTCTCTCTCTCTCCCTCTCCCCCTCTCTCTCTCTCTCTCTCTCCCTCCCTCCCTCCGTCCCTCCCTCTCCCTCTCTCTCTCTCATCAGCATAAATTCACAAAGGAAACTTTATTTACTTTGGCTGGTGTGGATAGCTGTGGATTTCTGAGGCTTCGCGAGTTCACAGCAGCGAGGGTTTGAAATGATAAATAGGGCCGGTGCCTAAGAGAGCGTGTGTTCTTCAAAGAGAACCCGGGTCTGACATCTGTAATGCACTTTCCCCGCTGGGTGAGAAGTGGAGGGGGAACGGTTGAGTACGTCAATACGTCTCAGTTCTGGAAAAAAATATACAACTGCAGGCAAAGCTTCCACAGTGGCTTAAAGAGAGAACTGCTCTGCCCCTTCTCTATTCTACAGGCCGATGCAAACTTTTGACTGACCCTGGTACAGCTGACGTGTAGAGAGGTGAGTCAGAGATTGTCTTCACTTTGGACATTGATATTCCGTGTAAAAATGGCACGGAGATTGAAATCACAAGACCAAACTTTGCACAGCACCTAAGGCCACAGTAATAGTGGAAAAAATTACTGTCACTGTGGACAAAGACCATTAGCGCTGCTCCTTTCACTGACTCTGGGAATGCTATTGAAGGGGAATACCACTGCAAAACAACATTATCCTCATTTCAACAGGTGAAGGCGTAACTGAATTCATCTCTGTTAGTGGCTGGCCAAAGCGAAGCTCTGAACGGAAGTAGCAGCAGTGGCAGGTGCACATTCGGTAGAGGTGTAAGTCGTGGTGACATACAACTCGACCCGTGCTCGTTCTTTGAAGAACCGCACGGGGCGGGTAATTTGAAGGTGGAGTCACTTCCCCCGACATCCCGCGGTAGGCGAAAGGGTAACTGACCGTTGTTCGGTCACGGAGCTAACAGGCGGTCGCGGGCTATGCTCACCAGTCTCGCCGGAATGTTCTCATTATAAATAACCTGGGCGAAAGTGGCTGCCTTCAGCTGTGGCTCGGGATGGCATTCGCTGTCTGTCATTGTTTTCTCTCACCCTCACCTTGCGGTGGCCGGTAAAAACAAATCCCTTCCTTCGCCGGCGTTAGACCAGAGAAGCGCCTCCACGGCGGCGTTCTTGTTTCAGAGGAACTTAAAGCATGAAACTGAACTGAACACCGTAAACTTACATTTTCTTTAGCGGCTACCGAGTAGTGTTAGCTTCTGTCAAAGAACGGCTGCTATTCAATAGCGTGACTGCTTACTATACTATACTATACAGAGTGTAGTACAGTAGCAGCTAGCCTCTCTCAGAGAACAGCTACTATATACCGAGTGCCAGCCTTTGACTGGCATTGTCTGATGCCTGCCCATGCACTAAGTGCCCACCCCATTGTTGTCCATAGTAAAGCAGGAAACTGGGCCATGTGCACGGGTTATATCTCTGCACTCGCTACATGTGGAGGGTTGGCTGAGAGCTCGTTTTAACCAGGATGACAGCCACTCTTCTGCAAATAAAAGAAAAACCCATGGTGGCATTTCCCTTTCATGTAATTATCTCATTCTCTCCATCCCCCCATCTTTCTCTTTATCGATCCCTCCCTCCATGGCTCATCTCATTTCTCATCGAGTGGACAATAATAGATGTAATATATAACAACAACGACGACAATAATAATTTAAAAAATAATGATTATTATTATTAGTAGTAGTAGTAGTAGTAGTAGTAACAGTACTAGTAGTATTAATATTATTCTTACAGCACCTTTCATATAAACCGGGAGCTTTAAGTGCTTGATAATTAAATAAAGACAGTATGTTAAAAAAATAAGTGTAAAATAGATCCAAAATCAAATAAGTAGAAAAGCATAAGAAAACAACACAAAAAAGTGGATAAAATCAACAATAATTACATTTACATAACTTAGTCAAAATTTGCAACCGATGAAGCTTGTTATTTTGTTTGTGGTAAATTATTCCGTAATTCGAGTGCCTGGACAGGAAAGGACGCCTCTCCACTTCTTAATTAATTATTCACTTCTGGAACACCAAAGAGGCTCGCTCCACAGATTGGCTGATAATACATTTAAAGATTGCAAATGTATTCAGGTGCTGGTCCATTAAGCACTTTAAATAGAAGTAAGAAGAACTTCACTAAAAAAAAAAATCTATTCTAAAACTGACAGGTTGCATTGTGTCGATTTAAATGCAGGGGAGAAATATGTCCTCTCTTTTGAGAATTTGTCAGAATTCGTGCAGCGGCATTCTCTACAAGCTGTCGCTGTTTTGTTTAGAGAAAAAAAGAGAGAACGGACCATTAGTTATCCAGTCAGCTTGCATTACCTTTTCCGCACCAGACTGTGACCAAAAAAAAAAATAAAATAAAATAGTCTGAATAGGAATGTTCCCAAAAATAGAAACAGGCCACACTTTCGTGGCTCTTTTAACGAGAGGGCGAAAGCACGTCACTTCTTTACTCCACGAGCCCTGCTCGCACACAGCCGAGGCACCACTGTCACGCATAAGCAGTAACTCGCGGTGGCGGCAAATTAAGCCGCGTCCAAACTCGGCCTCTGTAATTTTCGCGACGAGTGACCGTAGCACCAGCAGCACAGTTAGGATCCACCGACAAAGAGGCCAGTTAAAAGAGGAGCAAATAAAGTACTCCTGAGGGGTCGAAAAGGGGTGGCAGCGTAGTATAATGGGTAAGGAACTGGTCTTGTGACCTAAAGGTCACAGGTTCGATTCCCGGGTAGGACACTGCCGTTGCGCGCTTGAGCAACGTACCTATTGTAACCTGCATTGCTTCAGAATATTTCCAGCTGAATGAATGGACGCATGAAAGCGTCTCCTAAATGCCTGTAGTGTGATGCAAAGCTCGTTTCGGGTTCATAGAGGCCATTCAGATCGGGCCAGGTTCTTCACCTGTAAAATCAGAGCATCCAAACCACAGTGAACTGTCAGTTTCATCTGGGAGGTACGTGCGCACACTTATGGCCCCTCATATATGATGCAGCCAGGATGGAGGAAAATGGAGGGGTTTATTTGACGTATTTAAGCCTAAAGTATTTATGTTATTTGTAATGTTTTATTTTTTATTATAATTTTTAGTACTGAAACTTAATTTATGAACTATGTTTTGAGTTTACTGGATTAATGAAGTGATAGAAAACACCCTCCACTTAAACTACATTTAAGGAACCCAACAGTAACCAACAGGTCCATCCCAATTCACGGGACCCACAATAAAAATTAAATTAGAAAGGTAATTACACCTTATCAATATCAAGCTCTAATGCAAAAAAGTTTGCATCAAAGAAAACTAAAATGATATCAAAATTACACAATGGATTGTGTCTCAGCATTATTACTAAAGAATATTGTTTGTAAAAATACTGCCCAATATAAAAAATGTCGGAGGTGTAGTAGCAACCACTTAGTGCACTTTGGCTGCACATCAAATGTTCTGTTAGCTTTTTCTGCAGATTCGCAAACCGCAAATGAATCTTTATTTTTATCTTGAAGAGATTCATTTACACTAATCAGCAAGGTCTGTGCTCAGATTACGGCTGTTCCTATACGTTGATTTCTACATCTGCGTGATGTGTTGCCGATTTAAATGGAAACAGTCACCGAGACTGAAGTCTTGTAAAGTTACCTCCGTGAGTGATTCTGTGATTCAGTGACTCAGTCACCTACAGTGTGATTCAATCTGACACAATATCTAGCAAGCTGGCTAAAAATACCACACGCTAGCAAGGTTATTTACGCAACGCTTCACTTAGATGAGTGTACCTTGGACGATTTACTGCATTTATCTGGTGGTTTTGTGTTTTTTTTTCCCTATCATGTTCCATTAACCAATACTATAAAATGTTATTATCTGCAGTGCTTTTGTGATGCCATGCAATAGAGCAAAATGGTTTACTCTTACTGTTGTTCAGGGATTATGGGAACAGAATGAAATCTGTTTTTGAAACTAGCCAACTAACATGAGCAGCGATTATGACATCATCATTGAGAACGCTTTGGATGTTCCAAACACAATGCCTAATTACACTCAGTTAAGATAAACACTGGTCTGCCATTCTGCTCAATCACCTAATTACGAGAAAATTTAATTATTAACCAAAGTGACTGTCACAGTTAATTAAATGTTTGTTTGACTTGATGGTTTGAAACCAACTGCTTCGTGGTGGATGCCTGAAACAAATACAATTGTATCTCCATGGTTATGTCACCAGGCCATACTAATGCAGCACTAAGAGATAATAAGACAGGAAAAGATTGCAATAACAGTAATGAATCTTTTATAATTCTGACCATCAGTCCTAGGTAATTTAGAACCTTTAGAAGAGCAGTCTCAGTAGTATGATTTGAGGGAAAGCTTGATTGGAGCTTCTCAAGAATTTAGTTTTTTGCCAAGATAATGGCTCAGTTTCAGGATTCTGGTCACCTGTTTTTCAGAGTCTTGCTCAAAAAGTGGAGGTCAGACAAAGGTCTTCGGGTGCTTCACAGATGGGTCTACATTATGTCTGTATCTCCAGTAGAGGCTTTGCAGTAGCAATCTTGCATTTAGGAAACGTGTCCGTCAGCAGAGAGAGATGTCCAACAAGCAAAGCAAAAAAAAGTATTTGAATTGAATTGGAGGGGAGAGGACCGAGATGAACAGCTCGAGGATTTCAGTTTGCCGAATTTTACTGAAACGAAAGGAGGAGTAATGGTTGAGAAGGACCTCGTGAGACGGTGTCGAATTGGGAGGATTCAGCAGGGGGGGGGGGGGAAGAAAGACTTGACCTCTATCACAGGGCTGTCAGTTCCTCTGCCAGGACCCCGGGCGGAGGGCAGCTACTCCAGGCAGTGCTTGTCATGTTTTCATCTAAATAAAAGAGATGCAAAGAGAGTTGCAAGAAGGGTTGCTTTGTACGTGATAGATAGATGCATAGGGAGCATAGAGGGCAGGGCCAGCGGGCTGTCTCATTATTGTATAAGTGTTGCTGTATGTTCATACAGTACATCACTCATTTTCCTACAGCATTGACTTGCCCTGAACATTTACAGTGCTGGGTAGGAAAGCACCTAATTAATAAAAATGAACATATTGTTACAATTCTTGGTTTGCGACTCAAACCAGCCTATACAGGAGGTCCCCAAGATCAAGGTTGGGAACTACAGCACTAGATAGTGGAAACACAATGCCAGAGTTAACTTCAAAACTACTTTATTATCAAGAAAGGCATGCTCAAAAGCAGCATCACTGAGCAGGAAACAGCTATGCTGAAGGTTTTCGAGGTGAAAACATGCATATGCTCACACAATAGAGACTCAACCTGCAATATTTTTAGTAAAACGTCAGATAACCATCTGTTCAAGTTCTTGTGAAAGCTCTTTGGGGAAAAAAAATTGAAATTAATTAGATTTTTTTTTTCGCCTTGCAGGAACAAAATATCACAACTACGGATAAAAACAATGGCAGTGTCAATCCAGTCAAGTCACTGCATATAAAAAAAATTTTAATCAAATGACACATTCACAAGCTACAATGGCATGTGTGAGAAACAGTCCACTGTAGGGTGAACAGCTATGCTGAAAGTTGACCTAAAAATTAAATAAAGTCGTTTTACTAAAAAATTTAAAATTTCACAGGATATCACAGTTTTTTAAGAGCGCTGTCAAAGTCATGTAACGGCGAGAACTCGTTATTTACTGGTCATCCTGTAAAAGATACAGCTTTTCCCTTCATTAAATGGTTTCTCACTGGCAACATTGCTGCTGTTTTTATTGCTGCTTGTTTTCCCCCCAATGTACAGGAGAGGGTGTGTCTGCGCGTGTGAAAGAGAGAAAGTTCTTGAGTGGTGTTTGAGTGAGAGAAGTGCGTGTGAAAAAGAGAAAGTGATTGAGAGGCGTGTTCGACGGGAGCGTGGGTAGAGCTGTAAAGAAGACAGTCAATTTATGAAGTCATCGTTCTACTCATTCTATAATGAGTTTCTCAAAGTGGCTGTTGTCAGAACTCACTTTACCCGCACCTGTTCTGTGAAGATAAATTGCCTATTGAGTCGTTGTGTCGGGGGCTGCAGTAATGTACCTGCCGGAGAGAATGAAAGAGAATATGCATTTCCCTTTCATGAGAAGGCGCAGATGACAGACGGGCGTCTTCGGGGCGGGCCCTGCGGTGGTTTCCGATTTAAAAGTCAAAGTGCCGCCGCCCGCCAAAAAAAGACAGACAGGAAGGGGGAGGGGGGAAAGTTGTACGTTTTTGGCAGTTTTTAGACGAAGGTACGCTGCAGGCTAAGAATAAAAGAGGACCGGGCATTTACATATAAAAGTGGAGAAGATGATGAGTTTGGACGGAGCTGTGTGGAATCGTTTGGCTGGGGGAGTGGAGTAGGAAACGCTGCATGACTGGTGATATGGAACGAGTCCAGTTCCAGCTCACTGGGTGTAAAATCTCCAATTTCCGATGTCCTCTTAATAGCAGTTTTCCCTCTCTCTTAAATATCTGCTTTGTACAATGTGGGGGAAAAAAACTTTCGTTTCAGGCCGGGATTTCTCTTTGACCCATTATTTGAATATACACAGTTTCAAAAAAAAAAAAAAAAAAAAAAAATTTTTTGAGGATCACACCTTGCACTTTGTGCCGGAGGTTCTGAGAGCTCGATACACACAGTAAAAAAAAAAAAAAGGTGTTTCTGCATTGCCACCCAGTGTGGAGTGAAGTGTCAGGCGAGAGCCATTTTCACACCGTTTAACGACACCAAAGAGGCGTGAATTATTTACTTTTCTTCTGTTTTGAACTCACACGGAGAAAGAAGTGAAAGCACTGAACAAAAATGGAAAGGATGCAAAGGCCTAGATTCAGTCACCTCTTGCAAAAACCTGTCCATGAATTCAAATTTACAGCCTGAATGCTTCATTCTCTTATGTAATGTTACTATAAGCCAAACACAGAAAATATAGCCATTGCTAGAATTACTGAGACAGTTGTTCTTGCCATGCACTATCATCAAGCGTGTGAATAGCGCCTAAGTCGTGAGTGCTCTGCGGCTGCTCATGACTGCGGCGATGACTTCTGTCTGACGAACGGGAAGAGATGCATTGGTTTCCAATCATTTTAACAGGGCCCCCAGTTTAATGAATTTTAGAATTTTTTTTTTTTTTTCTCATCTAGGTGCTGGTGCAGTTCTGACATCTGAGCGATGACCCAAATCTGTCTGGGAGAAATGTCAGGGAACATCCTATGCATGGAGAAGCGTTGCTTCGACATTAACATTGCCGAGAACACACATTCTGGAGAGAGGCTTAGCTTCATTTTTTATTATTTTTTTTTTTTTGAGATTTCCTGAAGTGACCTTTCAGAAAGTCCCAGACTGCTACGTTTTGCAGGAAGAAAATGAGTCTGATAATCCCCTCTGCTCAAATATTGTGTTGTGTTTTCGAGGTGAAAACAAGCATATGCTCACACAATAGAGACGCAACCTGCAATATTTTTTGTAAAAGGACAGATCACCATCTGTTCAAGTTCTTGTGAAAGCTCTTTGGGAAAAAAAGATTGGAATTAATTAGATCTTTTTTTTCGCCTTGCAGGAACAAAATATCACAACTACTGATAAAAACAATGGCAGTGTCAATCCAGTCAAGTCACTGCATATAAAAAACATTGAAATCAAATGACACATTCACAAGCTACAATGGCATGTGTGAGAAACAGTCCACCGTAGGGTGATAAGATGTGATTTCTTAGTTTTAAAATATGCAGTAGTAGCTATGCTGAAGCGCTAGACTCAGCCTGAGCTTGAAGTGGAAAAGTTTATCCTCATGTTCCACAAAACAATCCAAAAAATCTAAAAACAAGTTCGCTTCTCGTCAAGAGCGCATTTTGTTGTTTAAATATATTACAAACTGCTTGGTAGCACTTCAAACTAAGTGCAGTTATCCAAACGCTTCTTTAAGCATGTACAATGCCTTTGTTAACAAAGTACAGCACCTTTATAAATCTTTTATAAGCTTGCATGCTAGAAACTTGGTCAGAGGGTTGATTGGGACAGCTTTTCTCCTGCACACAGGATTCCAACATGGTTGCCTTGGTCATGTTCCAGGCTGCCTGGACAAAAACGTGACACATTTGCCTGAGGAATTGTGGGTGATGTGTAACCACTGCATAATATTGGTACCACCTTTGCCTGATTTATAAAAAACCCTGTGTAAGTGTAATAAAGTTATGGGCCCTGTTTTGGTGACTACAGTAGTGCAAACACACCTGGGTGGAAGTGGAATAGCTAAGGTTCTCACAAATTAACCTGCCACCATTGGAGTGGGCAATTCTGTGGTCTGCCATAAAGCCCTCAACATGAACAGAGTAGCACAATAGGAGCGTGTCAGTAAAAACATTGGTGTTGTGCGTTGGCTTCAAATAATTACAACAATCTTTAGCGATAGTGTTGAGGCATATCCCTTTGTCTAATTTCTGATAGCATTTACATTTCTTATCAATGAAAAGTGATTTATTAATTAAGGCGTTTAATGCTCACATTTTGTGTATCAGAGCGTGATATTTATAAGATAAGGCACAATTGCTTTGCATCTTAGAGTTTCTTACAGGTTTGTTTGAGTGGGATGGACCTGTTGGTTGCAGAGCATAACAATAGAAACAATTAAATGTTATTGTAGTCGAGTATATGTTTTGCTTCTTTTTTTTTTCTTTTTTTTGTTTAGAGAAAAACCATTTATTGAAGGGAAAAAACTATAAATCTGTATAAAAACTAGTTATGTAACTGTATAAATCCTGTTATTTTATGGGATGGTCATTAAATAATGAGTTATTGCAGTTACATGACTTACACAGTGTTTTGAGAAAACTGTGAAACCATGTTTTCTCAAATCAACAAACAGTTTGCTGTAAAAGTTTTTTTTTTTTTTTTTTTTTTTTTTTTTTTTTTTACAGTGTGGTTCAGTTCATAAAAAAGATTTAGCACTACTAACGACAATTAAAAAATTACAAATGATTAAACAAGGCTTACCATCCAACTGAGACTGAAATAATTATCATGCAGTAGTTGTGGCTTGCGGGATGTCTTGACATCGTTTGCCTGAGGAGGGCTCTTTGAGGTGCCCTTAAACGCACGCGTGGCGACTCCCGGGCGAGTATGTCAGACTAAACCGCCCGTTTGCTACAGCCTTGATGCACGGGTATCAAAGGGGAAAAAACGGCCTTCTGATCTGTCGAGACTTCCAGTGGAACTGATAGCTCAGGCCTTGGCACACATTTTAAATATTTCCCCTCTCTACAAATACCATCGCCAAAGTTTGGAAGGAGGCCTAAGTTCTGCCCCTTTTGAAATAGGGGGGGGCGGGGGATCTCACTGACCTTGGCAAGTCCCGTCCTATTTCAGCTCTCACTGGTTGCTAAGATCATGGAATATCTGGTTAATGCCCAGTTAAAGGGCCCTTTTTTTTTTAAACAGAAAAATGGCATGCTGAGTTCTGACCAATCAGGTTTCAGATCAGGCCGTAGCACTATGTCTGCAGCCTCTCAGGTGGGAAATGACATACTACGAACTCTTGATAACAGATAGTGTCAACCGCTTTTGGTTAACCCAAAGCATTTGACTCTGTCAACCACACTATTTAAATTAACAGTATCCACAACGTTGGACATGGAGGTAAGAGCAGTCAGCTGGTTTCAAAATAATCTATCAGATGGGTCGCAGAGTGTTCTTGCTGGTGGTCAGAAATCATCCTCATAGTTAATTTTCTGGGGTGTTCCCCAGTAATATATTCTGGTCTATTTTTATTTAATATTTATATAAACAACATTAATTCAATTGTAAAACAAAATCCAAAATCCATCTATACGCAGACAATAAAGTTGTGTACTCCTGCACCACCTCCCTGTCTAGAGCTATCCTGGACCTCCAGTTATCTTTTAACTGAGGCCCGACCTCTTTACATAACTGTAAACGGTTTCTTTGGCTCATTTGCATGTACAAAGCCATAATAGGGCGACTCCCTGGCTATTTAAATTACCTTTTTAATTGGAGCACATGTTCTTACAACCTGCGCTCCCAGACCTTGCCACTTTTCTCTGTCCCCCGCCCCCTTCCACGCGATTTGGAAAGACGGCTCTCAGTTATTATGCTCCGTCGTCCCGGAATCAACTGCAGAAAGATGCAAAGCTGGATCGTTTCTTCCCTTCGGGTGATTTTAAAAGTCTGCTGCGCACTTTTAAAAACGGAGGTTTGCAGCTGTTTTGTTTGAGAATGTATGATGTGTAATGTGTTGCGTCTGTGGTTTTGGATGGTATTTTATGTTGTAATATCTGTTTGTTGCTCTCTTGGCCATGGCCTAAAGTGGCCATTTAAAGTGAGTTTGTCTGACCGTTTTGAACAACCCCAGTTCATCAAATACGGCAGACTGTGATGCCATCTTCAGGTGGCATTCCTCGAGGAGCCAAAAGAATGACATATTGGATTTTCCACCATTTTGAATTTTTTTGAAAACACTTAAATACTGCAAAAATCCAATGAATTTGCAGTGAGTGTGGCTTATCACAAAAATACTAACTATTCTGAAACAGTTTCACATAAAGTTTTGAAACTTGCCATGACTATTGACAGTAGGATCAACAATCCAGCCCTAGTGGCTTAGTCCAATCCCACCACATAGAGGTCCAAATCTGAAGAAATATACAAAAATGCACCAAAACCCACTGCTGCATCAGACAGGCTCCTAAATTGATGGCATGGTCCATAATCTCAGTTAGAACATACGTAAATTTGGTCTTCACCATCATAGAGTCTCATAGTTTGTCGTCTATATTTATTTTTGTTTTCATTCATTGGCAATCAGAATGTTCCCTCCTTCAAAGTCATGCTTAATGTGGCGCAACTGATTGACTTCATTCAGAGGCAAACGTTTTGTTTGGATTCGTTTTTCGGCAACAGTGAATAAATATGCAACAAGAAAGAGCTAGCTAGTGGCTTGTCACCTGTCTGTAACGAACGTTAATTTGAAACTGCCATACTAATACTATAATTTACTTTAATACTGTAATATTTGAGCTGCTGGGAATAGGCTTATGATTTATCCAACCACATGACTACACTGCTCGCTCTGACTGCGGAATGTTAGCTGCGTTAGTCTGGCGTAAGATGAAATAACCCCTCTAGTCCATTATACTCACATATCGCACCCTATTAATTGGAATTGGAATAATACAGTAGAGTGTAAAGACTGGGCCCCATTGTGCCCATTGACTCAGTTCCAGCTCCTCTGTTATGATCATCCACTAGGAGAGGCTGCAGAATGGAGCCCCGGTCTGTGAGAGGTAGACAGCTCCGACTCCCCCCACTTTAGGGGAAACTCAATGAGCAGTCATGCTAATTTTAATATAAGGCGACTCGCAGTCTGTGGGTTACATAATGCGTCTCTTTATCTCTTTAATGCATCCTTTGAAATGACTTCCCTCCCAGGTAGATTTTGTATATTTCGGCTGAAGGATAGGAACGTAGATCGTATGAAAAAGGGCTGTAATTCCTACCGGGATCACCCAGTGTAGATGTAAATGTCTTCAAATTAAAGCTGACAGTCTGCACTTCGTCCTCATATTCATTGTTTTATTTAATATCCAATGTGCTGGAGTACAGAGCCAACACAACAAAAATTGTGTCACTGTCCCAACTACTTTTGCATTTAACTATATTGTACCCGGGGCAATTGAAAACATGCAACAACAAAAAAACTGAAATATAAAAAATCCCAATCTCTTTAATGGTGCGTAATTATGCATTAAGGAAATTAATTTAAATCGGGGCAAATTCTCTTCAGCTGCAAAGATTCCAGTTATTTGAATAATTTTGAATTCTTTGGCTTTTTTCATGAATATTAAGGAGGAGTTGATGTTTCTCTCTTCATTTCTTTTATTTACTGAAGGAAAGCATCTCCCTACTGACCCAAGTAATCAGTTAAGATGGAGGTGATCCTGTGGAGGAGCATTGTGCTCTGTCTGTACATAAGAAGGCCACGCAGTGATCTGATTTCATTCGCTGTAGGATGCTGCTGTGATGCTAGCTATGCTGCGATCCAGTGGCGGGGCTGGCCAGTGCGTGTCCAGCTAGCCTAGTCCTCCCAGCAACCAAACCTCACGTGGTCACAGAGGTCCCCAGGCCTGTCCTGAGAGGGGTCGCTGAGGGGACGACACCCAACACAAGCATCGCGTGAGCCATCGGAGGTCCCAGACTAGCTTGGCCTGAGCCGCCTGACTGCTTCATCCGGCCCCTCAAACCATCGGTGACTCACTCTCACTCTCTCTCTCTGTCTCTCTCTCTTTCTCCCTCTCTCCCCCTCTCTTTCTTTCTCTTTCTCCCTCTCTTCCCCCTTTCTCTCTCCCCCTCCCTCCCTCCCTCCCTTTCTCTCTCTCCCTCCCTTTCTCTCTCTCCCTCCCTTTCTCTCTCTCCCTCCCTCTCCCCTTCTCTCATCCTCCATCCCTCTCTTCCCTCCCCCCTCTCTCTTTCTCCCCCTCTCCCCCCCTTCTCTCCCCCTTCTCTCTTTCTCCCTCTCTCCCCCTCTCTTTCTTTCTCTTTCTCCCCCTCTCCCCGCCCCTCTCTCCCCCTTCTCTCTTTCTCCCTCTCTCCCTCTCTCCCCCCCCCCCACCCCCAGTAAACACCTTCGGGCCGTGACCCTGAGGGACAGTGACTTATGAAGTGGTGGAAGAGCTGAGCAGCTTATGTAACTCTCTTACTCTGGCTTAGACTCGCGCTGCGCCCAGCCGCAGTGCTGTAGTGCTAAAGCACAGCATTAAGGCTGCATTAGCCTGTCAGTGTGTGATGCATTATCTAAACAGGTCCATAGATTCAGGTTACACAGGTAGAACCTGCTCTCACATTGACTGAACTGAACACCACAGATTCTCATTCATAATTAAATGTTCTGTGCAGATCGTTGCTTTACTCGGCATTCAGAAACATGCTTGCTAACACGCACGTGCATGCACATCCTGGCACCACACAAAACACACACACACACACACATACACATACAGGGACACAGATCTCCTCTCTTCCTTCCCCCTCTCTCTCTTTCCATACTCTTCCATCTCCCCCTGAAGATCTCCTCAGAGTCGGAGGTTCCTGTGGGCTCCACAAGTTAGGAGCAAAAAGAACCTGAGGGAGACAGAGTAGGAGAAGACATCTGAGCTCACATCAGCATGAAAAACTTTTTTTTGCCAACAGGCAATTATTGTTTTTCTCCTTCTCCTCCTCTCTGAAGTAATGAGCGGAAGCACCGTTTTGGTTGGTATGAAAACGCAACGCAGCAACGTTTTAAAAACGAAATCATTCCTTTTCGACGACGAGGACTGCACACTCAACGTAGCAGAAAATAAGCTTCTATCTTCCATTTTTCCCCCTCAACAAATTTCTTAAATATACTTTTCAAGACAGTGACTTTTGATGAAATTGTCACTGCCAAATTTACGACATGGATTTGAATGTCACTCTACCTTGGCCACATCTCAGTGGAAAAAAAACAAGTGTGTGAAGCTGAGACTATTTTTCAGGACTCCCTACCCTCACCCCCCCAGGACATGGCGCGCCATCGCTAATGTTTCGTGACCGCGCCCAAGACGCAAGCATGTCGCCACGGCGACCAGAGGCGGACACCGAATATGTGAACGATAACGGGCCTATTCGGAGAGGCGCAGTCCAAGCTCCACGGGGTGGCGAGTAACGAAGCCTGCAGTTTTTTTCGAGGAAGCGACCCGTCATATTTCTGTTACGTGAAGGTCTAGCCGAGCCCACGCGTGTCCGGTTCTGACAGAAGCCCACGTTTGCTCTGGCGGTTCATAATTTCGGTGACATGGTTGGATGGAGTGGCGAGAGTCGGCATGACATGAAGCTCTCCACATCACGTCTTCACAAAGAAGATCATACAATGTACAAAAGGTACATTTTAAATCCTGCTAGATTTAGAACTGAGGACGTGAGTCAAGTCTGTTATTTAGTAAGAAGTGTGGACTGTCAAGCTAACTACTGTGTAAGGGTATGCACTGTGTTAGAAGTTGTGTAACAGGGTGCTGGCATTGCCCTGTTAAACACAGTGGAAGAAAGTGGGCTGTCATTTTAAATCCTATTTAGTTAGAATGTAGCATAGTCTCATGCTTAACATTTTTATTCTGTCATGAACTTTAATTTCACACATGTAAGGTTGTGGATTCCTCCTTGATAGGTGTGGACCAGTGCTCTCCAACCCTGGTCCTGGAGAGCTACAGGGTCTGCTGGTTTTTGTTTTCACCTTAAAATCAGCACCCAATTGAGACCCAAGACACCAGGTGAGTTGAGTTAACTGTGTAATCAACTGCTCTAATTGATTCATGAATTGCAGAGTCACTATGAAAACCAGCAGACCCTGTAGCTCTCCAGGACCAGGGTTGGAGACCACTGGTGTAGACTGTCTCATGTTAAATAATGCATAGGAAATATGGGGCACCATTTAATGCAGATGATACCATCCTTATAAACATGGAGGTGTAATTTAAGAATAATAAATCAGTCTCATTAAGGTTTATTTATCATTCTCTAAATGAAATATGCTAAGTATAAATTGGCAGCGTCAATTAATAATTCAATGATTATTTAGTTTACACATTTATAGTTCATTTTAATCATAAGATTAGTTTGTCCTTAGCCTTGTAAACAATGATTGTTGGCCTCTAATTTCATTGGGAGCACAGATAAATCAAATACAAATAAATCATCAGTTTTTGTTCTCCGTGTCTTGTTTCCATCCACAGCTGCCACTGTCCATTTAAAATTCGTTCACTGGCTATTTTATGCATTTGTTAATCCATTTCTGCCTTTCATTTCTGGGAACAGACATCTGTTTGGGCTGAAAAGTACAAAAACAATAAATGATTGGCATATATCTGGCTACTGCGTGTGTATTAATCTGTCTTGTATACGGTAATTAATTGGACATATTTTATTTGTTTTCTTTCAGGATGATGGACACAGAAGTGTGTTAATTTTTATCTCCTTTTACAGCTTTTTAAAATTATGTACAATTTTTTTTTAATCAGGTCAAATGTTCCTACAAGTGCAACTATAATGGCTCCATATACAATGCCCTCCAAAAGTATGTCAATGGTTGAGTGATATTTGTTTTTGTTTTTTTGCTATATAAATGTAGGCATTCAAGAGATGTTCCAGGGTGTTCCACTAGTGTAATAGCAGGATTAGCTGGATGAAGTAAGCCACAAATAATGTTTTTGTGTTCTGAAAAAAAATTGTGCCACACAGGGAAATAATATTTAAGAATTAACTCATGTTGAGCAAGCTAACTAGAGTGTGATATTTTGTTTTCAACTTTTCATTCAAATAAAGAGCTTTCTCTTTGAATCTTGCAATGCTACCAATGTCTGTGTAAATATTATGATTAATAAACAACACAAATGTCAGACACTGAAAGACGATTGGCTCAAAGAAACAAGAGTAGTCCTGTGTTATTTCGTGGTGGTTCAAGCCTGGATCATTTTTTTTGCCCATCTTAAAAAAATACCTTGGGAGACTGTTATTATCATTCCCACACGTGATAACTCTGTGAAAGCATCTACTTTACACTTTATCAGACTCACTCAGGAGTGCATGCATGTCGTTAACACTGCCTGGCATCAACAGTGATAGTTTGGCTAAGAAAGTTAAGTCAAGCCCCACCTCCATTTTGTTTCTCATTTATTCTGTTGGTCTAAATACCAAATAAGTTCACCAAAAAACAAGCACAAATCAATTAGATCTGCAAAATCATGTGAATATGCGCTCTATGGTAGCCAAGTCTGACTGATGTGGCAAGTACATACAACTTTGTGTGTCACATGCAAGCTTAAGCACAAATGAAAATTTTGTTTTGTAAGGCAGAGAAGACAGACAAACAAGTACTAATACAAGATTCAATATCAGTGCAGTCAGAATGGGAAGCAGCTTGCAATAACAAAAATAAGAAGCCACGTGCCAATTTTGTTTGCCGTTATTCTGTTGTATTGCACTTACTTGCTCGACAAACCGAAAATAAAGCAGAACTTGGCAAATCATATGAATACTTCTTTGTAGTTCCGGGACTCTGCTGTGGCCAATGATGAGCATGAGTGACAGTTTATTTTCATTTTCGTGGTGTAGGCTCTGCTCAGTTGGATGCAAGCCTCCTTGCATCAACATTAGGGTCAGGAGAAGCAGCTCACCAAGGACAGAAATAAAAAAGGTAGCCAGCTGGAAATATTTTAATTTTCGGCTATTCGACTGGCCGTTGGATGTTGTGGCAGGTGTTTATTTTATGGTGTTTATGTATATGTTTTACCATTTTACAGAAACAGCTGGTTTTGTGTCCCCCATTTTCCAAATCAAAATTTTAACAGATGAATTTATGAATCACAGTTAATCACAGCAATAAAGTGACTTGGGCAGTCCAAAACTTTACACTTTACATTTTTTCCCGTTGATGAATTCTGTGGAGTTTGGGGTCATGGTCTTGCTGACCGTAGAGGTAGGGAAAATTCCGTTGTACACAGCCAGACAACATCTGTCAGTCCAAAACATTGCTTCAGAACTTCAGGCTGTTTTTTTGGCACATTCGAACGTGACGTTTCATTTCTTGCTGCTGATGAGAGGTTTGCATCTCGCAGTGTAGCCTCTATAATCCTGTCCTCGGAATCTCCCGGCGTGTGATGTTTTCACCCCTTCTTTCTGCAGACTGCTGGTGATGTGATGACGATTGCTTTCTTCAAGGCTCTTTGGATTTATCTTATCTTCCTTGGCCGAACCTGTACGGTGTTTATTTCTGAGTCCACCAGAGGTTTCTTTCTTTTTCGGGACTTTCCGAAGGGCTGCATTTCTTTATTCGACCAACTTCCCTTCTCATCAGAGGACAGCCTTATTTAAGCAGATTTTTCTGCATTTTTAGAAAATTCTAATTTACAATTGGATATCAGATGTCATATTGCAAATGTCTGTTCCCCAAAAGACCCACCGGCCTTCTGCAACCGTATCTCCCACTCTCCGTCATCTCCCTGTACTATTATCTCCCTATACTAATCCATTCAAAAAAATGAAGTCTGCAGTCTCCATGGCTGGGGGGGTCCATTGTATTTTGGTTTATTCTTGTTGTGTGTCTGCGGTGGCGGAGGGGTATAGTGTGTTGGGAGTGAGTGTGCCCAGCTGTTGGGTATAGTGTGTTGGGAGTCAGTGTGCCCGGTACGGAGGCCAGCTGTTCCAACATTCAGAGTTCCAAGTTGGGCCAGGCAGTACGCCACCTCAGGGGGCTTGTAAATTGGGTGTGGGCAATAAATATTCTACCTAATAGAATGATCATATTAATGAACTGCAATGTGCTAATTCAGTGTACAAATGACAGCGGGCCTCTTTCAGCTATCAACAAGAGAGCATCGTCCTTTTTGAGAAAATGTCCAGTTGCAAGCCTGTTGAATATAAGATAGATGGAGATGATCAATCTTATGTTTTTGCCCCATGAGAATTAATTTAGCATGGAGGACGGGAGTAGATCTGCTCTTCGTTACATAGATGATTTTGAAGTGGCTAATCCACTTAGGACATCTAGAAAGAAACACATATTGCCTGCCACCTACTGGGTTCTTCCTAACCTGCCCTCAAAACACACATCCTCTTTCCATGGTGTTCAGTTCGCTCTAGACTTGAAATTTCTTGGCCAGCAAAGAGTGAATTTTGAGCAGTGGGTGTAAGTGTAAGAGGAACTGTGCAGCATGACTATGCAGATAATATGGGCGGTATTTCGCGTACAGGTTCCTCAAAGTTTTCGAGTGGGTCTGCTTTGCTGATTTGGCATGGCCTCAAGGCAGGGAAATAAAGTTAAAGATGTTAGATTAGGCTCCTTGGAACTAAGGACAAAAAAAAAACAAGTTCACAAATTTCTGCAGGACAGTGCATTAGTGACATGGTGTACCAGCTATGCATCGGGTGATCATTGGGACCACTTTAAAGTTGTTGGTGGTTTCCCTCCAGATCAGGTTGCATCATCTGTTGGAGGGTCCTCTTCCTGTAGAGATTGCTTTAGGTTTACAGGGTTTGATGTCTAAACATTACTTTCCCCTTAAGTCCTTAAACAGTGCAATCAAACAATCCGAGGACTGCAAGGTTTCAGAACACACAGCACTGCTTCAAGAAGTGTTTCCAAACTTTCCAAAGCGGCGCCGCAAGTTCAAAGTTCTCCAATAATAGCCTGTCTGAAATAAGCACCTGGTTCTCTGTCCAGTTGAGGTAAATAAAGGCCCCGGCCACTATTTGAGAATTTTACGATACGTCACCTCCATGTATATGGAAAATCAGCATGTGTAGGTGGCACAGAAGTGACATAGAAAAGGGGGAAAGATTACTATGTGCTTTGTATCGTCTTTTCAGCAAAGCCTCGCAGTAAGTCAACCTCTCCCCCTTGCTACTAATGTTTTCTAAGCGACTCACACGGGTTGAGAGCTAGCCCTGTGTGCACAGGGTTAGGCCATGCCATTCTAGTTTCTTCCTTTTTTTTGTTTCTGGAGTGTCCAGCATATCCACAGAGACATTCTTAGAATGAATTATCAATCAAAGATGTTAAGGCTTCTATTTCATACATTCTTTCTCATTCTTTTAACAAGAAATGTTTTTGTTTATTTTAATGGCTTCTGAATGTACTATAATTTTACTCTACCGTTAACGTACTGTACTTTTGGAGGGCACTCAAGCTTCACGCTGAGCTGGGCGCAGTGAACAGACTGTACACGCTACTGTACACTTGGGTTTGGGGCTAAGACGCCCTCAGCCCCAAACCCCAGTAACCTCATTCCAACACATACTGCTCAGATCTCCAGTAAATATCAGTCTGATGGAACATCGGTCTATGCACTATTGTCCTCGTGTCTTTCCTGGGTTCTCTGGCTCAGGCTGGCAGGTCCAGTGTAATTCTGTGCAGAAGCTTGTAGATGCAGACTGCACGTTCGCTTCTTTCACGCGCTGAATAATCACATGACTAATACACGAGACCAGAGAGCGGTTCTCCCAATGGGATACCTCCAAGAGCAACTTCATCCACCATTAGTCTGGCCACCCGAGAGGACCGGACCAGTCAAGCAGGAAGTCAAACAATTTCTCCTCCTTTCTTCTCTTCTCTCTGTCCATCAGACCCCTCCAGTCTCAGCAAGTCTCTGACTGGTGGTCGTGTGTGTGTGTGTTTGTGTGTGTGTGGCGTGTGTGTACACGTGTGTGTGTGTTTGTGTGAGTGTGTGTGATGTGCATGTGTGTGTGTGTGCATGAGTGTACGTGTGTGTGTACACGTGTGTGTCTGTTTGTTTGTGTGTGTGTGGCGTGTGTGTGTATGTGCGTGCGTGTGAATGGGTACCTGAGAGAAAAGATACAAAAGTGGCTCTTAGATACATCAACGGTGAGATTCCATAAATATAATTTATCTTGGTAAAATGATAAAGGTGAGGGAAATATTGATTATAGAACTCCATGAATCTCTCACTTCTAGCATGACTCGCAGTGAAGCATTGAAAATTTCACTCCAAGCCCAGCATGGCAGTACATCACCTGCCTGGCCATCCTGTGCAGAGATATGTGCTCTGGCCTGTGAGAAATGAGACTCGTTCAGGGCGTTTGGAGACGGGAGGGTTCTTTTGGGGGGGGGGGGGGGGGGGGGGGGGGGGGGTCAGATCACACACCATGACTGACTGACCATGTTGGTCACCAATCTACACCCTGAGCCAACCAGAGGAGGATGGGTCCACCCTCCCCCGAGCCTAGTTCCTTCCGAGGTTTCTTCCCATCTGCCCCAGGGAGATTTCCCTTGCCACTGTAGCTTTAGGCCTGCTCCTGTGGGTGTTAGGCCAGGGTTGTCCATGAAGCATATTGTGACAATTACTGTGAAATGCGCTATATAAATAATATTTGATTGATTTGATTGAGATCTGTGAGACTGTGAGAGCTCAAAGCTCAGAGCCTGAGAACAGAGAGTTTCCATGCATGTGATCCGGACACAGGCGCTATGAAGAGGTCAATGTGCCTCTGCCTGATACTTTATACCTGTCTACACAACGGCAAAACAGAAAAGCAAGTTCTCTGATCACGTATCTGGAGACCGCAGTGGCATTTGCCATCTTGGGCGTGGCTGGTCGTGGGCAGAATCACGACCGGCAGTTTGGCGCGTGTCTACAGCCTGTACCTGGTAAATGCGGCGGAGGTGAATTTAATTTATGAAACACCGTCATGTGTGGGAAAACACGTCTAGCAGCATTAGGCTCGTGAGATACGCCGGCAAAGGGGATTTGATAAACGCGCTCGCCCGCCACGAATAACAAATGAGCCGCGTTGGACTTGATTAATGAGGCGCGCGGCGCCGAGCAAAGGTTGTTTTTTGAGATTGTATGGAGCATATGGCCAGGCGGGAGAGAGTCTACGAGCCGTGAATGGCAGCTTGTGTGTCTACGCCGTTCAGAATTGATGAGCGTGACATGAATTACCCAGTAATTTAATTTAGCAGTCGTTATGAGCGTGACCTCCGACCTGCAACACAAATGTGCGAAATTTCAGCGAAATGGAGCGATACTCTCTTGGGGAGCGGGGGGGGGGCGGCGTAAGGGAAACAGGAAGAGGGAAGGAATGGTAAAACAACACGAGGAGAGGAGAGAGACTAAGGCATGAGTGGAGTGCCGAGCTTCCGTCCCGTTCCGGTTGTTTTTTTTTTTTTTTAAAGTGTGCGCTGGAACGCCGAGCCGCGTCCCGGAGGTGCCGTTTTCGGTA
The DNA here is from genome assembly GCF_013347855.1 of Anguilla anguilla. Lineage (NCBI taxonomy): Eukaryota > Metazoa > Chordata > Actinopteri > Anguilliformes > Anguillidae > Anguilla > Anguilla anguilla. Next base: position 25,236,633 of record NC_049214.1, read on the forward strand.
TTTGCCGCGCGTGCCGATGCGGGTTCGATATCGCCGAAAAAATCCGCGTCTTAACAAGCCAGGCGCTAACTCATTAGGGACGCGGTTTTCGTGACGCCCGCCTCCGGCGCCATCCATAAAACATACACGGCGTAAATAATGGATACCTGACGGAGGCGTGGAGGCGGAGGCGCTTTCCCAGGATCCGCTCGCGCGCGGCGGTGGTGTTCGGGACGACAAACATGACGCCGCGGTCGAACCTCCGAGGGCTTTAAATTTAAATAAGGGCGCGAGCTTTACCCCCGTCTGCGGCTTGCGTTATGTTACACGCCCGGAGCGGGGGGCCTGCCGCTCTGTTCGACCACCGCAGGCGGAAATGAGGGTTTTATAATGAGCGAGCGGCGCACTGAACCCTGCATTGTGTGCGCGGTTTCCAGCCGGAGGGGGGAACGGCGAAGGTCAAAGCATTTAGCGGCGCCGTGCGGAGCACCGATGGGCCCGGAAGCAGTTTGAGTACTTAAGGCCTCTCCGCTTCGTACGGACAGAAAAGGGCATGAAAGCGGAGAGCTGTTTACGCAACGGCGTCGTAAGAGGACCGCCGCTGTTTTTCAGACAAGGGCCGGAGCGTTTCAGGGTGGCTGAGCAACATGGACCCGCTTGCCGTGTTCTTGCCGTGACACGACGGATGTTCACTGCAACATGTTCGACACTTTACAGTAAGGTCACATGGGTTGACATTAACTAGTGTAGTTGTTAACATGAATTATTCGGGTAAAAATACAGTAATTGAGCATGAAAATAACTTTTCATTAGTTGGTAGTTAACAAATGCTGTACATTAACAATTGTTACGAGATTATTGTAAACAGTTATTTATACAATTCCAAAACATAGGATAAACTTATAATTATTTAACCATTAATAAATACATTTACAGTTTTTAAAAAACATTCCAATATGAATTGGCATTAGCATTTACATAGCATCCATTTAGACAGCTGGATATATGCTGAAGCAATGCAGGTCGAGTACCTTGCTCAGGGGTACAACAACAGCGTCCAACCTGGGAATCAAACCTGTGACCTTACTGTCACAACACCAGCCCCATACCCATTACACTACACTGCCACGAGTGGTTCATTTTTTATGCATACATTTGAATTATTAATTTTAAGGAAATACAATAACGGTAGTTAGTAAATTGAAGGTGCTGGATGCTGGGGGTCTGAATATGGTAGAGAGAGAAGGCCGGAAATATGTATTTGCCCGGGAAACATGGGACCACATTCTGTAGCAAGATAAAGGGAGGATAGGAAAAAAAGGATAGAAAAGAGGAGGAAAGATTTTCATAGGTCAGTGATTCCATTATGCGCCAGCTTTGGCTGGTAACAGTGAAGCCGTCAGGAGCCTGGTCCCCAGAAGTGGCCTGATTACTTAATCAATTAAGCGCCGCTCCGCAATTTCCTGATCAATACCGGCCTGCACCTGAGGCACGCTCCGGGCGCCCGGCGCCCATTATGATGTCATAATCGGCGTGGCGATAATTCGCCTATTAAAGCGGCTTCATTATTTCCCTGGCTCGGAGGGTTGAAAATCGTGCCGCTAAGCCGCGTCGTCTGCCTGTCGGTTCTAATCACCCTCGGTCTGAGGACGTTCTCCGTACCGCCGAGCCGCGATACGACTGCACCCGCAAACAGACGGCCTGCACCGGCCAGAAGAGAGAAAAAAAAAAAAAACCTTTTATCTGTCAGTTGTTTACAAGTTGTTTTTATTGTTCTGAGCTGTTAACAACGGTCAATTAACTAGTGTCAGTTTAAATAAGCCCCGCCTACCTTTCGCCTTCTTCCCCGGCCGAAGAAAGATAAAGTGCAAAATGGCTTGTAATGGGTATCGATTCTGTCTCTCTCTCTCTGTCTGTTTCTGTCTGTCCTCCAGCACAGTGAAAGCACTGAGACAGTCTTGGCATGGGAATGAGTTGCGGCAATGTGCCACACACGTATCGTTTTTTTTTTTTAAAGAACAAGGCCAGACGGCCTTTACGAATATAATACTAGGCTATTTTTTTTTTTTTTTTTACATGGTCTATTGAACGAGCAACACCAAGCCAGACATTTTAGGAATCTTGAAATGCCGCCTCATTGGGTGTTTTCAGCCCCAGAAAGAAGAATTGTCCTCGAAATACAGAGGAGCGTCTGGTCAGCTTAGGGGGCTATATTCATTGGGCTCTTGATTGTGTTTAAAGTGGTGTTGTTTGTGTCGTGAAGGTAATGATATATTTCCTGAAAGGGGAGGATAGATATGATATTTGAGGATAGAATGTGTGGCCCTTTTCTGTTGTACCTGAAATGCACGCGGTTCCAGAGTCCTAGTCTTTTCGGCAAAGGAAAGTCTCTTGCAACGCTGATAAAACATGGACTACCTGTATGCGCATTAAGCAATTGTTAATGAATAAGCAGAACCTGAATGTGCTTTTTAATAAGTGCTGACAATTTACTGACTTACATAAGTAATACTCGGACTTTAACAGTAGGGTTTGTCACTGAGCCTACCTTTGATGTCTTAATGTAGATTAGGACATCCAACAACAAATCCCCACCATGTTATGAGGAGCCTAGGCAACTGATATTTTAACCCAATTCAACCAGCTTATACCTCCAACCCAATGACATTACAATGGAAATGTTGGTTGTAAGTTTTCTACCATACCTTAACTATGACTGCAACTATAGCCACAGGTCTTCCATTAGACTCCAGGTTTCTAACAAAAGGCGGTCGTCTGACTTACTATCCAGGAACATAAAATAGAAAACTAAAAGTAAAAGCCAGTCTCCGGTAGGGTATATTTTAAAGTGGATTAATTATTGGGTAACTTTAATAATATGACAGAATTTCATGATGGAATTCAGAAATTCTCCTTGTCTCAAATGACTATGAAATGTCACACCGATGGTCAAAATGTAGCTAGATCTAGCAACAAATTTGCCAAATTGGTGGAAACCTTGAAAATCTCAGTGCTGTATAGCCATCAACAGCATAATGACTTGGCAGATGGAACATCTGCTATTGCACTTTATTTCTTCATGAGAGCTCACTTATACTATCTCTGCATACAGAATTAAACCCTCCTGGCCAAGACATAGGTTTGGACAAGTCAATAACAATTCTTGTAATGAGTCATTTTTTCTTCATAAGTGCATTCAGACCTTCATTATAGCAGCTGTATTATACATGTTGGGTTGTGTTTTGTGTCTCGTGGTTTTTGCAGTAATATCCTTTTGGCTAGAATTTGTTAAAAACTAATAACAGTTCACTTGAAGCAAGGAAGTTTATTCTTAGAAATAGATCTTCTATGTATCACCTAGTCGGCATGCCTAATCAGAATCGGTCTCATTTTGAAAGTCTTTTTCCATTACGTACCATTATGTAAGGCCATTTTAAAAGACATCTGAAGCTTTTAAAAATGAAAGTAGTAATACTTTCCAGCAGACATACTTTGCAAGTGTGAATATTCATGTTCAGATATTTTACAGTAAGGTATACTTAATATATGAATATTTTCCTTTCAGATGTACTTGGCTCTGATCTGGCAGCAAGAATGTGTGCATGCTAGAGAAAGGAAAGTAAGTACTTAAAGACATGCTACTTTTGCCATGACATGAGCATGAACACCCAAGAACACACTTCAACATGTTTCCATGGTGAACATGAACACCCAAGAAACACACTTCAGCATGTTTCCATGGCGAACATGAACACCTTTTTTTGCAAATTTCCATCACAAGCATAAACCGGACACAGAAGCGCATTTTTGTCCCTTTTTCCCAGTCACCTGAGGAACATGTTGAATGTGCTTCTGTGACTGGGCTCGTTTATATTCACACCTGGAGCGTTCTGATTTTAATCCCGCTGCTGCTGTGCCCCCCCAAAAAAACAGCTTTGTCACCTGAATAAATGATCACTGGTGCATGTGGGTGATAAGCGGAATTCCATCCTGGATAACCGTGCGATAACAGTCCCGGAGCGAGAGGTCGTTCTGCTTCAGACGCGCACATGGCTGCTCCCTTCGTTAGCGGCTGCTGTTCAAAATCCTAATTGTGCTTAATAAGCTTAATAAGGAGCAAAGAACTGCAATCCCGCGTATTATGAGCGCTCTCTCTGGCAGCTGTTCGGCGAAGGAGGCGTTGGAGGAAATGCCCTGGAGTGGGCCTGACGGCCTCGGTGGGGGTTTTCTGCTCCGCGTCTCCGCGCGTTGGCTTTCCGGCGGCGGAAGCTGAAGCGCAGTCGCACTGCGGAAGAGCGTCTCGGCTAGACTACGCCGCCTGAGAAACGCCGTGTCGTCCGCTCTGAGTCCCTGTTAAACGTGAACTACACGCGCCAAACAGGAAGGTCACGCCCTCTTCTTTCGGTCGGTACGACCGAGCTGTGTTCCCTGTTTAACACGGGTCGGTCTTTTTACCCCTCTAAAGGCATGAGCCGAAGTGTTAAGGATTTGCTCAATAAATAAATTTTTTTTTAAAAACAACTTTTGAGTGTATTCGCAACTTGTTGACTGGGTGGGCCTTCTTCCTTTCCTGGTTTTAATGAACATCGAATGCGAGCTGCGAAAGGTGTTAATGAACAAAAAGCCGAAGAGCGGAGGGTATAGCGGACGTGCGCGATGTGAAACGCCGTTCACGCGGCTAGGGGGGTAAACGCGCACGATATTAATCGCTTGGAATTGCGTGATATCTCTCTCATTTGATCATTTATCGCACGTTCTTTTTCGTGTGTTTTCCCCCCCCCGCACACACATAAACTCCCGTTCGGTGTCTGAGATGTACGCCTGTTCACCCAAAGCGGTGGACTTTGTGCGGTTTGGTTACCCTCAGAGTTTCTCACATCCCCCAGCAGAACACAGATAAGAGCGATCATTCCATTTAAAAACAATCGCGCTCAATCTTTGTTCTGCCCCTACTGTGGCTTGGATTCGATCAATAGTTGTCCACACACACAAAGGCCTGAAAGCAAGGCCTTTACGGCTCGTATAATCAGCTGACTGTTACTGGGCGGGACGCCCTCGACCTTGTCCTGACGGGGTTCCTTGAGTTACTGTTACATTAGCGACTCTGAGTGGCAACAGGTGCCCACGGGCCACTGCCTCTCATCCAATCAGCACTGACCGTGTCGTGTGATGTAATGTGTCAGATGGACCCTGGCTCACAGGCGAGTGCATCTTAGCAGCGTATAAGCTTTAGCTGTGGTGCTCCTGATACATATCTGGGTGACACAAAGGTAGCTAAAAAAGCACAGTTGAGTATTAATTCAAGAAGAGAAAAAGGGAGATGGGAGGATTATATAACAAGATTAAAGTAAAATATAATACTATAATTATCAAGATGATTTCCAGGAGTCCTAGGCGTGCCCTATCCAATCAAATGAAAGAAATGATAAGGCTTTTTATACATAGCCCCTCATTTCCTCAAAATGTATAAAAATAATTGTCGCATTAGCTGTGTAGTCAGACTATTTTTATGTTCACCCGATATTTTTGACTTCACAAAAATATTTTTTTTATTCGGTTCAGTTTGTTGTATAAGATTCGCATGAAACATTCAGTCAATGCAGTTTACTTAACAAATCCTTCAAGTGAAGTACAAGCTGCCATTGCATAATTCAGAAATTCACATAAAAGGCTTCTGCCTTTAGCCCTTCCAGCAGGTATGAACACATTTGCATGGATGTACGTTTGTAAGTGCACGTGCTTGTGTGTGTTTGTGTGCTTGTGTGTGTGTGTGCTTGTGCATGTATGCATGTGTGTGAGCGTGCTTGTGCGCTAAGGAATAACCTTTTAAAAAATGTTCTTTACCCTTTCAATTCAATGCAAGTTTTATTGGTACAGTGAAAAGTTTAACAGCACAATGAAAATTTTATCTGCAGGGTCTTCCGACAATGTAAAGGAGTATTATAAGAATATTATAAACAATACAGACAGAAATATGTAAAAAAAATACAATAGCTATGTATGTGTATATTGTGTGTATTTGATGTGTGCAAGTTCTTGATGTGCAAAAATGAACAGTAATAGCGGTGTGTTGGAGTAGAAATGTAGTGAATACATTCCTAATCTCTCCTTATGAGGTACACATATGTTCCTATCAAATGGCCAAACACTTGTTGCTCAGGTTATGTCGGTTAGAACACCAATGAACTGTGAATGTGAACAGCATTCCGGGACTGTTATCCCTGTTACCCCTACCTACAGTCTCCATCTTGGTTTGCTTCCTAGTCCCACCCCCAGAACTTTTTTCTTCTGTCATTTTCTTTGTATGATATTCCCATGCTGTATGGATATTGGCTTTATTTGGAAATCAGTTAAGCGAATCTGAGTTTGTATTATGGTTCTAAGTGGGCATGAGTTGTCTCACATTGCTTTATTGACGCTACGTGGATGCTTCACTGGTCTTTGAATGTTGTTTTCCAGGTCTGGCGCTGTTGCTCACATACCGCTGGTGGACGCACTGGCATTCCTTTTTCATTTGAGTAGTTCTCCAGGTGCGTGTGAACATTACTCCAGGTGCGTGTGAATATTACTCCAGATGCGTGTGAACATTACTGCAGGTGTGTGTGAACATTACTCCAGGTGTGTGTGAACATTACTCCAGGTGTGTGTGTTGTGTGCGCTTTTATTTTTTCCAACAGGGTTGGCAAAAAAAAGGTGGTCAAATTGCCACCTTATCACTCTTGTTTCTTGTAAACAAATTAACGTTGGTGAAGGAACTTCTGAAGGCCTTCCTATGATTTAAAAGTGCAACACATCAGTTCTGCTCGTCACCATCGCTCATCCACCGAGATGTGACTCAGGGTTTACAGATGAGTTTGCTGAAGTGCTGTCTGGAAGTCTCCTCTGATTTCGATAACGTGATTATATCTGGGGACTTTAGCATCCACGGTGCTAATCCCACTGATGTTTAAGCCAAGGAGTTCATAAGTATGTTTATGAGACAAAGAATCTGTCCGGTAAGCAAAAGGCTCCGTGGAGAAACGGATATAAAGCAAGACGGCTAAAGAGGGACTGCTGTAAAGAAAGCAGAGAGAAAATGGAGAAAAACAAAGCGTCAAGTACGCTTTGATATCTATAAAGAGTACCTTAATACTTATAATAGAGCTTTGAAGCATGCCAGACAATCGTTTATCTCTGACACTATTAACAACCGCAAAAATAATTCAAAAACTCTTTTTTCTGCTACTGATAAATCCCGTTTGCTATCTCTTGTGAACTTCTATCCACTGCTAAGTGTAATGAATTTGCCGCCTTCTTTAATGGTACGACTGCAGACATCTGAGTTAACTAATCTATAAAACAAGACTACATGCAAATGTTCTCATCTTTATTTTGTGGGGGTACTTCAGGGCAGTCTGACACATTTTATTAGAAATTCGAAAAGGCTCCGTGAAGTTTTCGCTCTGTAGAGCTCTTCAGCCTGTCGCATTGATCCCATTCCGACTACCTTTTAAAAAAACTGTTTTTAACTGTCTCTCAGGGGATGTGCTAACCATGGTAAATTGCACTTTACTGGTGCTTTTCCTAGCTCACGCAAAACTGCCATTGTTAGGCCTTTATTAAAGGAAGTAATTGTGATTGCTTGGTAATTGGTAATTATAGACCCATTTCCAACCTTTCTTTCCTTAGCAAAATACTGGAAAAAGTGTTTTTCGAGCATTTAAATGATTTTTTGAAGGCACGCTGTATTTATGAAAAAAATTCAATCCCAAGCTAACCGTTGCACAGTAACTACAGAAAGAGCTGCTTTAAATATGACCACAACATTCTGCATGACTGATTTCAGAAGCAGACTGGCTTCTTGGGACGGGTTCTAAATTGATTTAGGTCATATCTGACTGGGCCAAATTTTATGCTGTCCTGACCAACCTCGCATCAAAGAAATGTGAAATGTGTGAGGTCCCCAGGGTTCTATTATTGGGCCCCTGTTGTTTAATTTGTATATGCGTCCTCTATGGAATGTTATTAGGAAGAATAGCGTTCATTTTCACCTGTACGTTGATGATGCCCAACTTTACACACAACTTTATATGTGTGTGTGAAGATTACTCCAGGTGTGTGTTCTGTGTGTGAGGTGTGTAGAGCGGGCTGGTGGTGTGTGAGGTGTGTGTCGAGCAGGCTGGTGGTGTGTGTGAGGTGTGTGTCGAGCAGGCTGGTGGTGTGTGTGAGGTGTGTGTCGAGCAGGCGGGTGGTGTGTGTGAGGTGTGTGTGGAGCAGGCTGGTGGTGTGTGTGAGGTGTGTGTCGAGCAGGCGGGTGGTGTGTGTGAGGTGTGTGTGGAGCAGGCTGGTGGTGTGTGAGGTGTGTGTGGAGCAGGCTGGTGGTGTGTGTGAGGTGTGTGTCGAGCAGGCGGGTGGTGTGTGAGGTGTGTGTCGAGCAGGCTGGTGGTGTGTGTGGTGTGTGTGGAGCAGGCGGGTGGTGTGTGTGAGGTGTGTGTGAGGTGTGTGTGGAGCAGGCGGGTGGTGTGTGTCGAGCAGGCTGGTGGTGTGTGAGGTGTGTGTAGAGCAGACTGGTGGTGTGTGAGGTGTGTGGAGCAGGCGGGTGGTGTGTGTGAGGTGTGTGTCGAGCAGGCTGGTGGTGTGTGAGGTGTGTGGAGCAGGCGGGTGGTGTGTGTGAGGTGTGTGTAGAGCAGACTGGTGGTGATAGATTGCAGGGCTGAGGCCGCTGAACGAGGTGTGATGCCTCTCTGGGTTGAGTGATAACGGCTCTCAGCCGGTCTGGTGTACTGCAGGATCGTCCATGATGGCTGAATAATGCCTGTTCTCCCGCCATAATATAACAAACCAGGAAAATAACGAGGATGACAACCCGGGTATGGATGACAGATGCGCTTTGCGACTCCCATCTGGCTGAGAAACGGCTGATCTTGTACATACCAGCACTCTCGCTTCGCTGTAAACATTCTGAGATAGTATCTATTCCTCTTACTGAATGGAAAATAGACTTAGGTGTCAATACCTTGTGCCTACGTTGACAGGAGAGAGTATTCTCATTGCTAGGCAATCATGCACCAGGCCAAAGGGCTCCTTGTGTTGCTGCTTTCTTGTTTGTTGTAGCAGTATGTCGAATGCTGCAATGGCCAAATTCAACTGACGTGGACTCTGTGTCACTGTCTGGGCAACCTGTCCTATTGGCCAGGTGTAGCATGCAAGACGCACTTCATGTGGGTCTGGATTGTGGGCAGATTTTTATTGGCTGTTTTTTCGTGTTTTTTTTTATTTATTTTTTTTTTATTGGAAAAGCTGAATATATGCCATAATAGCACTTCAGTATGGGAGTAAGTGTATATTGATTAACACGGCTGCATGTCTGAGGCTGCGATGGAGGAGAGTAAAAATATCTTCTTTATTTGGGTTTCACTTAACTGTCCAATGATCATGATATGCACTTTTGTATGTCGCTTTGGATAAAAGCGTCTGCTAAATAAATGTAATATAATGTAAAATCACAAATATGTGATTGGAATATTCTTAATACTTAGAATTCTAATGCTCATGTGATAATTGAAAAAACTGAGTAGTAGAACACTGACTGGGAATTTGGAAAAAACATGTTTTTTATTCTTCTCTTCGAAGGGTGAATACTTCACCTCAGATTATGACATCATAATTCATTGCACAAAAAGAGGCCCTGATTGTGACATCATCCTGGAGTCAGGTGTCCGGGAATAGAGATTTCAGGTATCTGGTTACTTAATACACAAGGTAAACTCAGTTACCCACCACTTTATTAGTTACACCTGCTCATTAACACAAAGCTGTGTGTAACTGTGTGAACAGTGCAGCAATTTCTACATGGTGAAACCTATGTTTGTTAAATACGCTTAAATAAAAGCTGTGCTGAGCATCATTGACGAGCCCTGCTTTTTCCTACGGACACAGCTCTATGTTGATAATAGCCTTTGATTCCACCATGATTTGGAAAGCAGAAGACTGCCCCCTAATGGCAGCCGGAGCCCAGTGCCCCCTCCGGCTGCTCCGGGTGAACGATTGACAGCGCATACCCATGAATCAGTGGGAGCTCACGCTCAACCTCACTGCTTTCTGGGGAAAAAAAATGTTACTCAAGTGGCAAAAACCAATTAAATATTAAATAGTTTTGCGAGGAGCGATGGCAAATAATCTCCCGAAAATTACCTAACAGGGCTCATTATCATTAAACACATGCACTCGCGTGTATGTCTTCAGGGCTGATAGGCACTCCTCTGACCCACACCATGAGAGTATATATTTTTCAGCAAATTCCCAAGATTCCCACTTTGTGAAATAATGGCAGGAGCCTTTGATTGCCCTCAAAGCCGCAGTGATATCAAAATTGGGTAAAGAGTGGATAAAGAAAGAACGAGCCGAACGAGTATTTCTGCTGCTCTTCCCGGCGTTGGGAGTCCCCAGCTGACTCTGAGTCATGAATTCCATCATACACACACACACACACACACACACACACTCACACTCACGCACACACACACACACACACACACACACGCACACACACACACACACACACTCAAACTCACGCACACACTCACGCACACACTCACACACACACACTCACACACACACACACACACACACACACTCACGCGCACACACACACACACTCACACACACACACACACACACACTCACACACACACACACACACACACACACACTCACGCGCACACACACTCGCGCATCACACACGCACACACACACACACACACACACGTTTTTGCGCATAACTCCCGCAGATCTCGCAGCAGGGCTCACCTCAGATCCAGAGAGCCCCCCCCCCCCCGTCCCCGGGGCGAAGCTTCTCACAGGTTATCTGGGTCTTTTAAGGTTTCCCGTGAGGCCAGCGAGCAAAAACGAACATTTGAGAAAAACAGAGTTCATATACTCCATTAGCGATTCTGTGCTCATCTCCCATATTCAGTTCGATAGTCGGTTCGATAGTGGCAGAATGCGCGTGCTATTTCCGTAAACAAATAGTTTGTGTGATGCTGTTCATTTCGAACAAGAAATCTGGTTTCCATGGAAATCTGCCCTTAACTTTGATTTCAAAATAAACTCAGGTGTTAAAGACAGGAAGGACACGTGAAACCTGCGAGTGGTGACAGACAAGACGATGAAGAAACCCATCAGTGGGTCAACGAAACAGCCGCTTGCTGTAGCGTATTCAGCTCCGTGGAGCATGAGTCATGTTGTTTGTAATGGCGGGTGTTCTATATAAATGTCTGCCCTGTTTCACCACACTCACCACAGCAGAGCTTCCTCTGAGTGCGGTCTGTACACTGTGTTCATCGGCACACACCTCCGCCGTGTTGATTGCTTCTGTCTGGATTGAGACAGGCCCATCAGCTTTCAGCACACCGCACTAGTACCTGCATTACCAGTGAGAAGATGGGCTTATTGGGGATGGTGCGGACCACGGTGATGTTGTGTTTGTCTGGGACTGCGGGTCTCTGAGCCTGCGGAACTGAAGTCACGTGCTCAGATGTATGGTCCACGAGAGACAGGAAGTGGTATTTTTTTGGGTCACGATATGGTTCTTGCTCAAGATCCCCATCCTGAAACATTTAAATAAATAAATAATATACAGACACTGTGCGTGTGAGAAAGAGAGTGACAGAGAGAGAGAAAAAGCGAGAGAGAGATATGTTGTTTGTCTTTGCTCTCCCAAAGTGATTCAGCAGTTGATTTTCCAACTTTGGAGAAAAGTGGGGGCTAAACATCAAAATGCATCAATGCGTTCATTCATATTATGGCAACCTAATGGTGTTTATATTAATGGCTTTTCTGTCATGCAATCACTTCCTTACCTTCAGCGAGTCCCCAGCTTGCGGGGGGCATTGGAAAACGGGGAGTGTAAATTTCATCACCGTCGTCAGAGTTCAAAGCTAATACCTTAGACATAATAATACCTTTTTTAAAACATCGTAAAGATTCAGAATGCTAATTATATGTTTCAGGCGTGATCGTTGGTGACTCGCTGTCACACATGAGTGACACTGGCAGCTTCATAATCAGTACCTCATCACCACGTTTGTCTGGTTGTTAGGCACAGCTGTAATGCTGTGATCGTGTTAGAGTACCCTAAGGCATCCTGGACGTTGTAGTCATTAGCATTTCAAGTCAAGTCAAGTAGAACTTTATTTGTCCCCAGTGGGAGACAACCTTCTGCCCATGGGCCCATTTTTAGCTAAAACTGGAGTGTGAGTTTATCTCAGACTTGATGTTAACATCACAATTCATTAAAAGTGCTAAAATAAAATATAATTATGAACAATATGCTTGCTAATAAGATCTCTTTCAGACTTAGCTTTCCACAAATTTGAATTAACCGTGCAAATCAATTCATATTTAAAAGGATGGAACAGACACTGGGGCCTGGAGCCAAGCAGGTAATGTATGGCTCATTTTAATAAAACCCTATTGGTGACCAGGAACACAAAAGACAATTCTTAATCAACATCAGCTGTGTCTGTTTTTTATTTTTTTTATTTTTTTTGCTGAATCTTCGGGTGATTTGAAAAGCAAGAACCAATCAAAGGGAGGCACTGCCCCATAGTGTTCAGTTTTGGTGCACACATTGCATCCCAGATAATCGTGGCATAGCAGCGTGTGCCAGTTCAATTCTGGATCTCTGGATTTCCGATTACTTGAAAATGTGTATTTTCATTCGTGCTTGCATGCAAATGTGTGTCTGTGTCAGTGTGAATGTATGTGTCTCTGGGTGTATCTGTAAGTACTGTGAATGTAAAAGTGTGTTTTTGTGAGAGAGACAAAGAGGACAAGAGTGAGAGAGAAAGCCGAGTATCTTTTTTGCAAAATCACCTCCATTCCTGGAGAAACAAAAAAAAAAACCAAACTGAATTGAAGTAAACAGCTCAACAGCATATAGTTTAGTCACATCGATTTTTAAACAAATTTTATTGGTTGTTGAATTACGAAACATTTGCAGTGCACACAGCTGGAAGAACATTACTGTAAATATGTGTAAACAAAAAGATGAAGTGAAAAAATGTATATACACATGATTTCTGCACCCCTTATAGATTGGATTTTGAAATGTTGTCCATTCAGAGAGCTGGACATTTAAAGCAATGATTCTGGTTAACGTTCTTTTTCCAGAGTAACAGTGATTTAGGTTCTGACCAGAAGGCCTCTTTGACTGAGACTGTTCTTCCAACGGAACAATTAGGATTTGGACTGGCCAAATCCATCCTTTATTTCTCTATCTCTCCTGTATTAAAGGTCACTTGACAGTGAGGTTTTTCTTACTTCTCCTATAATTGCTTTTATTGATCGAAAGGGCCCAACGCCCTTCAGTATTCCTTATCTGTGAAACAGGAAGTGAAAACAAGGCCATTCCTTCGGTGTCAGGTGACCCACCGCTGCCACGTGTCTGACTGACACCAACTTTCCAAGGTCAACCATGCAATTTGAGACAGTCCCCTAAAAAGCCTGTTCATTTTATTCTATTCAGGTTAGACACAGATCGGCGAATTCTATCTGTGTAACATGTCCCCGGAACACTGGGTGGCGGGGGCAGGGGCGCAGAAGTGCCATCTCCCAAAATCCTTGGAAGCTTCCAGAAACACAGACAATAGACCCGGCTCAAAGATGCACACATGCCATTGTAGGGTCCTTCAGAAAGAGTGTTGTGATGGACCGGGTGAGCAAGGCCGAGGTGACAGACATGGTTTTATCTCTGAAACCTGCACTTCCTGTTGAGTTTTTTTTTTTTTTTTTGGGTGCTCGAATGCTGGGCTACTGTTTTTTGCCATCATTAATCAAGTAGAGGAACAAAAATGACATTTGTCTACATATGGCTTTAGTCTTTTGTGTGCATCTTATCTAAAAGCCTCCTGGAATGGCAACCCCTTCCCATGACGCTTCAGTGCTTGAAGGCCACCATTCAATAAAAGTACAATAGGACAAAACAAATGAGCCACACTTTTGACATGTCCAGTCAGAGTTCTCTGGTCTGTTCTTCACAGGTGTGTCACCGGGCCTGCGTCCACCTCATCGTAATGATAACAGGGGTTGGTCAGCATTCTTTTCAGCTGCCTGGGACCGCGGTTCTCGCTGACGCCAGGGTTGCACGGGTCCGCGGCCCCACCAACGATCGAGGCTTGACCTTTGACCTGGTCAACGTTGTGGTAATGTGACCCGGGGGCCATGGGGCCAGCGTCCACTTCCTCGTAGTCCGGCTCCGCCTCAGACAGCTCCTGGCTGCCGGGGCGCGCCTTGCTGACCGGCGAAGGCTCCGGATCGGGGGCCGGGGGGGGCAGCGGGCGGCCGGCCATCGCCCCGCCCCAGTCTCTGACGGACGCGTTGTCCTCCAGCACCAGGTCCTCCACCCCGGCGAGCAGCGCATCCACCTTGGCCCGAGGCCTCCTCGTCTTTTTGACCTTGCTGTACAGGCCGTCGCCATCGTCGTCGTCCGCGGCGATGGGGCGGCAGCCGGGGGCGGGGCCCGGGTTCGAGGCCGGGCGTCCGTCTCCTTTGCTCTGAAGCCCGATGGCCGTGTCGACGGCCTGGAAGATCTTGTTGTTCTGCGTGGTCTGGAGCTCGAAGAGGCCCTCGCCCGAATCGCTCTTGCGCCCGGCTTCAAAGGTGAAGCAGGACTGATGGAGAGAGAGGGGTGATTTTACATTACACTACAGGCATTTAGCAGACGCTCTTATCCAGAGCGCCTTACACAACTTCTACATTGCATCCATTTACACAGCTGGATATATACTGAAGCAATGCAGGTTAAATACCTTGCCCAAGAGGACAACGGGGAATTGTCCTATCTGGGAATTGAACCTGTGACCTTTAGATTACAAGACCTTACCCGGTATACTACACTGCCGCAGTATATCAGCTTTTTATCAACTCTTAAAATAATCAAGCAAGTACAACAGCTACATAATAATGCAAGTGCAACAAGAACATAGCTACAGATGTCTAGCCAAGATATCGCTGCACCTCTGTATACCCAATAGATTCACTGGGTTCACTTCGCTCTGGTAATGAATACTGGTTATTTAATTTTTAGGTCCATATAGATTCTCCCACTGGTGAACAGTTATAATCAGTGGGAGATACACCTCTCCTCTGATTGGTGCTCACTCCCACCTGTAGTACTCTATTACTTGCACAGTGTTAAAATCACAGGCTCACAGGTATGCAAACATGCATCAGCTCCTGTGCTTCTGGTGTACAGGTATGTATAGCACAGAACTAATTAGCAGTTACATTTAGCGATTCCAAACTGTAGAGAACGCTTTGCAGGGGGGCGGATGACAAAACAGTTTTTGACCTTTGACCTTGCAGCATTGCAAGCTATTTGTAATCTCTGAATGTTACCATGGTCAGGCCAAACTTCCTGATGTACTGGTAAGGCCAGGAGAAACTGATGACCCTGGACTGGGGGTCCTGGAGATGCAGGGCTTTTGGATCCACCCTGAGGACGAAGGGTCCATTCAGCTTGCATCTCACAGAGGCCTCAGTCTTCTTCACCATGACATGGAACTCCTTCAGTGCTGAAAACCACACACAACCACACACGGTCAGCGCTGAAAACCACACACAACCACACACGGTCAGCACTAAAATCCACACACAACTGCACACGGTCACCACTGAAATCCACACACAACCACACACGGTCAGCACTAAAATCCACACACAACCGCACACGGTCACCACTGAAATCCACACACAACCACACACAGTCAGCACTGAAATCCACACACAACCACACACGGTCAGCACTAAAATCCACACACAACCGCACACAGTCAGCACTAAAATCCACACTCAACCATACACGGTCAGCACTGAAATCCACGCTCAACCGCACACGGTCAGCACTGAAATCCACACACGGTCAGCACTGAAATCCACACACAACCACACACGGTCAGCACCGAAATCCACACACAACCACACATGGTCAGCACTAAAATCCGCACACAACCACACACAGTACACACTAAAATCCACACACAACCACACAGTCAGCATTAAACTCCACACACATTCAGTACTAGAAACCACCATGCATCCCTTCTGGGTCCTGACTCTCCGCATGGTTGTGCATGATTTTTATTTCTAGAAATTATAAATGAGGAACCCAGAGACCTCATACTGTTCTAACACGTTTCAGATATTTCCCCTGTAAATATAAATAACTGTGAAAACTCAGCTTAATAATTACTCTCCTTCTCATCCCTCTAATGTTGCTGCTCACTGTCACATCGTGGCGTCTGTGCTCGGCCATTCGAATCACGTGAGGCGCCCTCTTCTGACGAGGCAGCAGTTTGTTTGAGGAGAGGCAGAGAGCGCTCTCCGCCTAAGAGCGAGGCACTGCCAAACACCTGAAGAGCCAAACACCAGAAGAGGCCTCTCGGGCAGCTGCGGCCCCTGCCTGTTCAGCAGCATGTCGCTTATTTAAGTACCTCTTCCTGCCTCGTCTGGCTTAATTCGGTCCCCTTGGTGATTTGACGCTCGGCCACGTGTAGAAGAGAAGAGCTTATCGCGCCCGGCTGCAGAACAACAAACATCTAAGCTAACCCCGGCAGAGGAGAGCACGATAGAGACGGCGCAACGAGACCAGATTCTGTGGGGCTAGAGGTCTGGTCCTGGATCAGAGGTGGGATGATTTTCTTCCTTTTTTTTTTACCTCAATGGCGCCTCAGGGGACAGCACACATTCAGCAGAGACTCTTTGGCACTGGATCCCTATCTGAGCTTTTCCTTCAGACCACAGACAGCATGGGAAATAACCTGCTAACTCACTGAATGCATTCATTCAAATGCAGGGCAAATTTGCACAGAGAGCGGCCTTAATAATCCAAGTTCTACACTTATGAACCTGAAACCAGTGCACTTCAGCTTAATTATGAAATGGCTTGCACACGCGCACTCACACAAAGACACACAGACATACACTCACACACGTGCAAATACACACATGCGCACACACACATAACCATATACACATACACTCACACAGAAGGACACCCAGGCATGCATTTATGCAAACTCACACACACATGCGCACACACAAACATACACACATGCACTCATACAGAAAGACACACAGACATGACTCATACACGTACTGACGCGCACATAAACATATACACATGCACTCAAACAGAAAGACACACAGACATGACTCATACACGTACAGACGCACACATGAACATATACACATGCACTCACACAGAAAGACACCCAGGCATGCATTTATGCAAACTCACACACGCATGCACACGCATGTACACACACACACACACCCTCAGTGCACAGCCACACACAGACAGTGAAGGGCCGGGTGAATCGCGTGCTCTCCCTCTTTGCACCACTCTTCCTGTGGCTGTCACGCTCTGCTGAAAAGCAGCACTGCAGTGACAGGGGGGAACAGAAATTCTAGCTTAATTTGATGAAGCATGACTTAGAATTCATTTTATAGTTTCACATAATTCCTGCCCATTAAAGGCCATGTTCTTTGCACTTGACCTCACAGAATACGAGAAGTGATTTGCTATTTGTTCACTTCACATTGAATCACACAAAACCTTTGTTTGTTTGTATCCTGTCTCCTGTCTTTAGCCTGTTCTCCCCCAGTCATACCAGTAGGCCCCCATCAATTCAGCTGAGCATTTTGAGTTGATGTGTCATCATCAAATCATCGTAGTTGAGGGAATAAATCTTTATTTTTTATTTTTAGAGTGCTTATTTGTTGGGCATAAACTGCATGGTATACTGTAGATTGAAAGTAATTCATTATACAATGCTGATGCAACAAGCAAAGGATATTGCTCAGTTTTCAAAGGCAAAACGTCCTCTTTCTCACACACACACACAGATAAGGAGAAGTGCAACAGGAAACTGAAATGTTGTATTTTTAGATTAGTCCCTCCCTCCCTTTGGTTTTGTGGTTTATACTTCACTGTGTCAGTCTTTATGAATACATTTGACTCTTCCAAAAGGCATTTTTTAAAGCAGGTTCAAAAAATAACAGCATACTATTGTGTGGGTCAAACAAAAGTGAACCGCGGTTCTTCCTGACTGCTGTTTGTTTGTTTGACCCTGACAGCAGTACGCTGCAGTCTGGTTGGCATTGGGACCGTAGGTGTCTCATTCATTTTGCACAATGTTTGCTTCCTTATTTATATATATATCTATATTCCGAATTGTACCTCAGTCACACGCTGGTCTGCGTGAGGACCACGGCTGCGGGGACGAGCACTCTCTCCCAGCTCGCTCGGCGACTGAGACCTGCCCTAACCTTGCCAGTCACAGTCGGCCTGGAGCGGGCTCCAACCGATCGGCCAAAACCGGGCTATGTTTCTGAAGCCCAATTCCTGGTCTCGTTCTGAGACGTTGCTCACTAGCACCAGCGCGGCTGGCTCCAGTATGGCTGTCTCAGCCACTCATTTCAGTGTAAGTCAATGGTAACAATACGGTGGCAATACGAAGTCAATAAGTTGTCCGCAAGAAAATGTAGCTGCAATAGGTGTAATTTCTTTGTCTAATGTCTCCCCATTGGCCGATTTGTTAAGCTGCTATTTTTATTTGGACAAGACTGAGCAGTCTCTGGCTCCAATTTGTACAACATGGCGGCGCCCACGAACTACACATCCTAGGCTTCTGAGCACTTTTCACCAAGCCCATGGAGGGAAGTCAGTGGGTGACATCACAATGACTTTGTCCATATTTGTCTATGGCCCTAACCTTGACTGCACTCACGGCCAGCTTTGCTGTACGGTCTGAGGCGCTTACGCACGGCTCCTCCCACCTGATGACGAGCAGTAGATGTCATTATCCACCATCCCAGAGTCCTGGACACTTGGGGTCATAAAGGCCTCACCCTGGCCTTGGTTCATCTGCTGGAGTTAAAGGTAAAAAAAAAAACAGAACAAAACAAACAAAAAAAAAAAACAATCAGGGGTCAAGCTTACAGGTTCACAGGGGCCTGATAGAGATTAAGGTTCAGTTAAGTTTGGGCTTAGATCCAGACTCAGGGCTAGGGTTAGGATTAGGGCTAGTGTAAGTCCATGAGGCCATGATGTTTCCTTTCTTTGTTGGTTTTTGATCCTTTAGTGCCAATTAAACCCTATCTGCCCAACACACACACTAATACACTAACAGACTAACGCACACTAATACACTAATAGACTAACTCACTAATACACAAACTTTTCAGCAGACCTGCGCTCCATTTATAGCTCTGCTTCAGAGTCTCAGCCTCAAACAAGACCTCAAACTAAAAAAAAGGACTCACGCATGCAAAACTAAATATATTGTGTATTATATTTTAGCTCGATAAATATATTTATCTGGAACAAAAAAAAATGCAGGTTGTAATTAGAGAAATTTTTTTTTTTTACTTTTTACTCCCGGAAGAATGTGCATTACAATACTGGTGATATGAATACACTGTTAAGTGTATTGCAAAAAAAGGATGCGAGTAATTCGACCCTGGATTCCATCAAATTCATTAAGTCTTCACAGGTGTCATTCAATCCATAGAAAACAATGGTTCTTGCCTGGTTGAATATTCTGGCACATTCTGTGAGATGTGTACCCTGAGATAGCATAGCAGCAGCCCAACAGACTAAACAGCAAACTCTCAACAGATCAACCAGTTGGTCACCTCCAGATTCCTTACGCTTAACTTCTGTGTCTATATTGTTAAAGCTGAAACCTTATAATTTGGTGCATCTTGTGAATACATGTAAACTGGAATGACCCAGAACAATGGCGAGACTAGGCAGTGCCTGAATATTCACAAAATGTGACCTAGCCCAAGTACCTCCTCCTGCCATTATCCTAGCACAAGGGCGTAGAGATGGCAGAAGGAAAACAGAACTCTCTAAACGCTTCACATTACATTGCATTACAGTTGTTTGGAGACAAGATGCTTTTTATCCAAAGCGATGTACAGTAAGTGCATACTGAAGGTCATTGGAACACCTACGAAACACAGGTCCGATAAGGTACAATACTCATTTACTAACAGTTATATTCATAGCCATGAACACATTAAGCCCAGTTCAGACAGCGAACATTGCTCTGACCTAACCTATGCTAGGTCTAACGAAGAGCAAAAGAGAGCAGTGATTACGGAGGCTGTGGGGCTGCTCCTCAGCATCTCCAGTGAATCAGGAACTCGCCCGTACAAAGCACCACGCTTAAGACTGCTTAACGTCTGGTCTGTCCCAGATTAGCTCAGACCCAGACAAACTTCTCTTCTCGCACTGCTCTGTCAATCATTGTGTAAGTCTTGAGCTATGTGAGGTCTTTTTTTTTTTTTTTTTTTTTTGCTGTTTTGCGGTTTTTAAAGCATGGATGAGGAATACTATTGAGGTCATATTGGTGTCAGACGATAATTGCTAAATTAAACAAACTTACCAGTACCAGTCAATAAAATAAGATTATTGTCAATATGTTATATAGTGTTTTGGTTTGTTCATATGATGCTAATCACAAATAGACTGCATTTATATAGCGCTTTTATCCAAAGCGCTTTACAATTTATGCCTCTCATTCACCCATTCACACACACACTCACACAACAACGGTGAAAGTCTACCATGCAAGGTACCAATCAGCTCGTTGGGAGCAATTAGGGGGTAGGTGTCTTGCTCAAGGACACTTCAACACGCCCCAGGGCGGGGGATCGAACCGGCAACCCTTCGACTGCCAGACAACCGCCCTTACCTCCTGAGCTGTGTCACCCCCCACTTAAATGAAGTAAAACAGACCCAGACAGTTACAAAGTTCGACATGAACGAGGAAGCATGCTCATCCGCGGACTGCGAAACCAGGGGACGTTTGGGGAAGTGGACGTACTGGGAAGGCGATTTCACACAGCGTCCGGATCCAGTCTCCCAGCTCCGACGTCTCGCTGGCGAAGAGGAAGCTCTTCCCGGCGGTCTCCACGAGGAAGGTGCCGCAGCCCCGCGGGCACGCGGTCGCCTTCTTCTCCGCCACGCGCACGAAGTCGCTCATGCGGATCACCTTCCTGCTGTCGCGCTTGCTGCGCTTCAGCTCGGCCCGCTCCGCGTCGTCCCGGCACTCGAAGAGCTCCAGCCGCGACACGGAGCAGCCGCTGTCCCCGTACACCAGCGACCACACCTTCTTCCATTTCTGATCGGAGAGGAGCACATACACAAAGCTTTACGGTAACTTTGAATTCAGCCTATCCATCGTCCATCATCCATCACTAGTGTGATTATGTCACAATAACTACATACCTGCAACCTGCTTCTGGATTTAAAGGTTCTCATTCAAAACACTCATAAAGGACATGCATGCAAATCTAATAGTACTACAAAATTAGCTGAATTTAACTGGCTCAAACAGAATATACAGTGAGCTCCATAATGTTTGGGACAAAGTACTATTTTTTCTTGATTTGTCTCTGTACTCCACAATTTTAGATTTGTAATCAAATTATTCACATTTGGTTAAAGTGCAGATTCTCAGATTTTATTAAAGGGTATTTTATGTACTTCGGTTTCATCGTGTAGAATTTATGGCACTTTAAATGCATGGTCATCATTTCAGGGCACCAGAATGGTTGGGGCAAATGGCTTTGCATGTGTTTCTGATTAGTCAGGTGTGTTCAATTGCTTTCTTAGTGCAGCTATAAGAGAGCCCACAGTATCTAGTCTTGATTCTACGCCTTTGCCTTTGGAGTCTGTTATTGGTGTTCTTCAACATGAGGACCAGAATTGTGTCAATAAATGTAAAGGAAGCCACCATGAGGCTGAGAAATAATTTTTTTTTAAATAAAAAAAAGTGTTAGAGACATAGGGCAAATGTTAGGCTTACTAAAATCTACTTTTTGGAACATAACATAAGAAACAGAGCACTGGTGAGCTCAGTAATTGCAAACAGCCTGGTAAGCTAAGGAAGACCTCTACGCTTGATGACTGTCCGACAGATCAGAAAGACTTTTCAGGAGGTAGGCGTGGATGTGTCAGTGACGACCGTCTACAGAAGATTATACGAACAGAATTACAGAGGCTACGCTGCAAGATGCAATCCACTAGAGAGCCACAAAAACAGGATGGCCAGGTTACAGTTTACTAAGAAGGACCTAAAAGAGCCTGCAGAGTTCTGGAAAAAGGTCTTGCAGATAGATGAGACTAAGATTCACTTGTATCAGAGTGATGGCAAGAGCAAAGTATGGACACCAGAAACAACTGCCCAAGATCCAAAGCACCCCTCCTCATCTGTGAAACATGATGGCGGGGATGTTATGGTTTGGGTATGTATGGCTGCCACAGGTACTGGCTCACTTGTCTTCACTGATGATGTAACTGCTCATAGCAGCAGCAGATTGAACAGAAGCATCTTATCTGCTGACGTTCTACCAAAAGCCTCCAATCTCATTGGTAGGGGAGTACAGAGATGTCATTATCTGCATCTGTATCTGCTCAACCAACAAAATTATCTGTATCTGTATCTGTAGTCGTGTACTAAAGAAGCTACTGAATACACCTGACTTATCACACCTGTGAAGACATTTGTCCCAAACATTATGATGCCCTGAAATGGGGAAAGCATGTGTAAAAAGTCCTTCAATTTCGGCATGGTGAAACCAAAACATTGTTAAAAAAAAAGTCAGATCAAGTAAAAATATATCTTTGTCCCAAACATTATAGAGCTCACTGTATATACATATATATATATATATATATATATATATATATATATATAGACACACACATACACAGCCTTGATATTTTGTGAGAGGGTCTTGTTGTGAGAGATGTAAAGGAACAGATAATAAACTTAGGGTGTGTCATTTGCTGCTTTTTACTGATCATATTGGAGCGCACGTTACAAAAATGGGGGAGAAGAATACTATTGCAGAGTCAATGTAGGTAGGCAGGTAAGAGTTACTGTAACCCAACGGGTCAAAATTATGAAATGATTAATGCTCAACAGGCCAGGCCCAGAGTCTTTAATTCACTTGGTCATTCACCCAGAGACAGACTACCACAGAATAAAGTCACGCTGACTCCCATGTGACACGAACATCCGCAGACCTAGACGTCTTTCTTCATTTTAAAGAAGTGGTAGTGATAACAAAAAAATGTTAGGGCTGTCCAAACAGCTTCACGGCATCGCTAAATGTACAGCCCCCATCTGAAATCTGGGGTTGAACAATAAACAGATATTTAACTCTGGATTTAACTCCGGTAGTTGACGACGCTCATTTGAAATAGCCTCTTGTCACAGCCTGTGCTGGTGCAAAACCGTTCACGTAACGTTTAAAACCACAAATGGCACAGTACAGGATGGCGTCAGACGGAGACTTCCTCAGAGCTACACTGTACGTGGCCTTTGTGATAATTGCATACTGCAAAGCAAAGCAAAAAACATTACCCACCGTCCTCCCTGTTACTTTTGTAATGCTTACACAGCCTTTATATAGGCAGAACTTCAACAGATAGGCCGCATTACGTAATGTAATGCATTCTATTATTTTTATGACTGACTAGCCAATTCTTGGTCACATGATACTGGACCAGTTTGCATTGTCATTTCTCGTGTGTTCGTGTGTTCAGCCAGAAATATCATATATGAAGTCTAGATTGATTTAATAAGGCAGTATTGGCAAATGATTCCTTAAGAAAGAAGTTAAATTTGGCACAGTTTGGCACAGACAGACGGTTTAACCCTTGTGTTCTGTTTAGCATGTGTGAAACTGTTATCCTGGGTCAAATATACCCGGGACATTATTGGGATTTTAATGCAATACAGAAATAAAATGATGCAAATTCAGTAAATGGTTTACCTTAGCTAGATCACATTTAACAATGAAATTCTCATTCTTTTTTCACTGTAATTAAATTCAAATGAAACAAGGTTTTCATGCAATAAATCATTGATATTTATTGTTTTGAACTGATATTCCCAACTATTTTTCATCTTTATGTTATTATATTCAAAGATACCCTGTATGCAAAAAGACAAGCAAATAGAGATGACAAACAACAAATAGAAACGCAAAGCAAGAACCAAACTTACACTGGTTCGGTCACTGGTTATGAAATACAGCTCTCAGAAGTGTCATTTCTCTTTCGCTAAAAGTTTTAAACGAGTCATTTTGACCGAAACTAAACACCGGGAGTATATGAATTGAAACCCAATCACTGGTGGATGCCAGAAACTGATCATGTGGTTACAAAAACAAAACTAATTGGGGACTACACAGACAATGAACAGGACAGAGAGCCAAAACTGCATTGTGTCATAAAATAGGTTCAAAGAAAAAATGTTAACTTAAAGGCATGCTGTATAAAGCCTTCTCCCCCAGTTCTGCGATGGCCATTTTAAATCAGAGTGAGAACTGGACATACTCAGCCCCAAATTTATTTAAAAACGAACATATTTATAATGACATTTCATATCAGCGATAAACACTTTGATAAAGTGAAAAATGATTGCCATCTTATGTTAACGAATAAAATGAATATTAGACGTCAGGTTTATTAAATCAATAGCGTACAGATCCTGTCCAGTAACTGAAAACACTGAGGCGATCCCGGTCGAGGTGACTGTGTTAACATTTATGTCGAACATCACAGACAGTCAGGCTTACTGGGAACAGAAGGCCGAGGTACAGTACGACGCATGAAAATGGATGGAAATGCATTGGACACGTATTTGTGCATTGCCATTTAAATAACTCTCCATTTGAATTTGCTAATGATCGTACTAGACAACTGAGGACCTGAACTTCTTGTGTAAATCATTTTTAAATGTCAAATATAATATGAAACATGATGAGGTGTACACCTTTAATAACTGCTAAATCTGTTTATAAAAAGCCTTAAATGATGAAGATGAAGATTTTCTGTAGACTAGTGTACAGAAGAGGCCCCAGACTGAGTTTGCGCTCCAGTGATTCAGACAATACAACAGGACATATAAGAAACGGTTACAATTGAGAGAAAAAACGTAATGTTTCTATCATCTTTAACTTTTAAACAGTGTGAACATGCAAGTTAAACACGTCATGCTATCAGTTTATTTTTCAATTTCACAAAACTGATGATCTCATCATCATGTGACAACAGCAAATATAACCTCAGAAATGAAATTTGCTTTCTGGTACTAAAAATGTGCATTTCCCCCAAAGCTTGAAAAAGACTGATAGATTGACGACTAACTTGCAAACACAACTGTTTTTCATTTACAACATTTCATTCACGAGTGCCTCTGGAACACTTGAATGTACTTCCTCTTTAAGAAAATGCTTTTCATTTGCGAATTTTAACTTACATGGAAAAGCGAAACCCTGAAGAGAATGCTTAATATTTTTGTGTGTATTAAAAACCTTTTTTCACGGTGTGGAAGGGCTGAGGTTACTGAGGCAGGCAGACTAGCGTGCCGAGCTGTGTGTGGAGTTTAGTAGCAGTAAGCATAGCCCGGAGCTGTGAGGGGCCAATCCTGTCTTACCTTTCCAAACTTCTGCTGCTGGAGATACAGTATCCCACTCTTCCTCACCTCTTCCTCCATGGTGCCTTCCACAGGGCCTCTCTCTGACCCCCTCACTAACCTGCCTGTTCCTCCTCAGCGCCAGAACTACAGCTGGGACTGCCTGTGAATGACTGATGCCACAAGTTCCCCAGATACCCCACTTCCTATATTCTCTGACGTGCGCATGCGCGCGTGCGTGTGCGTGCATGTGTGCGCGTGTGGGTGTGGGTGTGGGTGGATGTGTGTATGTGTGTGTGTGTGGGTTTGTGGGTGTGTGTGTGTGGGGGGGGGGGGGTGTTTGTATGAGTGTGCATGCACATTTGCATGGGTGCATCCATCACAAGGGCTGACTTTGTTACACATCACTGGTGCCATTTCCTTTCTTAATCAAGAACACAGAACTGGGGGAGAAGTTGTTTGTTCATAAAGGCACTGAGTATGCCTTCATCTGCCAGCAAGCGAGTCTCATATACACGTACATATACACACACGGATGTGTACTGCATGTGTGTGTATGTGAGTGTGTATATATTTGGTTGACTCTATAGTTTCAAGTTGCAAGGCCTTCTGATTCACAACAAAAAAAATAAAAACTTAGCATTAAAAATTTTCAGTTGATAGCTATGAGACCTTGTCTTTAAGTTGCACCTTAATGATATCATTCTAGTTTGGACAATGTGTGTTAGATGACTCTCGTTTGCAGTTCACAAAAAAGGAAGCGGGACATTTGTAATCTGACGTGTTTTGTGTTAGATTTCCCAATGCCCTTATCCAATTTACATCCGAACATTGATGCAGCCTACTGTAGGATATGTAGTGTTTAGATTTTGGCCTCGGAGGGGGAAACAGTGAATAAGAATGTGGCCTGGCCTCCCCACCACAAGCATCAAAGCAAATGTGATTGGGGCAATTTTAAATTCCACTGATACCCTAATCTAGGCTGACAATCTATGGGTCTCACCTCCTCAGAAGAGACAAACCATATGACACAGGACACCATATTGGGGGTTGGAGACCCTGCATGCCTAACATTTCCCATTATTTTTAGTTTGAATGCAATCTTTAGGTAGGCCAGTCCTTGTCATAAGTTAGTCGGACCCCCCTTCCCTTCTCTCCTAAACCTCCTAAACCGGCATCACCCAATCAGGGCAAACATCCTCAAGCCATGCTGGGTAAGGTATTTAAGATTGCCACAGGAAAAAGTTTGTGTGCTGCGTTTGGTTTCGGAGCCTGGAAGAAGAAGAGTTTTCCTCTTTTTATTTTGGTGGTGGTTCCTAGGTTGTGTGTTTTTAGCTGGTTTCCTTGTGGTGCTTATACTGGAAGTGAGTGATACTGTGGCAAGGTCTGACCGATCTGTTTTTCTCTCTCTCTCTTATCCGTCTCTCTCTCTATTTTATGGTATTTCTAGATTAGTTGTTTAATGTTTTGCTGTGTGTCTTCTGCTGTGTAATTCAAAAGTAGTGTGCCTGCATTCAATAAAGAATGTATGTTTTCAATCCATTAATATAATTGACTGCTTCTTATTGAATTCAGTTATTTAATCTGAAAACCTGATACAGCTTGTTTTGACTTGTTGGTTGATTCCACCAGTTTTCTGTAGAATGACCTATCAAAGAATTTGGCGATTTAATTGATAATTCTAATTTTAAACATAATTATTAAATTAAATCTAATAAAATATATTTTACATGTAGGTTACGTGAGGGGTTCTAGCGTGCAATATTGCTTGGTTCAGTATTCAGAGTGCTAAACAGTTTAACAAGGGCATTGATTGTTGGAACCGCTAGATTCAGAAAATAAACATATTCTTAATTAATACTTGCTTGTCCGACAATACTAAACAATTTACAGTTTTGCCTGGGCGAATGGAGTCTCAAAAAACTCTGTCACCTCTAAACGAGAATTTACGGCAGACTGTGTGTAATCGTGAGATTATCTTATGTTTTCTGTAAATCTGATATTAATGCTAAAACGTACCCTATCACTTCCTAAGTCGCTAAAATAATTCTAGCGAGAAAAGGTCAAATTCGTTCTAAAAGCTTTATGGAATGCCTTATATTTACGTCAAAAAATGTGAGGCGTGTTATGCTTCAATTTCATCACGAGATGGCAGTATCTACTTGGCATAAACTTCTCAGTCACGCAATATACTGAGAAGCATGGGTTAAATATGTAATTAGAGAAGAACACATATTTTCATTAGGAAGCTGTATTTTGTCGGAATCATTCAATAAACGGTTTTAAAAATTTTTTTTAGTTTCTACTATTTAAATATGAAATTACTATAATGTACAGGTTAATTTAATACTGATAACTTAATCTTTTGGACTTCTGAAATCCTGTGACATATAGGCTATAATATGTAACCTGTAATTAATTACTGACTTTGCATCAATAACCAAAAAAGTTCCATAGAAAATAAATAAATAAATAAATAAATAAATAAATAAATAACAGTCTGTAATTGGAATTCCCCGGGGTGTAGTGGTCTGCAACCCGAATGCTCAAACATCAATTTTAATTACAACTGAACTGAGATGCTGAACCACTTATTGCAAAATGCTCAGTGTTAAATCATCTCTGAGGCTGAACATTTTACTCTGATAGGGTTTCCATAGTCTTTCTGAATTCAATGTGAAGTCATTAAGATACTCACTTAAATCTCTTTGAAACCATTTGCTGTCAATTATAAGTGTGTAATGAAATGCTTTGTTAAAAATGTTGGGTACCATTTTTAAAAAAAAAGAAAATCTAACAGTAGCCCATGGACAAATCAATGACCTTACCATAAACTGATTCGTTATTCATTTTTATTTTTGCCATTTCGATTATGCCAAACGCTTTGGTGTGGTGGCCTGATGAGGGTGAAAATGAAACCTGACCGGAAGGCCCACATAGGAAGGGAACATTTGACGCCATTAGGTTTGCTTCCCTTCAATGCTAGGCCTGTGGAAATGCAGCTTAATCTGTTCATAAAGAGATCAACAACAGAGCCCCTTGTTGTTTTTTAAATTACTTTACAAAGGTCGGGGATGTGCACAGCCATACGATGAGAGCCAGTACAGCCAACCTTGGCCTCCCAAGATATAGGACAGATGCTGGTTGATGCACCTTATTGTGTTCTAAAGCCTCTGAATGAAACAAGATACGTATAGGCAAGAGAGCAAGTAGACAGCTGCGCGCTTGAAACATTTTTTTTTCTATTTTATAGCAGCCGCAACAGCACAATACCTCGCAAAAAAAAAGAAACGAAAGCGTTGCGTTGGGGGATTAGCCCGTCCTTTATTGCCCTGCAACACCAAGCACCACAGGGGACGGCACGGGGGCAAACGTCAAATCTCTAAATTGACTAAATTGGTGTTGTGCAGTTAATGGGTTGCGAGAGGAAATGCAACAGTAACCTGCGCACTAAAGTCGAATCGTAATCAGACTTCATAGGCTATCGGTTGTTTACTGATGTAGGCTGGACCTTCAAATGCAATTTGAGACTGGCTTCTGAAATACACTTACGAATGATCATTTCAATTTCAGAATATTTATTATACTCTTTATAATACAAGTAGTTAACTAAAAGAATATGTTGACACATCATGCTCTCTATAGTGGTAACTTTAGCCTGTATTGGCCAATGTTTTGCTAATATGGTTGTAGAATGTTGTTGCTCAAATCGACTTAATTCTGCGTGCTGACAGCAGTAATTGGGCCTTTAGGTACTGACATAAGTACGAAAGCACTCGTTGTGCAGAATTTCGAGGTTTCCCTTTAAGAACCATGTAAACAATAAGACCCGCGTCGAGGCGCAGACCGTTTCTTTAGGAGTCAGATTCTAAAAAGTTGCGTATCGTCCACAGTTCTGTGGGGCAAAGCAGAGTGCGTAAATTGCGTAAGTAACAAATAGAATTTGGCAATTTGCGCGCATGCTCTTTGTCGGGGGGAGTGAGCAGAGCATGAATGGAGCAAAATGGCGGATCATGTGCAGGTAACTAGAGGTTTATGTTTAGCTGATATGAACATATATCGTGAATGATACGCTTTGCTAATGTGGGGATTTGAAATTGGCGGTCAGGATGAGGTAAAAAGTATTTATTTATGCATGCACAAAATTGGAGTAAAGAATGCACGTTGTCGTGGAGTACGGTGCTCGCCATC
This sequence comes from Anguilla anguilla, assembly GCF_013347855.1. NCBI lineage: Eukaryota > Metazoa > Chordata > Actinopteri > Anguilliformes > Anguillidae > Anguilla > Anguilla anguilla. The sequence goes on from NC_049214.1 coordinate 25,266,284, forward strand.
ATGTTGACTTGTGGCCTGTCATCATGTTCATTGCTTCAGATGCGTTAAAAAGTGGCGAATAAAAATAAGGGGGAAACATTGCTCTCTGGCGCAGGGGCGCAAGAGCCATCCAGTAAGCAGAGTTTTCTCCTATCATGTTCTAAAAGCCCAATAACACGGCTGGTCGGCACAATCTCACAAGTAAACAAGCCATCAAAAAGATTGCTGGCTAGCCATCCAATGCTATGGCCTGCCCTTCGTTTGGGGAATTAAAACAAAACTAGCTACTTGCCACATGTACACCACCTTGTGTCATTACTTAGCTGCACATGGAGCTGCGCTATACAGCTAGCTAGTTAACTACTTGTTAGCGGGGAATAATCTTTTTGAGCAGAGTAGCTGGCGATCTGTCTAGTACACTTTGTGATATCCGATGCCATTCGGCTAGGTTAGCATGCTCAGCTAGCCCCCTGACTGGTGCATAACACATGAATTCTCCCGCGCAATGCAAGTTCATGCCTTCCAAGTTAACTCAAAGATAACTAACCAGGAATTGAATGCATTTGAATCGGTGATTGGAATGGTTATGTTTTATAGTTGGCTATATAATTGTTTTTTGTATTATTTATTTATGCAGAATAACGTTAGCGTGCTAGCTAATACCGAAGATGGTTGCCTTAGTGATCCAGCAGGGAAGCTGATGGCTCTAGCTAGTCTAGTGCTGGGATGTCCCATTCGACCGGCACGTAGCAATACGGCCTCTCACATATAGCGAGAGGCCGTGTTTGCTCGCTTGCCGGTAAGCACGGATTGACCTATCGTCTCATAACAAGTATAATCGTTGCAGATAACCAATGCGATTAATCAGTGACAGTAGCAGACAGTGTTTGTCAAGATAACCGTCCGAGATTAGACGGCGGATTCAGCTTTAGCTATGGACGCTGCGTTAGCTGGCTAACATGTCAGACCTGTCTGTTAGGTTACTGCTAACTTGGTAAACTAGGAAGACATTCTGTTGGCAGGTATCGTTGACACTAACTTGTCTCTCACGTAACATACCTCTAGACTCGAGCATGGGTTTTTAACCTTTTCTGGTCCAGGGACCCCCACCCAGTATTACTAGCATTAGCTACATTTCCTAAATGGTTTTCTCTTAGAATAATACGCTTACTTGGTTAACTAGTTATTATTTTGTGGATTTCTACTGACAGATATACAAGTTCAGAAAGTCAGGAATATAAGATATCAAATAAACTTCATAACCGAACTGTGTATTAACTTGTATAACCGTTTTTTATTTCACCATAGTGAACATGCACCTGACTATTTGCACTACTTCGAAACGGTTATTACTCGCTTAACGTTACTTGTGCATTGGCCCATGATCAGTGTACTACTAGCTCGCCTGTATAATAGTATGCGGAATGAGTCTTTTATATTGCAATCAGTGAAACCAGCATTTGGTAGTGAAATGCTTCAGGGCGGGGTCACTTCGTGTGAACATGTTTTGCATTAGCTATTACTTTTACCGCTAGGTTTCCCAGCTACAGTCAGAGCGTACGTTTATGCGTGCGCATGGCTGTGAAGTGACGCGTTTAGTTTGCTGCCATCAGAAAGGGCAAGGATTTTTGACGAGACCCATTACTTTCAAAGTTAAAATATCTTATGATAATTGTGCCACATGCGGTCATTTTGTTATGGGTTGCTAAAGCTAATGTTATCAGTATGGCGCTAAAACAGCAGGAATTGGTGCTTTCCGTTGCAACATTTTGTGTTTGATAATCCTATGATACCTTTACATTGAATTTAGAAGTATACTGGAAACATGAATTAACTTGTATTGTTATTACGTAATTGAATTGGGAGGGGTATTAGTGATTATGAAATTAAAATTCAATTAACTTGAATACTGAAATGGGTATTGGATGCAATTCATTTGTAACCCATGCACCTTGACACTGAACTTGAGAGAACAATCTGCATTCCTACACACGTTTTCTGAATTTATTTATTTATTTTTTTGGGGGGGGTTGCTGGTAACAAATGATCATAGGGTGGCAGTGTAGTATAATGGTTAAGGAACTGGTCTTTTAACCTAAAGGTTGCATTTTTGATTCCTGGGTAGGACCCTGCCGTTGTACCCTTGAGCAAGGTACCTAACCTGCATTGCTTCAATTTGTCCAGCTGTATAAATGGATGTAATTTAAACGCTATGTAAAAGTTGTGTAAAAGTTGTGTAAGCCACTCTGGATAAGAATTTGCTAAATGTCTGCAATGTTATGTAAAAAAACAATCCAAATCAATCTAATGGAGATCCAAACATGGATATTGATTATGGATCAGTTTTTTACATTATTAAATCTTGTTACCTTGGTTCTGCCCTGATGTCACAGACCTGCTGGACTGAAGCAGTAGTGCAGCTATCTGCCCAAGGTGGCATGTTTTAGTCCTGAGTGGGGCATGGCTGTTTTGCCCATTACTCAGTCTGCCTCAGTGAATATATCAGTCTGAAGGTACAATGTGTAAAATGATTGCTGATAACATAAAGACATAGGCCAAATATTGTTAAGTGATGGAGTGACTTTTATTGTGGTGAATTTCATAGTGCACTCTGGGATGCCCCCCCCCCCCCCCCCCCCCCCATTTTATTTTCTGTGCTCAGTGTTTGGTTTAAATCATTGTGTCGGCACTTGACTGCAACTCTTACCGCTTGTTTTGGGGACTTTCGGTACCGCACATATTATGTGTTCGATCATTCTTGCTCCTCGCTGTTACTGTAATACAGGAGGTTTTTGAGTTGATGCAACAGAAACATTCTGGATACTGGTATCTGGAAAGTTGCGCAACCTTATTTAATGAATACACTCTTATGTAAACCGTGCTCATGTTAATGTTAATATATTAATGTAGGTAGTGCCGATGTGAGTGTTTTTCTTTTTTCAAATAGGCATTCTGTGGCAGCATGCTGTGTAGGGTTCTGAAGTAAGAGTGATCCCAGACCGTTTGTATCTCTCGGCCAGCTCCAGAACATCCTGAGGTTCATCAGTCTGAGTTGGTTCTACCCAGTCAAAGTAGTGTCACTGAATATTTCTACATGAGGCAGACAAATATCTTCTCTGACTGGGTGGGGAACAAATTGGGTTCGTTCTCATTCGATTGACAGCTGAGCTTAATAAAAATGATTCGGCCTACAGTATTACTAGGATAATATTTTATTTTTATTTTTTTAAGACATAGCATCCCGTAGGGTCGCTCATAGGGAGCTGGGGTCACAGGGGTGCTCTGGGGCCCCCAGTGCACGTTTGGGGAAATAGTACACCAAAAAGCTTGTGGCAATGTAATTCATTTCTTAATTAGGCTAATCTTGAAGGCTAAAAGAAGGCTAGGCTAATCTTCAATGTAAAAAAAAAAAAGAAAAGAAAGAAAAAGGCTCCTGAATTCGAATTGGGAACTAAGCAAATTCATGTTATTACTCATGAAATATTGTGGTGTGTGCTAGATGATGAGATTAAAACACGCTGGAAAGTTTTGCCCTCTGATACTGACTGTGTCTTCATGGAGAGGATGTTGCACACTGAACCGGCCTGCTCTTATCAACCTCCCGCAGCACTGTGTCTCTGCAGCCTCCTCCTTTATCTCATAGGATGCAAAACACGTTCAGCCCCTCCCCGCACACACACACACACACACACACACACACACACGTAACCACCACCACCACCACATCGGAAACCACCCTCTCCGGCACACGCCACAACCAGCTGCGGAACGCTGTCGAAGCCACGTAGTGCGATATTCGGATGTGAAACAAAAGCTTTGGGCGATGCTAACCTCGACGCTAGATTACCTTTCGCCTTTTTGTGTATGTGAAAACCCGGGCCGCAGTCGGCAGTTAATGAACTCTGCGTTTTTAGGATGTTGACCAGGATGTTTCTTATTTGGGACTGATGTCAGTTCTGTGGAGACCAGAATGTAACTTGATAGGATAACCAAGACTGGTTTTTCATTTCATAGAGCTTTGGTGAACTGCTGCTCTTGTGTGTTAACTTTTTCTTTTTTTCTGTTTTTTTATTTTATTTCATTTATTTTTTTAAAAGGGGGACGGTTAGCCGTTAGCATGTGATTTTTTTGAAGGTCTCGCTTTGTGTAACTGGACGGCAGTGAAACGGCCCCCGGGGGGACGGTTCGAAAGCCCGGCCGGCGTGAAGCGAGGGCGCTCTCCGTTTGGGAAAGCGCAGAGGGGTTTTTAACCGAGCGGGACGCTGCGTGCGTGTGTCTGTTTGTGTGTTTGTCTGTGTGTGTGTGGTGTGTGTACGTGTGTGTGTTTGTGTGTTCCAGAGCCTAGCCCAGCTAGAGATCCTGTGCAAACAGCTGTACGAGAGCACGGACACCGCCACCCGGCTCCAGGCCGAGAAGGCCCTGGTGGAGTTCACCAACAGCCCCGACTGCCTCAGCAAATGCCAGCTGCTCCTGGAGAGAGGAAGCGTGAGTACAGCCCCCCCCCCCCCCCCCCCAGTTAGCGCAGCCTCTGGGACACTACATGGCCCCTGTGGCTGTACTGTTGCTGCCTGGGGTTTTACTACCCTCAAGCAGAACCCCCCCCCCCCCACCCCCAACCTCCTCCTCATCAGCTGCTGTGTTTTTAAATATACATATATGCACAAAGACATGTTTACCTCTTCCTTTTAATGTGCAAATGTATACTGTATGCCCTTTAAATATGTGCAAGGTCTCGTTTGGTCTGTCCCTGCTGTGGGTGGTGAAGTAACACTAGCTGTGCTCTCTCTCCCTTTCTCTCTCTCTCTTGCTCTCTCTCCCCTTCCCTTCTCTCTCTCTCCTTCCATCTCTCTCTCTCGCTCTCTCTCTTCCTCTACCTCTCTCTCCCCCTCCCTCCTCTCTCTCTCTCCCCTTCCACCCCTCTCTCTCTCTCCCTCTCTCTCCCCTCCCTCCTCTCTCTCTCTCTCTCTCTCTTTCTCGCTCTGTCTCTCCCCCCTCTCTCTTCCTCTACCTCTCTCTCTCTCCCTCTCTCCCCCTCCCTCCTCTCTCTCTCTCTCTCCTTCCACCCCTCTCTCTCTCTCTCTCTCTCTCTCTCAGTCGTCATACTCTCAGCTGCTAGCCGCCACATGTCTTTCCAAACTGGTGTCGCGCACCAGCAGCCCCCTGCCCCTGGAGCAGCGCATCGACATCCGTGAGTCGCTCCCTCTGCCTCCTGAGTGCACGCCGCTCGAGCTCGCTCTCCCAGCAGCTCTCTGAACACGAGCGGCAGGGCGTTAGTTTACTCACCGGGTGTTCAGAGACCCGTGTGTGTTAGTTTACTCACCGGGTAAGAGTAAGTGGTGTTCAGAGACCCGTATGCGTTAGTTTACTCACTGGGTAAACTTTTTGTCTTATGGCTGGGTGATATACCCCAGCAATAATTATCGAATGCAATAATGGTCATCTTCACCATCATGTATATTGCTCTTTTTTTTTTTTGTCTTTTCTGTAATTATACTGGAATCAGTTAGCTGTAGTTGGCGGTATATGGCTCAGCCCTACCTTGTCTGAAGCGGCCGGTTCTCGCTCCTCCCCCAGGGAACTACGTGCTGAACTACCTGGCGACCCGGCCCAAGCTGGTCGCCTTCGTGACGCAGGCGCTGATCCAGCTGTACGCCCGCATCACCAAGCTGGGCTGGTTCGACTGCCAGAAGGAGGACTACGTCTTCCGGAACGTCATCGCCGACGTCACCAGGTTCTTGCAGGTAACCCCTTACCCCCCTGCGACCGTTGGGCGTCGTGGTCAGGCTGATGGTAGGACATGGGTCAACTGTGGTTTGAGTAATTATGGGAGGTTAATGTTTGTGTAATGTACCTTGTGGTTAGCACAATGTCAAAATAATTTTAGATGAGGGTCACTGTTGTGTTGTGAGGGACATCATTAGGGTTATATTTTGATACTGATTTGGAGAGTCCTAATGACTCTAACCTCTAAAGATGGTGGTCTCAGACCTCAAAGTCAGAGGGCAAATGTCGAACCATGTAGAGGTCAGTGTGGCTTTCAGCCTGAATGTGTCTGGTGAAGAAGCACCTCCCATTCCCTGTGTGTCTGGTGAAGAAGCACTTCCCATTCCCTGTGTGTCTGGTGAAGAAGCACCTCCCATTCCCTGTGTGTCTGGTGAAGAAGCACCTCCCATTTCCTTTGTGTCTGGTGAAGAAGCACCTCCCATTCCCTGTGTGTCTGGTGAAGAAGCACCTCCCATTTCCTGTGTGTCTTGTGAAGAAGCACCTCCCATTTCCTGTGTGTCTGGTGGGCCTTTCTCCCTAACCCCAGTCTGTCTGTCTGTCTGTCTGCATGTACAGGACAGTGTTGAGCACTGTATCATTGGCGTTACGATCCTCTCCCAGCTGACCAATGAGATTAACCAAGTAAGTTCCTCAGCGCTCCTGTCCAGTGTAAGTGCCAACCCTTTTTTCCCATCATTCTCTGCTGTGTGAGCGCTTGGGGCTCTGCTACGCAGCTTTGCGAGTAAGGCAAATTTTTTCTGCTCTTAAGTTTTTAAATTATTATTATTATTTTTTGGCTGCATGCTTTTTAACAGCAAGGACCATTTGGTATATACACCCCCGTGTTCACCTATTTTGGAATACTTACACTAGTAATAATATAAAGATAAAGTTATTCTTTCAACAGTATTGATAATGACTTTTTTAAATGTTCCTCGATGTGGATCTTGGGCCATATTTATCATTGCTCAGTCGTGCCATTTAAGTGTGCACTGTCTAAATGGCATCTGCTTGAAATAAGAGCCATACTGTGTCTTACCAGTGAACCGTCTCCATAGCAAAGCTGTGGTGATTTGGGTCTCATTTGCAATGCTGCGCGATCAGTCTTCTAAAGAAAGCGGTGCTTGCCCATTAAAGATATTTCCCCCGGGAGGACTAGCAGTGCTTAAAGCCGGGGGCGGGCTATCGCCAGTTTTTAGCTTCTTAAAGCAGAAAAAAAAAGCTTAAAGCTTGTACAACGTCTCTTTTGGGGTGACCACCGGGGATGTCGGTGGCTCACGGGGGATGTGCCTGCCTTTGCCGTGTTAGTGTCTGTCGGTTTTCTCTGTGAGCAGCTGATCTTGTTTGGCTTTGCTAAAGAAACAAACCGGGTTACTTGGTTGGGTATTTACTTTACAGACTGTGAATAAGTGAGAATTGGGTATAATCAACCAACCTAGTCGCGGTTCTATAGTAGGAAACGGCTATGATGAGCCAGCTTGGTCCTAGCTCGTAAATATTCATGTGTATGTGTGTGTATATATACACATATTTGCTTAGTTGCTCTGATTAATGAGGTGTTTATACAATAATATACCCTTATATGCTAATGTATTTGTGTTTATATATTTTTATATATATATATATATATATATATATATATGTATAGATTGATTAAATGAGCAATTCTTCCTTCAAAGTCTGTTCTGTGAAATTTAGCTTCTATAATCAAGTGGGAGCTTTGGTAGTTGCACATGTTCTCTGAGTAGCTGAGGTGGTTTTAGTCTGAAATGACAGTGGCTGTGTCAGTCTGCTGTCGGGGTGCTTTGGCATGCACACTGTATGTTGAAAGGCAGATCTCTTTTATTTTTCTGCTCTCTGTGGTAGGTTCCTGTTTTGCGTCTCATTTATAACGTGTGACTTGCAGGCAGACACGACGCATCCACTGACGAAGCACAGGAAGATTGCGTCATCTTTTAGAGACGCCTCTCTCTTCGATATCTTCACCCTCTCCTGCAACCTGCTCAAACAGGTGAGGGAGACGCGTGGTCGCGGGACATCCTGTCCCTCATTTTCAACCGGAGTCCTCTGGGAAATTAAGGGTGTTGCTTTAGACAATGACTGCACGATGCTTGTGTGTTTATGGTGGGAGGTTTTTTGTATTCACTCTGATTCATCTGGTGGATGACACTTGAAACAAATTGCGTGGAACTTGGTGTGTCATCATCGCTCAGAACTGTTGTATGGGTGTTCACTCGGTGTGTGTGAGACAGCGAGAGTGGGGTGCGGGGGGCGTGGCAGGAATGTGCTTGTGTGTGTGTGTATGTATGTGTAATGTGCGTGTGTGTAATGTGTTTGTGTTAGGGATGTTAACAATTAATCGATTAACTATTAAACGTTAAGAATGTCGATTAATTTTATTTATTAAACGGTTAAATTTCAATAAACCATTTCAACGGATAACCTAATGTTGCCGATTAGATTTTACATTAGAGAGAAGTTTCTCCGTCATTAAACACAAATCCCCTCAACTGGTGGAAAGTTGCCGAGTCACGGTTCCCTCAACTGGCAGAATTAGCAAAACGTTATTCGCCCAATAACATCTGTTCCATCTGAGCGCATCTTCTCAGCTGCTGGTCTCACCTTCGGCAGGCTGTGCACAAGACTGACCCCACAGCATGTAGACATGCTCATATTCCTTAACAAAAATGCTAAAGTATCAAGTTAGGTAATGTTATGTCACGGCTGTATGTTACAACCTTCAGGAATGTAGCTTATTAGCGGTCTTTTGTTGGGGGTTACTTGAGCTTTTTTTGTTTGGTGCACATTAAGAGGCCTACTTTACAAAGTGGGGGAACATGCTATGGTTTTGTTAAATTAATAGCCTACCACTTGAATGACAGAATGCGATTTGCACCACCGAATAGCTCGGTGTGTTCTATTTTAAGACCGTGTAAGCGGCTATAAGTGTTGTCAGAGAGACAAAACAAACTAAAGCAGTTTGTTTGTTTGTCACAAAGTTAAGCATGAATACGCAGGATTAATAAGCGATATCTTTTATCACCATCGCAAACAAAATGTGCATCCCTAGTTTGTGTATAATGTGTGTGTGTTTAATCTGAGTGTGTGTGTATTGTGTATGCGTCCGTGTGTGTAATGTATCCACATAGTCTGTGTGTGTGTGTGTCAATGTGTGAGTGATCTCTGTGTGTGTGCGCGATCTGTGTGTGTGTGTGTGTGTGTGTGTGTGTGTAATGTATCTGTGTGTGTGTGTTTGTAATGTATCTGTGTATGTGTGTGTGTGTGTAATGTATCTGTGTGTGTGTGTGTATGTGTGTGTGTGTAATGTATCTGTGTTTCTCCTCTCAGGCCTCGGGGAAGAACCTGAACCTGAACGATGAGAGTCAGCATGGCCTGCTCATGCAGCTGCTCAAGTTGGCCCACAACTGCCTCAACTTCGACTTCATCGGCACCTCCACCGACGAGTCCTCTGATGACCTGTGCACCGTGCAGATCCCCACCAGCTGGAGATCCGGTGAGAGAGAGGGAGGGAGGGAGGGGAGGAGGGGGAAGGGAGGGAGAAGGGGAGGAGGGGAGGGAGAGAGGAGAGGAGGGGAGCGAGAGGTAGGGAGGGAGGGAGGGGAGGGAGAGAGAGCAGAGGGAGGGGAACGAAAGATGGGGAGGGAGAGGAGGGAGGTCGGAGAGGGGGCGGGGAGGAGGGAGGTCGGAGGGGCAGATAGTGAGGGAGATACGGATATCCCTCTTAAAACGTGTTTAAAATTATTTTTGAAATTGTTATTAGAGTTTGGTATGTGTGTACAGCATGTATGGCTTGTATGTAACATTTGTGCTAATTTTTATTTTCCTGAAATAAATATAAATTACATAGGTGTATTGTTGAGTATCATTATTGTGTATTAATCTTTGGCAGTTTTTGGGGGCGGGGAGAGATGGAGGGAGGGGGGAAGGAGTCAACTGAAGAATGGAGAAGAGACAAGTTTGCACTCATAGGTGTGTGTGTGTGTGTTTGTGTGCGCGTGCGTGTGTGCAATCTCGTTTGTGTGTGTGTGTGTGTGTGTGTGCTGGGTGGTAGGGTCTGTTTCGCTGCGCTAACTCATGTCCCCCCCCTGTGTTACAGCCTTCTTGGACTCTTCCACCCTGCAGCTGTTTTTCGACTTGTATCATTCCATCCCTCCATCCCTCTCTCCGCTGGTGAGTGAGACCAGCCTGGGGTAGCAAAGAAAGCATTTCACCGGTCACAGTGTGTTTTAGCTCAACTCCCGTGTTTATTTGGGTTAAAGCAAAGTACAATTCAGAACATACTTAATAATGGCTGAATTTTCATCTGTTTCAGAATAAATTTATTCAGAATTCTGAAACCAATTTATTGCAGATTCCTCTGACTGACTAAAATCATGAGATCACCTACCTCTCTATATCTGTATAGTATTTGATAATGGCTGATTGTTCACCTGTTTCAGAATAAAGAATTCAGAATTGTAGAACCAATTCCTCAGTCTTGCAGAAAGCTTACTGTCAACTATTTAACTATGTACGCGCAGTATTTTTCATGTTTGTCCAAGGTGGGCATCGCAAAAATGAGAGAATTGTGTCACGTTCTTTGTAGGTCTTATCCTGTTTAGTGCAAATCGCGTCTGTCCGAAGATCGCTGTTCAACAACGCGGAGCGGGCGAAGTTTCTCTCGCACCTCGTGGACGGGGTGAAGAGGATATTGGAGAACCCGCAGGTACGTTTCTACCAGTCTGCGGTGCCGTGCTGTTTCTGTGGCAACAAGCAGAGATACACTTTTAATGTGTTAAACACACGTTTCAGAATTACTCTCGGCTATTGCAGCAGACATGGGGGGCCAACTTGCTGAATTTTCGTTAGCATTTTCCATGGAAATGTGTGGGATTTTCTCTTTGCTCACATAACATTTATAAAGGCATAATCCCACTGCTGAGGATTCACCCTCAACAGCATATGCTACCAACTGTTAGTTTCCCTTTCCATTCTTTCCATCCTCCTGCACGTTTGGTATTGTTTACCATTAATTGTCAATGCATCATATCTCTTAATTAGAACTGAACACTTCCATCTTTGCGCTGGCCTTCTTTTACTCATTCTTCCGAGGAGTTTGATGGGAATCTTTGGGATTTTTTTCCAGAGTTTATCGGACCCAAACAACTACCACGAGTTCTGCCGACTTCTGGCGAGACTGAAGAGCAACTACCAGCTGGGAGAACTGGTCAAAGTGGAGAATTACCCGGAGGTCATACGGTTGATAGCTAACTTTACCGTGACTAGCTTACAGGTGAGCGGGGTGGGCGGAGTTTAACCCCTGTGATGCAGAACCAATGGGAGGGGAGGTATTGGGTCACGTGGTGTGTGGGTGTGAGGGAGTAGGTACAACTTCTGAGTCCCTGCTCGTAAGGTGTTATGCTTTGTAGTCTGGACCAATGAGAATGTTTGTTGTTCTTTTCTTTCCCTCCGTAAATGAATGACAGTTAAACGCACAGTTTCAAGTGTTACGCTGTGACCTTAATTGGTCATTTATTCAGGTGTACAGCGCTTATTGTATTGTTCTCACTCTTATTGAAACGTAGTAATACCGCTGTAATATCAATGTAATTGCACTGTAATTAACTAATGCCCATTTCGGATAGCCATTAATAGTGCTGTAAATTAAAGAAGCGGTGTTTAAACATGTGACTGAACCTTACTGGTGATCTGTGAACGCGCAGCCCCCCCCTGCCTGATTCCCTAGCCAGCGAATCACGCGCCGTTTAAATGTGGAGTGTGATTAAACGGACCAAACCCCTCAGGAATACGTAGTATTCTGAGCGGCTCGTTTGAGGGACGGGTGTGTTTTTGTGTCCCCCCCCCCAGCACTGGGAGTTCGCCCCCAACAGCGTGCACTACTTGCTGAGCCTGTGGCAGCGGCTGGCCGCGTCCGTCCCCTACGTGAAGGCCACCGAGCCGCACCTGCTGGAGACCTACACCCCCGAGGTCACCAAGGCCTACGTCACCTCCCGCCTGGAGTCCGTGCACATCATCCTCAGGTACGGCCAGGGGGGCGGGCCTACGGTGCCTCTCATTGGCTGCTTTACTTTTTTGCATTCCTGCCTGCCTGTGATTGGCTGATTTTCACATTTTTTTCGCACTTGTGATTTTACGCTCGCTGTCGACCGCCTATGATTGACAGTTTCTTCTTCACTGCACACGCTTTTTGGTTTGATTGACGCGCCCGTGTCTCGTCTGATTGGCAGAGACGGGCTGGAGGACCCTCTGGACGACACGGGGCTGGTGCAGCAGCAGCTGGACCAGCTGTCCACCATCGGGCGGTGCGAGTACGAGAAGACCTGCGCCCTGCTGGTGCAGCTGTTCGACCAGTCGGCCCAGTCCTACCAGGAGCTGCTGCAGTCCACCAACTCCAGCGCCATGGACATCGCCGTGCAGGAGGGTGAGGAGGCTCGCAGCGCTCCCCGCCCTGTCCGCTGCGCCACTCAAACGCTCCGCCCCCTCAGTGTCAGCCTGAGGTTCTGGCCCCTCCTCTGAGCTGTCAGCCGGAAATGTCCCTCCCAGCCTCTCACTGACTACATAGATAGTTCTGTCATTTTAAATGACCTGCTCCCCCCCCCCCTCTTGTTCCAGGGCGCTTGACGTGGCTGGTGTATATCATCGGAGCGGTGATCGGAGGCCGGGTGTCCTTCGCCAGCACGGACGAGCAGGACGCCATGGACGGAGAGCTAGTGTGTCGGTCAGTACCCTCCTCCCCTCCGCGTCCCACAGCGCTAGCTTTATACCTTTACCTTTACTACACGACCTGTACGCTAACACTGTTACCTGCTACACACCTCTCCACTGTACGCTAACACTGTTACCTGCTACACACCTTTCCACTGTATGCTAACACTGTTACCTGCTGCACACCTCTCCACTGTACGCTAACACTGTTACCTGCTACACACCTCTCCACTGTACGCTAACACTGTTACCTGCTACACACCTCTCCACTGTATGCTAACACTGTTACCTGCTACACACCTCTCCACTGTATGCTAACACTGTTACCTGCTACACACCTCTCCACTGTATGCTAACACTGTTACCTGCTACACACCTCTCCACTGTATGCTAACACTGTTACCTGCTACACACCTCTCCACTGTATGCTAACACTGTTACCTGCTACACACCTCTCCACTGTATGCTAACACTGTTACCTGCTACACACCTCTCCACTGTATGCTAACACTATTACCTGCTACACACCTCTCCACTGTATGCTAACACTGTTACCTGCTACACACCTCTCCACTGTACGCTAACACTGTTACCTGCTACACACCTCTCCACTGTATGCTAACACTGTTACCTGCTACACACCTCTCCACTGTATGCTAACTTTGTTTGTTTTGTGGTAGACGCAGTTGTGTTCAGCTGGGAGATTTAGCCATTGTGGAACGTTTGTTTGGTCTCTGCTTTTCCAGTTTAAGAGGATAGCTTTCTTAGCGGTAGTTAGGGCAGCCAATAGAATCCTGGAGTGTTTATCTGTGTGCAGGCTGTGCTGAGTGTCTGCATCTCTGATTGGCTCCCCAGGGTGCTGCAGCTGATGAACCTGACGGACTCGCGGCTGGCCCAGGCGGGGAACGAGAAGCTGGAGCTGGCCATGCTCAGCTTCTTCGAGCAGTTCCGAAAGATCTACATCGGAGACCAGGTGCAGAAATCCTCCAAGGTAATTGGCCGCCGTCTGAAATGGTGGGGGCCAAGTTCATAGCATATGCCAGTATTAAAATGTAACAAAATGTGCTGTATGCTAACAAGCTAATTGCTGTAGACTTTAAAGATTGCTACCTGAGGTGTCAGTCCGCAAGCGAACTAACTCTGAGTGGAGGAACTGTTGACTACAAATTCATAGAGATTTTTAGAAAAATGTATTTTACTGATAACTACATTATTAAAAATCTGTCCCTACTTTTTAAAAAGAAGGATGAGGCTAGGGATTCAAAACATTGAGTCCTTAGTCTCGTCTAATGAAAGACTGCAGATCTTTTTTGCGGTGCTAAATAATCATTCCATGGCTGTTTTTTTTTTTGTTTTTTTTTTTTAGCTCAATGACTGAAATAAGCACACAGTCCATTTCTGTTTAAAACACATTTATTTAATACTAATATGTTGAGATGAAGGGTCTGAGCTAGTACAGGGGTTGCATTGGGAGGGGTTCCCTGTTGCTCTGGGGATCATTAATGGGAGGTGGACAGTGAGATGATGTCATCGTGCTGCAGTAGCCCATAATAAAAGCGGTTTTCCTTCACGCTGCCTAGAGACTGCAAAATGTGAAGACTTGAGATAAGTGACGTACAGTAGAGTAGCGTAGCCGAGCCCTTGGCTCTCTGTTGCCCCTGCTTCCCCTGGCCATAGCTCTGTCTGGCCTTGTCTGGGCCCAGGTTCCTCAGGTTTAGAGCTGCGGCCTCACGGGTAGCCTGGGGCCAAGCAGGGGATCTGACATCCTAGTGAAACCATTGGGGATTGGGTACATTTCTGCGCAAGACGTTCTAGAATCCTCCACTGGCTGTACTTCAGAGTTCCGAGATCACCCCACTGGTTGACTGCTGAGCTTCCTGAGCTCCCATTGGCCAAAATTTAGAGCGGCGTAATGGGAGAGCCAAACACGGATGGCGCCGTTTGGGGGGAGGGGGAGCATTCTAAAAAGCAGTCTATGGGTAAAAGCTGTATGGGGGTAGTGGTCAGGAGTGCGGTTTGTGACCAGGCGGGGTTTCTGATCTCTGGAGAGTTCCTAGAGGAAACGCTGGTGCCTCTGTGGGCTGAATCGGCGCGGTGTCTGTGAGACTCCGCTCCGGAAGCGGGCGGGAAAACGTATGAATAGCGCGTTATCCCAAATAACAGGGCGTCGGCACTTCCCCGGGCGCGCTTGCGCAGCGCGCAACGCGTAACCGTTTCAGCCCATAAACGCGGGGTTCTGTGAAAGGATCGTGTGTTACAGTGGTAGTCACCCCACCCTCACCTCCACCCCCACCCTCACCCAAGCTATGCGAGGCAGTCTCTGCCATTAGCTCTTGTGTAAAATTCCTTCTGAAATTATTTGAATGTATGTACTTTCTTTTGCGGAATAAATATATCTTAGTCAACAAACAACTGACTGATATGGCTATATAATGTGGCGCTGATGTACATACATGTCTGTATTTAAGATCAAAATTCAGATTACTGATGCATCACTGCAAGGTGCCATTTAATCCTGATGTCAATAACAACCCTGGTGACATCATAGATCAGAAGTGTGCCTTTGCGGTCAGTTATTTGTGTGTTTTGGGTTTGCCTGGTTTTTGAGTAGCAAGCCCCGTTTAGGGAAACAAGTTGTTTTTATTTTTTTTGATCTGCTCATTTTTGGGATATCTGGTTTTAGTGAGGTCGTGGTTGGAGGGTGTAGAATTCATGAAGTTCTCCAGACCTTGTGTTGTGTTTCTATCTGCTAATTTCAGGGATATATAGCTGTAGCTGGGTTGTAGTTGGGTGTAGCATGCATGAAGTTCTCCAGACCTTGTGTTGTGTTTCTATCTGCTAATTTTGGGAATATCTAGCCGTAGCTGGGTTGTGGTCTGAGGATGTAGAGTGCATGAAGTTCTCCAGACCTTGTGTTGTGTTTCTGTCTGCTAATTTTGGGAATATCTAGCCGTAGCTGGGTTGTGGTTTGAGGGTATAGAGTGCATGAAGTTCTCCAGATCTTATGTTATGTTTCTATCTGTTAATTTCGGGGCTGTCTAGACGTAGCTGTGTCATAGTTGGAGGGTGTAGACTGCATGAAGTTCTCCAGTCCTAACGGCTGTGTTTGTGCACTGTTCTCCTCCAGCTTTACCGGCGCCTGTCTGAGGTCCTGGGACTGAACGACGAGACCATGGTGCTCAGCGTCTTCATTGGGAAGATGTACGTAGCACTGCCTGTGCCTCAACCACTGCTCTGGCTGATTTAGGAGCCTCTCAGCTGCCTACCTCAGGCTAACCCTTATGAAGCTAAGGCTAAGGACATAGCTGCCTACCTCAGGCTAACCTTTATAAAGCTAAGGCTAAGGACATAGCTGCCTAGCTCAGGCTAACCCTTATGAAGCTAAGGCTAAGGACATAGCTGCCTACCTCAGGCTAACCTTTATAAAGCTAAGGCTAAGGACATAGCTGCCTACCTCAGGCTAACCCTTATGAAGCTAAGGCTAAGGACATAGCTGCCTACCTCAGGCTAACCTTTATAAAGCTAAGGCTAAGGACACAGCTGCCTAGCTCAGGCTAACCTTTATAAAGCTAAGGCTAAGGACATAGCTGCCTACCTCAGGCTAACCCTTATGAAGCTAAGGCTAAGGACATAGCTGCCTAGCTCAGGCTAACCCTTCTAAAGCTATGGCTAAGGACACAGCTGCCTAGCTCAGGCTAACCCTTATAAAGCTAAGGCTAAGGACATAGCTGCCTAGCTCAGGCTAAATTTTATAAAAACTAAAGCTCTTTAGAATAGTCTAGCACCAGTTTGTGATGTCCAGTGTGCTTGGATGAAACTACGCTCACTCACTGGCCGACCTGCCTTGGCTCCCCCGAGTTGATGACAGTTCCGAGTCTTGCCACTAGTTGGCGAAAAGCCACAAATATGGGGATTCGCTGAGGTAGCGCAGACCTCATCAGTCAGAGGTGATGTCATTGTGTAATTTGAGTGTTATTTACTGTTGGTCCCCCAATGCCCATGATTCTGAGTGGACAGTTACATTATAGACACCTGTCCCCGTACCTTCGGGATTTGGCCAAATCCAGCTGACATTTGAGCGGAAGCCCCACGGTGTATTTTTCTTTTAATTCGGCTCAATTAGATTTTATTTGTGCGACAGAGACACTGTCACAAAGGCGGTTTACGGAAACAGGAGCCGGTTAACAGAGTGGGAGAGATGTGAAATCTGAAGGGTTTGCTCATGGGGGCTGTGCTGGATGTGCTTTTTGTTCCAGAATCACCAATCTGAAGTACTGGGGTCAGTGCGAACCCATCACCTCTAAAACACTTCAGCTCCTCAACGACCTCTCCATCGGATATCCTTTTCCCTCTTCTCCGTCACAGAGGCTTATTTCATAGTGTGGAAATATAGCTGTTGAATGTACTGTAAACACCCGCAATTATCAACCATGAATACTTAATCGCTTCAAACTTAGCTGCCCTTACAGTGCAATAGAGCGTTACAGTGATGACAGTCTTTTTGTCGGCCGACCTGGACGTTTTTCCTTCATGGGTTCCCTCAGCAGATTTCCAATGTTTTTTTTTTCCATAGGGATTTTGTTTTCTGTCGAAAATAAGGTCTGTGGTTGATCTAAGCCCAAGAGAGTTTCACGTTTTGTTCTACAAGATAAATTGAACCCAATAATATCTCAACCGTGAATTGCGAAGCCGTTATGTGCTTTAAAAAAGTAAGTTGCTAACAAGTTGATATATTGAAACTACAAGAACGGTTGCATTTTGCTCAGGTTTTTAAACTAGCCCACCTGCACACGACAGCCGTTGTAGTTTCAATATAGGAACTTATTAGCAACTTAATTTTTTAAAGCACATTAACAGCTTCGAAGTCCACGGTTGAGATATCAGTTGGTGCAGTTTAGCTCATAGAACAAAATGTGAAACTCTCCTAGGCTTACGTTAGCCACAGACCTTATTTTCGGCAGAAAAATAAATCCCTATGGGAAAAAGCACTGGAAATTTGATGGGGGAACCCATGGCTCAAAAATGCGAACTTCTAAGTTTTAGGACTACAAACTGTAACACTTTGTTGGTGCATTGTTTTAGTCTTCAGTGTGCTGTTTTATTCAGCAGTTTGTGCGCTATTGGTCCTCAGTGTTTTTGTTGTATTCAGTGATAGCGTTTCATTGGGCTGCGCATGTTTGTACTTGACTCTCAGTGCACTTACAGCAGCGTGAGAAAGCTGGTGAAACTCAGCGCTGTTCAGTTTATGCTCAACAACCACACAGTAAGTGACACAAGTCAGCTCTTCTAGTTTAAGAAAATACATAAAACTCTAGTATATCCTGTTTCATCTTATTTGTTCCTTCCTGTTCTGTGACATTCCAGACGTAGTGCTTCCTGTTTGGTAACGCTCGCATCTTATTCGTCCCTGACAGAGCGAACACTTCTCCTTCTTGGGCGTGAACAACCAGTCCAACCTGAGCGACATGAGGTGTCGAACCACCTTCTACACGGCCCTGGGGCGCCTCCTCATGGTGGACCTGGGTAAGAGCAGGCGTCTTTGAGGTCATGTCTGCTGTGAACCCTCACTGAATACCAAGGAGGGGTTTTTGACAGAGGCGGAAGATCCGGGTTCAGAAAGTTTAAAAAGTCCACCCCAGTATTTTGTTCAGATCACCTGAATTTGCTTATTGGCACAATTCTTAATCTGGAACTGCTGGTGAAGTCTAGGCTGAGATCATGGGTGGAAGAAATGCCTCGCAGAAATACACAGACTTTCTGACCCCTGAACTTTCCACCACTGGTTTTTGATTGGCTTACAGGATGGTCCAAGTTGCAGGGTATAACAACAGCAACAGATCAACAACACAAATTTAATTTACACCAATTGATTTTTTTTTTACACTTTTACATTACATTACAGTAGAACCACTGAAGTCTATAGTATCACTTTTAATGGCAGCATGTTGTTAGACTTTGGGTTGCCTCTTTTAAGGAAACTAAAAGAAAATTAGCTAAAATGACAGAGAATGCTTTCTGTTACCTGCATTGAAAGAACATTTTGATTAGTAACACGGTGGCGCCAGGTATTCTGGGATTGCTGGCTCTCTGGCTGCATAGAATCATTTTTTCCAGTATTCGGGGGTGTGGTTTACCAGTCTTGTTTAAAAACAAGGCATTCAGCTGAATGATACTTTCAGTCAAATCAACGGCCTTGGCGCTAACGCCACTGATTACCACGGGCAATCCATAGCCATTCAGCAAGAGGCTCTAGAGCCAGAGAGACAAAAATCCCATAATGCACTGCTCTGTCGTGTTTGTGAACTAACAACACAGCCATTTTAACAGCGACAACAATTAGGGCAACAACTTTGACATGAACCAAAGGCAATATTTCAGATTTCCCGTTCTCTTAATTTTGAGCCTAGCACGTTGCACAGGAACAGTCTATATCAACTGTTAACAGCTTGCAGAAATTAAGAAGCTAATTTGGCTATCTGATGATGGGGTGCTATTTCCTGTGTTTGTTCGCGCATGTTGGTGTTTGTGATGTGTGTGTGTGTGTGGACGTGTGTGTGTGCATGTGCGTGTGTGTTCGCGTGTTTGTGCACGTGTGTACGTGCATGTGTGTGTGTTTGTGCGTGTGCGCTTGTGTGTATGTGCTTGTGTGTGTGCGTGCGTGTGTGTGCATGTGTGTTGGTCTGTGTGTCTGTGTGCGTGCGGGCGCGTGTGTGTGTGTGTGTGCGCGTGCGTGTGTGCGGTTGCGTGGGTGCGTATGTGCGTGGGTGCGTATGTGTGTGCAGGGGAAGACGAGGACCAGTTTGAGCAGTTCATGCTGCCCCTCACGGCGGCGTTCGAAGCCGTGGCGCAGATGTTCAGCACCAACACCTTCAACGAGCAGGAAGCAAAAGTAAGAGCCCCACCGCGGAGCCGCGACACAGGAACCGCCTAAAACCACGGCCGCAGCCGCACCGCGACTCAGACCCCACTGCGCCAGCATAAGACTTCCTGTGCTTTACCTCAGTCTGCTGGTTCCTACCTCAGTCTGCTGGCACAGTAACCCTGTCCTTCAGTCCTCTGGCACGCACTGCTCTGGGTAGACCTCTCTGTGCTGCGGTCTGCACGTCGCACTGCACTTTCCCACGCGGCCCTGCTGCAGTCGAGTGCGCTGACCGGACGATTGTAACTGAAGGAGATTTTTAAAAGATAGCGGGTTTGACGGGTGTGTTTGCTGACGTCTCCCCCCCCCTCTCTCGTCCAGAGGACTTTGGTGGGTTTGGTGAGGGACCTCAGAGGCATCGCCTTCGCCTTCAACGCCAAGACCAGCTTCATGATGCTGTTCGACTGGATGTATCCTTCTGGACCGCCTGACCTCAGCAAGGGCGGAGTTTCGCACCGACGCGCGCATTGCTCGCAGCCGTTCGCAGCACACGATTCATCCCTTCATCTCTCCCTCTCTCCCCTCCTCTGTCCCTCCCCCCTTCTCTTTCTTGTGTGCTCCCTCCCTACTTCCCCCCTTCTTACTCTATTTTTTTTCTTTTCTTTCCTCTTCCTTCCCTTTTTCTTTCGTTGTCCTCCCGACCTCTCACCCTCAAACCATCAGTGACTCACTCTCTCTCTCTGTCTCTCTCTCTCTTTTTTTCTCCCTCTCATTTACATGACATGGTTATGATTCTGTCTACCAACACAATGGACATAATGGTTTTTTTTGTTGGCTTGAATGATATTAATAAAGTTTTGATGACTGGACCTTGACCTGGAGCTGTCTGGGTTAATGCAAAGCACAAATAAGCTCAGTCAAATCAAACGCTTTCCCTGAGTTTTATTAGGTTTTCGAGGGTATAAGTTGTTATCGGAGAGTTCAGCAGAAGGGGCTGTGTGAGATATGGATTATAAATTTAAGCATTCATGTTGTTGAGATGTCATTTCCTCTGCAGTGGTTTCCTTCACCCCTCCCCCTCCCCCAGTTACCCATCCTACATGCCCATCCTGCAGCGAGCCATCGAGCTGTGGTACCACGTGCCCGCCTGCACCACGCCTGTCCTTAAACTGATGGCTGAGCTCGTCCATAACAGGTGCAGTGCTCTTACTCTCTCTCTCTCTCTCTCTCTCTCTCTCTCCCTCTCCCTCTCTCCCCCTTACTTTCCCGCTCTCTCTCTCTTCCTCTCTCCCTTACTCTCCCTCTCTCTCTTCCTTACTCTTCCTTACTCTCCCTCATTCTGTCTCTCCCTCTCTCACCTTCCCTCTCTTTCTCTCTCTGTCTTCCTCTCTCCCTCTCTCTCACCCTCTCTTTCTCTCTCTCCTGCTCTCTCTCTCTCCCTTCCTCTCTCTTTTCCTGTACTCTCCCTCTTCCTCTCTCCCTCTTACTCTGGCTGACCCAGCTCATGTGCTCTGTGTTGCAGGTCACAGCGGTTGCAGTTTGACGTGTCGTCGCCCAATGGAATCCTGCTTTTCAGGGAGACCAGCAAGATGATAACCACGTACGGTAAGCAGAGCAACCCAGCAGGCATTTTGACTGACAGGCTGGCCCTTTGATTGACAGGCTCTTCCTGTGACTGACAGGCTCTCCCTGTGACTGACAGACTCTCCATGTGACTGACAGACTATCCATGTGACTGACAGGCTCTCCCTTTGATTGACAGACTCTCTCTGTAACTGACAGGCTCTCCCTGTGACTGACAAGCTCTTCCCTCCCTGACTGAAACCCTGTAATATTTTGCCCTGTTCTTTAGTCATCTTTAACTGACCGCTATTCACATGATGCTTAGCCTGTACAGATGCCTGGCTTAACTTGCCATGTGCCACTGCGGATGGAGATGGTAAGGGAGCGGGTTCTAGCGAGGTCACAGGAGCGTGAATGCCTTTGCTGACGTGCTGCTCTGCGATGTCGTTGCGGGCAGGTAACCGCATCCTGACGCTGGGGGAGGTGCCCAAGGACCAGGTGTACGCGCTGAAGCTGAAGGGCGTGTCCATCTGCTTCTCCATGCTGAAGGCCGTGCTGAGCGGGAACTACGTCAACTTCGGCGTCTTCCGCCTGTACGGCGACGACGCACTGGACAACGCCCTGCAGACCTTCATCAAGCTCCTCCTCTCCGTCCCCCACAGCGACCTGCTGGTGAGGGGGGCGGGGCGTGGTCCGGGGCGGGGCCTGGGGAAAGGGGGCTGTCCCAAGTTTGATACTTTCTCGGTGTAGTACCATGCCCGAAACAATGCCGTTCTCTCTCTCGCAGGACTACCCCAAGCTCAGCCAGTCCTATTACTCGCTGCTGGAGGTCCTGACCCAGGACCACATGACCTTCATCGCCAGCCTGGAGCCGCACGTCATCATGTACATCCTGTCGTCCATCTCCGAGGGGCTCACGGCGCTGGGTAGGACTCAGTCAGTCAGCGTGCTCTGTGCGTGATCCCTCAGACTGTGTGTGTATTTATGTGTGTGTGTGTATGTGTGTGTGTGTGTGTGTGTGTGTGTGGGGTCTGTGTGTGTGGTGTCTGTCTGTGTGTGTGTGTGTGTGTCTGTGTGTGTGTGTGTGTGTGTGTCTGTCTGTGTGTGTGTGTCTGTGTATGTGTGTGTGAGTGTTTGTGTGTCTGTCTGTGTGTGTGTGTGTGTCTGTCTGTGTGTGTGAGTGTTTGTGTCTCTGTGTGTGTGTGTGGTGTCTATCTGTGTCTGTCTGTGTGTGTGTGTGTGGTGTCTGTCTGTGTATGTGTGTGTGTGTGTGTCTGTGAGTGTTTGTGTGTGTGTGTGTGTGGTGTCTGTCTGTGTATGTATGTGTGTGTCTGTCTGTCTGTGTGTGCATGCGTGCAGTAACCCCTCTCCTGCGTGCTGCAGACACCATGGTGTGCACGGGCTGCTGCTCCAGTCTGGACCACATCGTGACGTACCTGTTCAAGCAGCTCTCGCGCAGCACCAAGAAGCGCGCGGCGGCCCTGGCCCAGGAGAGCGACCGCTTCCTGCACATCATGCAGCAGCACCCCGAGATGATCCAGCAGGTCAGCCCCTGCCCTCCCCTCCACCGCCACACGGGGGCAGCGTGGAGCCCGTCCAGTCGCGAGTGCGAGTGGCTGTGTTCGGCCACCGCTGTGAGCATAGCCACACGGCTGTGGAGACGTGAAGAGACTTCCTTTGTGTAGTGATTGGTGTGTGTTTTTGTGTGGGGAGGTTATCACTTTTCTCCCTTGCCCTCTTTCTGCAGGCTTACATGGTGATAGCAGTACTGACTCTAGCAGCACTGATGCTAACAGAACTGGTGTTAGCAGCACTGTCTGTAACATGGGTTGAATACAAGATTTCTTCGCCATTCTAACTTTATTTTAACATGTCTTCCAGATGCTGTCCACGGTCCTCAACATTATCATTTTTGAAGACTGCCGAAATCAGTGGTCCATGTCACGGCCTCTCCTGGGCCTGATCCTGCTGAACGAGAAGGTAACGGAGGTACCCGGTTTATTGATGCCAAGCCTCTAACTCCACAAGCTCCTCTGGCCTCTCTGACCAGTGTTTGCAGACTGTGGACTGGAGTCAGACATTTGTCCTCAGATGTGAAATGTTGGTTTCTTTCAAATAAAGATAGTTTGGCAGGTTAATTATGCCGACTGCTCAACTGGCCAAAATGATCGTGCAGAAAAAACAAAAACTTGTGGCTCAAAGTTGAGGACAGATGTGGCTCTCCAGAAACCGTGGTTGGGGACGCCTGTCATACAGGATTGTACGCATGCCGTCTGGTTCAGGAAGTAAAAGTCCTCCCCAGCATTTTGTTCCAACCACCTGTATTTGCCAATTGGCACAGTTGTTCAGCCAGGAGGTAGAACTAGCGAGTGCGATCAGCTGGCTGAGTTTATGGGTGAAACACATGGCAAGGACTTTTGCTTTCTGACCCCTGGACTTTCCACCTCTGATCTGGTGTGCTGGAAACCTGAGCCGTGGCACGGTGAGTTCTGCCCTAAATCGTGTCCTTCCACCCCAGTACTTTGCGGATCTGCGGAGCAGCATCGTGAACAGCCAGCCGCCCGAGAAGCAGCAGGCCATGCACCTGTGCTTTGAGAACCTGATGGAGGGCATCGAGCGCAACTTGCTAACGAAAAACCGGGACAGGTGCGTACGCGCGCCTCACCTCGCCTCTCTCCGCCCCGCTCCACGCGGTCGCGTTTCCCTTCGGCGACCTCGCGAGACGCTAGCGTCAGTTAGCCTCCTCGGACGCGATGGCTTTCTGTCAAGCCATCTCTTCATTGGAGGAGGGTCGATGGATGACGTCACAGTGACTTTGTGCATATTTTTAATACAGTCTATGGTGTACACAAGCGGGTCCCCTGGGACCGAGTTTGAGTATACCCCCCCCCCCCCGTTCTAAAGCTCCCCTCCTCCTCTTCCTCGTCCCAGGTTTACGCAGAACCTCTCGGTGTTCCGGAGGGAGGTGAACGACTCCATGAAGAACTCCACCTACGGGGTCAACAGCAACGAAATGATGAGCTGACATTCCACGCCCCGCCCCCCTCCACAGCCCCGCCCTCCCTAGGCCAGGACGTCAGGGGACCACCGCCACCGCCGCGCGCGCACCCGAAAACCGACCCCGAAATCCCGTCCCCTTTGACTTCCCCCTTCCCGTGTGAATTTATCTTTAAAGCCAGTTTCCAAGGGTCACTGTTTTTGACCAAACTCTGAGAATTGGGGCTCAAAGTCCAAAGAATGAATTATAGACTTTTTGGGAGGGTGGTTCTTTTGGGGGGGGGGGGTGGGAAGGGGGTCAACACCGAGGGGATGGGGAGAGGGTGGGGGGCGCGGGGTGGGTGGGGTGGCAGGAGCAGAGGATGTACTGGAAAGGGAGGCCCCGAACCCCGGCAGGAGGGCAGCTGGGCGGGGCAGGGGTAACGGTACTCCTCTCATTCTGCCTGCCTTGTATAAATAATACACAGAAAAGTGTACATTTTTTTCATAACATTTTGAACGT
This sequence comes from Anguilla anguilla, assembly GCF_013347855.1. Classification (NCBI taxonomy): domain Eukaryota; kingdom Metazoa; phylum Chordata; class Actinopteri; order Anguilliformes; family Anguillidae; genus Anguilla; species Anguilla anguilla. The sequence continues at coordinate 25,290,673 of NC_049214.1, forward strand.
TTATAATAATTAAATTTAAGAAGAAAAAAAAATGGACAAAAAAAAAAAAAAAAGTGTGATTGAAATTTTTACAGTCCTCCGGAGTGTCGAGTCTGTCTGTGTATGCGGAGAGCAGCGCGTCTCCAGTGACGGGTTGCCGTCGGTTTCGAACGTGCGGCGAAGCGGGGCTCGCCTCAAAGAGGTAGAGGTGTGGGGGGGGTGGGGGTACTGACGGAGGGAGGGAGGGAGAGAGAGAGAGACTGACGCTCTGAGCTGTCGTACATTTTCCTGTAACTTTCCGAAAACGGGGAGCACGTGGGCCGTGTAGACGCCAACTCCTGCTGGGCTCGCGTACCCGTGAGGAGTCGCTGGAGGGGGAGGATGACTTTGGTGTGCGGGGTGACCTTTGACCTTGCTTAGACTGAGCGCGGCATTCTCCTTCCTGTCTCCCCCGGGCTCTGGCGTGCTGTTAGACGGCGACGGTAGACCCTCGAGGCTTCGCTCAACCCCCCCTTAACGTACGGAGCTGTCGTGTGGTATCGAGTCGCGGTCCCGTGAACCGATCGGGAACGCTTCCCCCAAATCCAATACAACGTGATCAACTCAAAAAAATAAGTACTTTGAAGCTTCGGGGGTTTGCTTGTGAAACCTCAAATGCCCAGCACTGCATTTGGGCCTTCCCTAATACCAGGAGCGGGTAGGACAGGGGGGGTGAGAACCCCCAATTTCACAGGCTGCGATCATCCCTGGCCCGGCATAGGACGAAATCTCACATTAGGACAATCCTGAGTGGCCAGAGAAGCGTGGAATCAGGGTTTCTGAAACCCTGAAGGGAAGCCCTCCTGCGGACATGGAGGGCGAGGTGCAGTCTGACCCGCACTGCGCCTCGCGCTTGGAGGGAGCGCTGACGTTCGTTTCCTCTCCCTTTCCTTTCTATCTCACCTGCCGCTGGACTCGTAATGTTGCCTAGGAAACAATTTTTAAGAAAATTGTTTTTAATGTTATGATGATGACACTAGAGGAAATTTGCGACGGAGGTAGGAACAAAACAAAAAAAATTGCACTGATTGAAACGGATCCTACAATTTCAGCAGGCTGTGTTGAGTTTTTCTTTTATTTTTTATTTTGTGGTTTGGGTGGGGGGGGGGGGGGGGGGGGGGGGGGGAGTAGGAAGTCTGAGGTTGCAGTGATGTGTCCTTGCAGGCATTGGTGCTCATGTTATTCTGGTCATCCGGGGATGGAGTGAGGTACTGATGGGAGAAGAAATAGGACTTCCCCCCCCGTTCTCTCACTTAGCCTGTCTAGCAGTCAGAACTGACCCCACCCTCATTCGCATGTCCGAAGAAACCCACCTTAATTTTAATTACCGAAGGAAATTATGCATAAATCGCACTAAGTAAGAGTAAGTAATACAGAATGGATTTATATTAGCAATTTGTGCTACTCTCGACGAGTGTTGCTGCTAATCGTTTGTGAAGACCTAGCTCATCTCTAACCATGTTTAACAATCAACCATACTTAAATTTTTTTGTTTTTTGTTTTTTAAATCCTTTGTTTCCTGATGCGAATGTGTCCATTTGGGAAACTGTGTGTTGGGTCCATTGAGTGGTGAGGTAGCTGGTTGACCAGTTTGGATGTCTGCTGCATTATAGTGTAAGCACCGTGACTGCAAAAGAAATAAATAAAACATTGGTTTGTACTGAGCCAGACTCGTCCCTGTAATGTGTGGGTGTTGCGCAGAGGAGGGAGAAAAAATGCCTGTTTCAGCTTCAGTATACCGTCGTTACAAGGCCTGGAGACATCGTACCGGGCTGATCAGCCTTTGAAAGACAGCGCGCGGTTGGCAAACATTACCTCAGCTGGACATTAACGTTTACATTTAGGGTTTTTTTTTTTTCCAGACGCTCTTATCCAGAGCGGCTTGCGTAAAGTGCACACATTAAGGTTTGGGCGAAGAGTAGAACTTGCCGCAGAGTCATCGGTGTTGCCACGGAGAGTAATGTGTACGCAGAGCTACAACATGACGTTCGGTGCCAGAGTAGGTGCAAGGAGGAGTTGGAATGTAGTGCTGTAACTAGCAAATGGGTTTGAGGCTAGCGTGACGTAGCACAGGGGTGTTTCAGGAAGCAGGATTACTGGGTTGGGTGGATAACTGCGCTGAGTAAAACCCGGAATGCCTCTTTTCTTTTTAACTTCAGATTTGTGAGGTTTCTGGGTTTTACTCAGTGCACTTATCCATCTAAATTCGTAATCCTGCTTTGTGAAAAGGGACCCCAGCAGGGCTGCTAAATCCACAGGTTCAGCGTCCGTTAAGCCGAGGGGCGGTTTGAAAAGGTCTGTGGGGCGGTTTGAAAAGGTCTGTTTTCTCGGTCTGTGGCGAAGGATGGAAACCACCTCCTGAGGTCAGGGCAGCAGGCCGAAGACATGCCCCTTCAGACTGCATCTCGGTTCCCCGTCATCTTCACCCACTAACACTCATACCTTTTTATACCAGTTCGGGGTCTGGCAATTTCTTTATTGGCTTTAGGTTTTTTCTTCTTATGGCTTGTTATATTATGGGTTTTTTTTTTTTTGGTTCTTGCTTGGCAAAGTTAATTTGCATTAGTGTTGTTTGAGTTATTTATATTCGCTGGTCTGGGAATGTTATTAGCCAAGTCTGGCACTATTACTCCTACAAGTCAGGTGAATGAAGTGAATTGTAGGCAGTGACGTCGCTGTCCTGACTGTGGTGAGGAGCTCATTACAGAGAAAGGACGTGTCCGAGCAGAGAAAGGACGTGTCCGAGCAGAGAAAGGACGTGGCCGAGCAGAGAAAGGACGTGGCCGAGCAGAGAAAGGACGTGTCCGAGCAGAGAAAGGACGTGGCCGAGCAGAGAAAGGACGTGGCCGAGCAGAGAAAGGACGTGTCCGAGCAGAGAAAGGACGTGGCCGAGCAGAGAAAGGACGTGTCCGAGCAGAGAAAGGACGTGTCCGAGCAGAGAAAGGACGTGGCCGAGCAGAGAAAGGACGTGTCCGAGCAGAGAAAGGACGTGGCCGAGCAGAGAAAGGACGTGGCCGAGCAGAGAAAGGACGTGGCCGAGCAGAGAAAGGACGTGGCCGAGCAGAGAAAGGACGTGGCCGAGCAGGGAGACCCTGTCGGGAAGGATACAGTAAGGCAACCGAGCCGAGCGGTCTGACGAGCGAGGTTTGCTAATCGATCGTAGGGAAATTCCTCTTGCTGCACTGTAGGCTTGTATTCGGTCCACAATCCATAGCCAGTGAGGGGTTATGGGAGGCGTGGCGTGCGTGTGTTTTGGTTGATTGTACGCGAGCAGCAGCATTCTGTACGTGCCTGAGGATCCATACAAGGAAGACCAACAAGCAGAGTTGCAGTAATCCAGCCAGGATGACACAAGGGCCTGGACGGTGCGCTTAGCAGTGTATGCAGGAAGGGAATAATAGATTTCACAGATGTTGTAGAGAGAATATTGTCACAGTCATTTATGGATATACTTCCCCCCCCACCCCCTCAAAAAATGCACTTTGATTCTATGACACATTTGCAACCACTAGTGTTGCAGTAAAATATCAGTTTTATGCAATTAGTGAACTGGCTTGTTTACTGGACCCTATGAAGTTTATCTACACGGTGATGCCTCACCCACTGAAGCTGATTCAGAAATCTGATGGTGATGGCTCTCCTGTGCTTGGAATCTGAGGTAAAGGAACACTGAACTAATGACGCATTACTGATTACCTGTGACAGTCAGCAGCTAACTTTAAAAGCCTCACTTTTACAAGTTTTAAACCTAAATTCTTGCCTGTGAGAAAGTGAAATTTTACTCTACAGGCCATACAAATGAAAGCCAGCAAAACTCAGAGGAAGACCTGATATTGCAAACCCAATGTATGAAAATACCCTGCCAACTGCAATTGCTTAGAATCCTTTTATGAATGGTTCAATACTGGAGGAAAAACTGCAAGTCTTGTCAAAAGAAACACAAAGTTTAACATGGCCCTGCGTCAGTTTATATATTAAGCATGAACCATTTCAGCCACTATCGAACCGTGACCCGCCTTCACGGGAAGGCTCGTTTTCTTTGACAATCTTGAGACAGTGAAACAAAGGACAAACAAACAAACAAACAGTCTGTTTTTCAAGGGAAGTCATTTGGCACACCAGCGGAGCAAAAAATGTTCAGGACTTTCCAGTACCACCTTGTTTGATGGATTAGGGGGCGGGGAAACATGCCAATTATTTTTGAGGGGCGTTATCAATTTTTAACATCAACTTCTGCTTCCTCAGACTGCATGGGATCTGAGTGGCTTCAGTCTCATTGGTGAGGAACTTCCAGAGGAGGATGGACACCAGGAAAGTAAGTTCAACTGCATTATTTCCCCTCCCCAGTGACCTGCAGAGGGCAGCGTTGAGCTGGATAGGTGGTTTCTGGGGTGGAGGAGGCTTGAAGCACGGCTGCCAGTGGATTGGTTAGCTCTGCCCTGCCTCTGAGCTCTGTTTCTTGGCGTTGAAGACGACACTGTTGTAGCCTTCCCTGTTCCTTCCGATCTCCACGGCGAAGAACTGGATTCTGGTTACTGGGGAAAAAACCACATTGTGGCTAGTTATTACATGTAACAGATTAGCAATGCGTTTTAAGGAATATTTTTTATCCATGTTCTTTTGATTTTTTTTTTCTAAAACACCCCCCCCCCCCTTTTAGAATTTCTGTCCCTAGTTTGAGATAACCAGTCATGCCTTCGTTCATTGCTACACCACCCACGCCAGGAGCATTGCAGCTGAACCATATGCACTCTCCTCCGACGCACAAGGCAGCGACTGTTTCACAACCGTGCAGTCCTCACGGAACTACACACACTGCATCATTGGGAGAAGCTAATGCTAGCAGTAACCCTGGCCAAATGAAACCCGCCCAACTCCAGATGGACAAGCCGTCCGGGTGCAGCTGCTGCAGACCTCCCTTCACAGCTGGTTGCCGCGGCCGCTGACGCAATAAAGGCTCGAGTCTATGATCGCGGAGTTCGCGCTAACAGTGTAGAGCGGCTCTATTGACAAAGCCAGCCGGCAGCTCCTGAACATTAGTTCCGATCATAATCGTTTGATTTCTGCTATTTGTTCAGCTGCAGACATACCAAATATGGTGTTCTCCTCTGTGTAGTCCTTCTGGCAGTCCAGTCGCAAAAGCGTGCCGTAGTTGAAGTCCTCCACGAGTCCTTCAAACTGATTGCAAAACGGCCTCCATTTCTAATTGCCAAGAAAACACAATAGGTGAGTTAACGTCAAAAATGAAAGAGAAAAAGAAAATTCAGAATGTCACATCATTATTTTCTCAAACTTGCTCACCTCTTTGGCCTCTTCTGACTTGAGCAGTTCCGGGTCCAGTATCTGAATATTCAGGTCGGGAAATGCCTCCCTGAACGAGGAGTAAATCTTATCGTCAACCTTTGTGAGCTTCAGAAATTTCGGATCCACAGAGGAGATGAGCTGCAAAACACAAAATGGAATTAGAGGAGTGTTCATCTGGTAACCACTACGAGCAGTGTTGGCTAAATTGCTCACTAGTATGGACTATATAACTTACATTGAAGTAAATGTCAGCATGTTGGTAGGCTTTCATTGCCCACATTACTTCCAGTTGAGGCTAAAAGAATAGGAGGGAAAGCATACATATGAAAATCACGCAAAACGAATTTATCGAAACTTATTTACTAAGAAATAATCACATCCATCAAATTTAATCCATCCCATTATTGGGGACCGGTATGATCATTTTAACATTTTAAATATGTGGCACAATTAAGTAATATGACTTTCAAACATAGCAAAATTTGACTTTAAAACACGTAGTGACGTATTAAATATTCGTCACTCACCGCAGCCTAATTTGAACGAAACATCTTGGATTGAATCAAATAATGTAGCAATGAAAACAAACGTTTGACACTCACGTCATTTCCGTACGCATCAGCCGGGAGAGAGAGCGCGTGCGCTGCGGCCGTGGCTCCTTCTACGCCCTAAAAATTGAAAGAATGTATGCTCAGGTTATATAAAATTTAAATTAACTGGATCAGTTTCCTAGTTTATACCATCCGTCACTGATACCGATACAATTATCTAATTATCCTTTTAATTTAGCTAATAAAAATGATTCGTGAATAAAAATGACTATCCAAGTATGCTCGCTGGCTATTAAAATTTAGCAAATTATTCTGTCGTTCAAAATGATGCGACTCGGTTGTGCAAAAGGATCAGTTATATGAAGACCGACCGTATGATAAATTGCCATGCTTCATTGCGTGTACAGCCACACACCAGCTAGCAAACCTGTCTATACAAGCAAGATGAATGAACGCTAATCGCTAGCTGGTCATAACATGATCCAGAAAGTTCTATATTAATCAATATCTAAAAATAAAAATACATAAATTGTAAAATTTAGGGAAAAATAGTTAGAATACAAATGAAAATTACACACCAAAGAAGCAAGTCCGTTTCCAGTAGCCATTTCTGTATGACCTATCACCCTCACGCTACGTAACGTGACGTTGTGCGCAATGTGTACGACGCGCAGCTCATTCAAAGAAAGAGCATGTGGTCGCCCTACGCAGGTAATATTCCTCAAATAATGTTTTTGTTTTTTTTTCTGGTGCAACTAAAGAATTCACGAGGTAGCTGTGGAAATGTACGTATAACCACAGACAGCTGACCCGGCAAAGCAGGGCATTGGCTAACGCCTGAAGCAAGAGCAGGTTTACCCCAACTGAGTTCAGGCCATTATATTTGAAGGTGTTTACCCTGATTGCATCACCTTATGAAGTTCCTTTCTCATGCCATATTTCAGGTGCAGCTAAACTTCAGAGCATAGAGATTCGTTTTTGCCTGCCTGAATCTGGCTCCATTTGTACTTTTTCCACCTGCTTCCCGGTTGTGTCATCAGAACTGGGTCCGGGGCGGTGCTTTTCCCATCGGGAAACAACGGGGTGTTTTGTTATCTCGGTGTCTCCGGTTCAGGTGAGGTAAAATACCACCGCAACACTCGGTGTTCTCCATAGCAGTCATTAAGACTTCTCCAGTCCCCCTTGTGAGAATGCTCGATCTCCCTCAGCTTAGAGAGAGTCACATCGGAGAGAGTCACCTGGGGGAAGGGGTTGTTTTGCAGGGAAAATGGATGTGGAGTATTGGGGTGACATGCACTGCCAGCCACTAGTGTGCTGTGCTGCAAATCCAGGTTTTGTTTTGTTTTGAAAGACTGAGGAGTGTAAGTATGAATGCCAAGGGGGTGAACGTCGAAGTCAGACCATTATTGTGTGTGCCGGGCCCCGTTCTATTTATAAACAGAAATGAGTGCATTACACATTCAGACACGAGTGTGTTTACTATCATAATTTTCTGTTCGCTCTAAACATTTTGGATTGACGTTTTGACTGCAAGCAACCGTGCTTGGAGTTCCTCACAGCAGTCTCAGGTTTGCATTAGTGATGGTAGCTGTTAGCACATACTGTAGCAGGTAAGGGACTGTCAATCATTCCTGTTTGAGAGAGTCCCCTCCCCCAAGTGGAGCCGGTGGGGGAATCCTGCACTGGTTTGCCACATTTATTTGTTTCAGTAAAACTGGCCAAATTCTTCTGAAATCACCCACTTTGACACAGTTTTCTCTGGATTTATTTATTTCACTATGGCCCAGTACTTAATACATAAGACCAAAACCAGAATTTTAATATCTGTGCTCTCTGAATAGGGAATACGCTTTTAATTCTGTTGTTGTGTGCCATCACCTCATTGCTTTGGCTAATCACAACTGTTGAGGCTTTAAAAGCAGAAGGTTATCTGATATCCCTGCTTGTGAGGGAAAAACCTAACCCAGAGACAGGTTGCACAAGACCCGGGTCTCTCGAGCGACAGAAAACAAGAGGGGCAGCGAGAGCACTGGCTCAGGGTTTAAGCTGTGGATGACATAATGTCCTTGTTCTCTGGAAAACCCCATCCCCCCTCAAGCGGAGGTTTTAGCTTAACCAAAAGTAAGCTAAACATCCGGAGAATCCGCCCCTTCCTCACCACCTACGCAACCCAGCTCCTGGTTCAAGCGATGGTCCTGTCCCGCCTGGACTACTGCAACTCGCTGTTGGCTGGTCTGCCAGCATCCACCATCAGACCCCTGCAGCTCATCCAGAATGCTGCAGTGCGTCTGGTCTACAACCTCCCCAGACATTCCCATGTCACCCCCCTGCTCACTGACCTCCACTGGCTGCCTGTTATGGCTCGCATCAAATTTAAGACCTTGGTGCTTGCATACCAGGCAGCTAAGGGGTCAGCACCAGGATACATCCAGAGGATCATCAGACCCTACACACCAGCCAAACCTCTCCGTTCTGCTACCTCTGGACGCTTGGCACCTCCCCCTCTTCATGTCTGTACTTCTCGCTCCCGTCTGCTGTCTGTCCTGGCCCCTCGCTGGTGGAATGACCTCCCCGTGGCGGTCAGAACAGCAGAGAATCTGACTACCTTCAAACGCAGACTAAAGACTCATCTCTTCAGGCTGCACCTCTCCCCACCCCTCCCTAGCCTATAGTTTAGCTCAATGTACCTAGTTAGGCTAATACGATCACGTTAGTTTTTATTTGGCAGGATTGTTTTTGTCTGATTCTGATTAGGCAAATATGATTTCAGTGCTAGTTTGTACTTGGCAGGATTGTTGTTTGTTTGCTGAACAGGTTACTCTACAGGATTGGAGTCCTGATCTATGTGGTCACTTCTGGCACTACGATCTTTACTTCACTCTAGTGTGTTTCTTTTGCACCTCTGCACCTTGAACTAATGCACTTGTTGTACGTCGCTCTGGATAAGAGCGTCTTCTAAATGCCTGTAATGTAATGTAATGTAAGCTAAAACCTCTGCACTGTTGATCCTGAAGATGTCATGTGCCAAGTTAACTATTTATTTATTTTTATTGTACTCCGATTTTCTCTCATTTTTTAAATATATACAAAACATTGCCCAAAGTATGTGGACACCCCTTCCAATTAGAGGGTTCTGCAACTTAAGCCACACCCACTGCTAACAGGTGCATAAAATCAAGCATACAGCCATGCATTCTGCTTAGATAAACACTGGCAGTAGAATAGGTTGTACTGAAGAGCTCACTGACTTTCAACATGGCATGTCATAGATTGCCACCTTTCCAACAAGTTCATCAAAATTATTCCCTGCTTGAGCAGGGCAGTCAACTGTAAGTGCTGTTTTTGTGAAACGTCTAAGAGCAACAACGGCGCAGCAGCGAAGCGGTAGGCCACACAGGCTCATGGGACGGGACCTCAGAGGGCTGAAGCGCGCAGTGCATCAAAGTCGCCCGTCCTCAGTTGGAGCACTCGATACCGAGTTCCAGATTGTCTCTGGAAGTAACGTAAGCACAACAACTGTTCCATGGCTGAGCAGCCACACACAAGCCTGAAATCACCATGTGCGATGCCGAACGTCGGCTGGAATAAAGCACACTGCCATGGGACTTCCACAGCAGTGGAAGCGCGTTCTCTGGGGTGATGAGTCACGCTTCACTATCTGGAAATCTGACGGACGAATCTGGGTTTGACGAGTGCTAGGAGAACACTGCCTGCCCAAATACATAGTGCTAACTGTAAAGTTTGGTGGAGGAGGAATAATGGTCTGGAGCTGTTTTTCATGGTTTGAGCTAGGCCCCTTAGCTTTGGTGGGTGCCCTTTCCTGTTTCAGCATGACAGTGCTCCTGTGCACAAAGCAAGGTCCATAAAGAAATGGTTTGCTGAGTTTGGTGGGGAAGACTGTCCTGCAAAGAGCCCTGACCTCTACCCCATCAAACACCATTGGGATTAATTGGAAAACTGACTGAGCCAAGCCTTATTGCCCAATATTAGTGGCATGACCTCAACAATGCCCTTGTGGCTTAATGGAAGCAAATCCCTGCAGACATGTTCCAAAATCTAGTGGAAAGCCTTCCCAGAAGTATGGAGACTGTTATAGCAAAGAAAAGGGGGGATCAACTCCATATTAATGCCCATGGTTTTGGAATGAGATGTTCCACAAGCACATATGGGTGTGATGTTCGGGTGTCCATATGCTTTTGGCCATGTAGTGTATGTGTGTCACTGCTCACCTTGGCAACCCACTGTCAATACAGGAGAGCAGAGACGATAAGCACTTTCCTCAAAAATACGTGATGTTCACTGCTTGATTGTTTTTATTGATTGTTCAGGGTTTTTAATATTGATTGGTTTTCTTATTTCTATTTTAAAAATGATGAGCCGAGTTGGGCTGAAGGGCCTGTTCTCGTCATCACTTTTCTTATGTTCTTATGTTCTTATGTTCTTATGTTCTTTTCACTTCAAAGTGCAGTTAAGCTTGAATTGGGGGAGATGGGGGAGAACTACGCATGAATATATGAGTATGCACACATGCACGCCTGAAGCAGGCGTGTGCAGGAATACTGTAATGTACAATATCTTGTTACAAAATACTGAGGATACTAATACTATATCAAAGGAGGTTCTGAGATGAGCACATATCAGTTTCAACCAATTTACTCTGCATGCTCACTTAAGATTATGACAAACCCCACTGGCCATTCTTATCAGACATGAACGGCGTTTCTACTGACTCGCCTTGGCTGGCTATTGGCTGTAGTCAAAACGTGGTTTGTCAGTTCAATATTATTTCTGCCGGTGTACTTTCAAAGTGCTACTATGTTAACATTGATTGTAATTTTTCCTGCCTGCACAGATTTATAACAAAAAATGTTATGAATTATTATAATCCATAGCATTAGGCCATTATTCTCAAATCACCAGAACAGGGAGGTCATACATCCGCTTAACTTATGGAAGTTTAGCCTTTATGAGGGCACGTGCAGTTGTCGGCAGTTGTTGTTGTCCTGGATTTTTATTCTTTAGAAAATTGGCAAGTGTGCTTTGGTTAAATAGTCGTAGCCCCTTCTTGTTTACACGTTCCACTTGTCGCACTTCGCTCATTTGGAAAACAACCCTTAGAGAATTACAGCTATGTATTGGAAACTATCCACGACCTCACGCTGCAATTAAAAACTAAAAAGTATTTTACTGCTGCTAATTTGCTACAGATGTTTGTCAAATAATGGCGCTTGCATTTGAGATATGGAAAACATCACGATTCTGCGTCAGTCATGATGTTACACAGAATTCCAAAATGTTTATCGTGCGCACACATGCAATTCCATTAGGCGATGTAGGTGTGTAAGTGTTTAATATTTTTATTGGATAGCTCGATGTGAAGGCCACTCGTCTGGGGGCGAATAGTGCATTGTCATCGGGCGTCCAGAATATACCCCCACCCAGTTATTGAGAATGGCTCGAGCCAGATGCGCAAGCAGCAGGAGGAACGCAGATTGCATCTGAATACGCTCTCTATAGGCTGCATCTGAGAGCAACCTTCCACCCTTCATGTTTTACAGGGGCATACGACCAGCACTAAACCCCAAGTATTTTTCAGGGATTTCTAACACAAAGGGGATGCTGATGCGCGAGAAGGATCGTTTTTATTAGCAAAGAGGACAGTATTTCCAGGCGTAAAAGGTAGGAGTTGAATATTGTGTCTTGAATTTTTTTAGCTGCAGTGTGCATCGAACTTGTGTTTTCAAGACACCCTCTTCGATGTACTATACATGTTATCTAATACAGCATTGTGGCCTCTTATCTGGATAACCTAATAAAGCCCTATCGATACAGGCTTGAGCTGGCATAAACAGGAGGATACACCTAAGCCTATTCTGGAGGTGCGTGCTAAGCTAATATTCGCAGACCGATATCTGTCACGTGTATGTTTACCTCTTTAATAACAGAGATGTAAACACTCCGTTTCTGAAGTCTACATTATTAGATGATGGATGGTGTAGCCTGTTGTCCACAGAATTAGCGGGAATTGATACGAAACGGGACAGTCCTGTGCCAGTCTGGGCGGTGTAGCTAACGGCTTAAGACAAGGGCGACGGTGAACTACCCCTGTATTGATACCGTTTTTTTCCTGGGCAGTTGAAACGGAGCTGGAAGCAACGTTAGTGGTCGTGCATTCCCTTTTATGTGGACAAACCGTATCCCACAATTTTATGGCCAATTTGGTGTTGGAGCACAGCTTATAGGGGATGTGAATTAAAATAATATACAGAAGCTTCCTGACCTGACCATATTGTAACCTGCTCAGTTAATTAAGGCCAACAGATATGTAAATATATTTTTGTTCGGAGTCAATTGTATCGATTAAATTTATTTGATTAACACCCACTCTGGCGCCCCAAGAACTTTGCGCTTTCAATCTAGTCAACATTTCTTAGACCTAGTAGCAAATGCTGAATGGACTGTTCAGGTAATTAATTATATTAAAGCCGCGAAAAGGTAATACCTTTCGCCTCAGTCCAGTGTCTAATCTGAAAAAATGCTGCAGTATTATATGCTTAGTTTTGCCAAGAAGGACATAATTTGAAAATGATTCATATCCCAATCCCACAATTGTTTCTGCGTGGGATGCGTTATGTTAAGGGATCGGAGTGGCGTGGGAGGCCTCGCGCCCACGTATGAGCACGGTTCCATTATACTTTGTATTTTTCATTGTATAATATAGCATATTATTGCGTAATCCACCCATTTGCCGTTGACCCTTCTTCTATGAGTTTTACTTTATCATTAGCTCGGATACTTAGTGAATACACAGTATCACTGTGCAACTGCTCGTGAAATTCTGGCACGTGGGTAGTAGGAGATGGGCGTGAAAACCAACAGCGGGGTCTTGTGGAAATTGAGCGATTATGTATTGGTTTACTCCATGAACATCGCTCTTTGCACTGTTATGTTGGACGTTGAATAGTGCACTGTACTGTTCGAAGGCTATGCAAGAATAAATCCTTAAAGCTTTTATGTATTAGCGTGATGCCAGGTGTGGGTGTGTGTGTGTGCGCGCGCGCGCGCGCGCCCTCATGTGTTGATTTTTTTTTCTCTTGAGGGGGAGCGGCAAAATTTTCTTCCATCCCAAAGGAACATATTCCCTGTCTTGTGTCATACATTACAGTTAAATTTTAGGTTAAAAGTTAAGCTTTAGCCATGGATTTGAGAAACCTCTAGCAGCTGGACCTGAGCTTGTTTATAGACAATGACACATTGGAACATGCTCAGAGTCTGAAGACCCTAGCCCTGCGACTTATCTGCGCACACTCTCCCTCTAGTGGCGGATGTGTGGCACTGAAATACATCGCCTCCAAACCCCCAGTGCCTCTCCTAAGCAATAAATTAAGTTTTGACTGTTACAGTAAATCGGCGAGGACTTGTGTTCAGCAGAGCCATTGGCGCGCTCTTCCCGTACACGATTTAGTATTCCCCGGGCATTTGAAACGGACAGCAAGTTCCATGGCGCATATTGACTACATTCAATTTCCTCAGGGCAAAAAAAAAGAGTGAGAACAATGTATTATGGTGGTATAAAGCAAGCATTTTTGTCCCTAACGTTAAATGCTGTATTTTGTCAGTTTATGTAATTAACTGTCTAAATCTCCCATTTATGCAGGTCACCATTTGGCAGTTCAGGTTTAGAACCTTGGTCAGCGTAAACCAGTTTGGGATTGGCACTTCTAACCATTTTGGCACTGAGTCCAGTGTTTTTTTCAAAAGCCCTTTCATACAGACATTTTAGTTGAGAGACAGGTGTATATAAGTGGCACGTGTGAAGCCAGTAATTTCCCGTATTGCGTGAATAGACGACCGATGTGTAAAAATGTGTTTAGGCTCGTGGCAAGCCTCCCGTTCCCCTTTTAGGCTGCTGCCTCTTTTGAGCTGTTTTTTTTTTAATGACAAAAAAAAATGAAACTGAAACATCTTCACAATGTGAGCCAAAATTTAAGATGGGCCCTGTGTCATTAGGCTGCATTTCCTATCAATCAATATCGTGAGAGAGTTTGATTTTCCCGGAGGTTGTGAGCTTTGCTGCTGGATGTGGCAGCCAAAACTTGGTCCCCCATTCCACAGTCCGTTGGAATGACCACATTGCTAAAAAGGTTGGGCCACTTGGCAAGGCATAATGTCTTTCTGGAATGTTCATCCCAGTGATTTAACCCTGACCTGCAGGTGCGATGGCTACAATACAAACAGGACGTCGCTTTTCCAGCTTGAAATAGATTCAGAACCCTCTGTTATATGTAATTGATCAAGATTGTGTTCCCATGTTTGCCTGTGGATTTGCTGAGTAGCTTTCAGTGGTTTAAAATTTTCTGTGGTTTATTGGTTCATTCCTGATCCCGCTGTGATTCCCCTGTAGCTGTTCTATTCCAGTGGCTGTCCTGTGGCTGGTCTTTTATTGTTACGGCCCCACTGTTACTGGCATATTCCATGTCCGGCGGCAGCCTCAGAAATGCATGGATCCCCCATCCCTGCCGCTAGGCTAATGTTCAGATTAAATTACCCTGTTGTTTATCCCCTGCTGATTTCATTAGCTCTTTTTTTTTTTAAGAGACCATCCGGCTACTGCATCACTAGATTATTTTCCAGTGGATTTTCGATTAAAGTAACATAACAAAAAAAAGTGATGTTTACAAATTGCTCAAGGACTATGGAGGGTGTGGTTTTGCTTCTCTTGGTGCTGACGAAAACACCCGGCGGTATTTAATAGAAAACATAAACCCAGATGACTCAATACTTGGCCACTACCTCACTGTTCCTCCCCAGAGTGCATATGTCATTAGAGTTGAAAGGTGGTCTGGCTTAACGTAGCTTTGTGTGTGCTTGCTTAGCTGTGAACCAAGGCCTGCCCTCCTTAAATTTTACTTCAGAGGGAGGGTTCTCCAAAGCGCAGTTAGGGAGAACACCCAGCCAATCATGGCACACCCCCTTTATGATGTCACTCTCCCATTAGCTCATCAGCCTGTGGGATATTGGTAAAAACACGACGTCCATAGCCCCAAAAAGGCCTGTAGGCCTCATATAATTCTGAAAGCTGACAAATGGGAGCTGTAATCTGAAATGCCTGTGGTCTGAAATGATGGGTTTGCTCATTGCTTCTGTTAGTAAACAAAAATCTAATCCTGGTGGTCACACGGTAAATCTTCAAGAGAATTCGAAAGAAACGTCGACCAAAATGTCGATGGCCAGGGCTTGTTGTGAGAGGGTCCCGCACGTTTACAGACAAACGCGTCCCTGACATTGGTGGGCGTGTGCGTGGGTACGGTGACGTGCGAAACGTTTGAGGGAACGCCGGGGTAACGCATGCAGGGGGGGGCTGTGCTGTGTCTGGCCCGGAGTTTGCCTTTCTGTACCTTTCCTGTTTCTGGAACTTCCTGGACTGTCCCAGCGCGACCCTTTTTTTTTTTGTTTGTTTTAGAGACAGAACGCTAGAGCGGTCTCCTCGCTTTCCCACCTCTCGGTCTCGGACAGAAAAAAGGAAGCGTGTGCGAAGAAACCGTGAGTGAAAAGTGGCTGTCTGACGGATGCGGAAAGCCTTTAGCTCGGCTGTAATTCGGCGCTGTGTGCTTGCCTAATTGTGCTGCGTTTTTGTTGTTGTTGAAAGAGGGGTGTGTGTGTGCGTTTGTGTGTTAATACATAAATATGTGCATGTATGCGTGGGGTGTGTCTCACGTGTACAATATGTGTGTATCTATGTGTATGTGAGAATCGGTGTGCATACGTGTGTGTATGAGCTTATGTGTGTGTGTGTGTGTGTGTGTATGAGCTTATGTGTGTGGGTGTGTGTGTGTGTGGGTGTGTATGAGCTTATGTGTATGTGCAAGTGTTAGTGCGTATAATGCCTGCAGGTTCAGTCCTTGCAGTTGTATATTATTTCAGTGCGTGCTTGCTCCCAAGGGGAGGGGAGGGGCATCTCCACAGTGATGAACTCACCATCATCAGCCAGGGGACAAAGAGGGAGGGGAATATCGCCCTGCCGACGGCGATCTGATTGGGCGTTGGCTGGACGTGCTGCACTTAGATAAGAGGGGTGTATTGGGAGGGGGAGAGAGAGTGGGAGGGAAGGAGGGAGACACAGAGAGAGGCAGAGAGGGAGGGAGGGAGGGAGCAGGAGGGAATCATGTAGGATATCCTTTTTATCTCACGGAACACCGCTTCCATGGTAACCAGAAGTGTATTGTTCCATAAACTGACCTTTTTCCCACAGAATAATTTCATTTATTTCCTTCACTGGTTCACCCTGTGGCCTCTTTTCTGGTTTTTTGGCCTGAGGAGGCTCGGAGCGTTTAAGCACAGGCAGTTTATAGGAAGTTGCCCTGTGCTGTGCCGTGCTGTGCTAGTGCAAGCTGTGCTTAATTGATCAGCACCGGGTGTTTTGGTTCAACCTGTAGCCGATCAACAAGAGATGCTGATCAAGTGTAGCTGATCAACCTCTTTTAGCTGAAGACGCAAGTCCATCTGTTCCTGAGCCCGACTATTACTCTAGGTGTTTAAGATCAAATCGCTGTTTATTTCAGTGCATTTACTCCTGCAGTCTGTCTCATGCACACACACACGCCTTACTATGTTATTTTATAGTGTGATGTTGATTGTTGATCTCATCTTCACGTCATTGAGTGACAGCTTTGACAGCCATTGCTGAGGTCTTGATCTTCAGCAGTTCGTCTTAGTGAACACAATCCCCGTGTCCATTAAACACAAAATCAGTGTACTCTCTGTCAGGGGTGCCACCAGGGATTTTGGGCCCCGTGGAAAGAGCTCTCGTTGGACCCCACCACCCCAGAAAATCCTGTGCTCTAATATTTTTTGAGCACTCCTGTCAGTCGGGGCCATTGGAATCATCTTAACCGCCCCCTGCCCCCCCCCCGTATGAGGCCCCTGCTCTTCGTCCCGTCTCCCCGCGGAGCGCCCGTAGCAACAAGCAGGGCGCGTGCGATCGTGCGGCCGCCCGCTGGTACGAGGCTCCGCCCCGCCGAGCGCTCATTATCCGCAGCGGGGGCCGCGACGGCTCCCCCCCCGCCGCGTAACATGGCAGTTGTCTCGGCGACGCTGTCGGTGGAGGGATGGAGTTCGATGAGCGGAGGCTGTTACGGGGGCGGGTGGCCCCGTCTGTGCGAGCGCGTTCGCGGCTCAGCGAAACCTCGCGGGGCAGCTCGGCTGACTGAAGCGTCTGAGCCAATCCCCGGAGAGCCCCGTTAGAGCTGGGCCAATCACAGCCTACTAACTATCCTACTGACTGAAATGCATTAAAATGATAACAATGGGCAAATCACGCAATTACAAAATTTATTACTAACTGACAAACCTGGAACCGACCCGGAAACCCGGAACTATCCTCCCTGAAAGGTCGGCCAGGGGAACGGTACGCGTTGGTTCGGACATGCAGGTGGTGGTGACGTCTGTCAGTCAGGGGTTAAATGTCATGAACACGATCAGCCCGTGTGGTTCTGTGTTGACCCAGTGGTCAAGTTTGAATAAAGATAAACAGTGATAATCTAGCAGGGAATTATTACAGCATGCTGTAATGCTTCATGCACAGCTGGCGGAATATCCCTGTCCATTAACAAGCTGATTACAGACCCCTCCCCCTGCCCAAACACTCAGCCTGATTGGCCTTAATACATTTGACATTTTTTTGAGAATGGGGAGAATTGCTGCTCTAGCTCCATTAGTAAATGCACTCTGCTGTTCTGCCGGTATTGGCAGAATGAAATGGCTTCGGTGGATAACTGAGCGATGCTCGTTTTTTTATGAGAATTCTTTTTATTTGTAATGTTGTTTCTGCTCTTTTTCCATTAGGTTAAATATAAAAGATAAATCCAACAAGCCTCCCCTTTATTTCTGTCTCTGTCTCTCTCTCTCTCTCTCTCTCTCAAATTCAAATGAGCTTTATTGGCATAACATACGCACAGTGAGCTTCATAAAGTTTGAAACAAAGACATATTTTTTTCTTGATTTTTTGTGCTCATTCTCAGAATTTATTTCAGGGTATTTTCATACACTTTGGTTTCACCATGTAGATATTACAGCACTTTTTATACTATATTTATGATAAAAAAAATACTCTATTATATTATACCCCCCCCTTCCCATTTCAGGGCATCACAATGTTTAGGATATATTAATGTTATGTGAATTAAAGTAGCCATGTTTAGTACTTTGTCACATCTTTTGCATGCAGTGATTGCTTGAAGTATGTGACTCTTAGCCATTACCAGGTGCTGAGTATCTTCTCTGGTGATGCTCTGCCAGGCCTGTACTGCAGCCATCTTCAGCTCCTGCTTGTTTTGGGGGCTGCTTTAAGTTTTCTCTTTCGCATATGAAATGCATGTTCACTTGGATTCAGATTGGGTGACAGACTTGGCCAGTCATGAATTTCCAGTTTTTGTCTTTGAAAAACTCCTTTGTTGCTTTAGCAGTATGTCTGGGATCATTTTCTTGCTGTAGGAGTTTGACGGCATTTGCTTGAACTTGAGCAGATAAGTTGCTTCTGTACACTTCAGAATTCATTCTGCTGCTGCTATCTGCAGTTACATCATCAATGACGACAAGTGAGCCAGTACCTGTGTATATGCCCAGACCATAATGCCCCCACCATCTTTCATTGATGAGGGGGTGGGGGTGCTTTGGATCTTGGGCAGTTCTTTTTGGTCTTCATACTTTGCTCTTGCCATCACCTTGATACAACTGAATCTTGGCCTCATCTATCTACAAGTCCTTTTCCCAGAACTCTGCAGACTCTTTTAGGTACTTCTTAGCAAACTGAAGCCTGGCATTCCTGTTTTTGTGGCTAACTCGTGGTTCACATCTTGCAGTGTAGCCTCTGTCTTACAGTGTGTGTGCGCCTGATGTTTGTCTATGCTAGCTCGCGCGCGTGTTCATTTTAAGTGCCTGTTTTATGTGCGTCTGCTTTTTTATGTCTGAATTAGATGCAACATTGAACTGTAATTAAATGAACAGTATATTCTGTTGGCTGCGTTACGAATAATAAGTAGAAAGGTCAAATTAATTCAGAAAATAATATACAAATAAATTAATTTTTTTAAAGTATCAAGAAGAAAAGAAATAGAACCTTTAGGATAGGCTGGAGTGAATCAGGGTATATATGGTCTCTGTCTCTCAGGCTGTGGTAGACTCATATACTTTTTCTTGCTGTGTGTCCCTCTCCCGACACAGTTAGGAGTTTATCCATGGTGGATAATTGCGAGAGGTTTGGGATTTTTCACACTGACGGAGATGATGTATCCTTTATGCATCTTCCACCTCGCCTGTCATACAGTTACACTCTATCCTCCTTGGGTTTCCGTGATTTTATATGTCTGCCTATTTCTCTGGCTGGACTGTGGTCACCGAGCCTGTACATGGTCAGGATCTGTCTCTGCTTTGCATCTCTGATGGTGGAGAGGTACTTATTGGTGGCCAATTATTACTCTTTCTAGGGCCTGATAGTGTTCTAATTTGGTTTCAGGTTTCAGGTTTGTGGGTTTAGGCTACTGCTTGTCTTTCAAGTCCCAAATCTATCTACTTTGATGCTAATGACATTGATGGTTCAGATATTATCTGCTGCGAAGCAAGAACAAGCCCATTCCACACTGTTGAAGATAGTTTTATGCAAAACATCTGGATTGAACTTGGCCAGGTGCACATGTGTTCAGCTGGCATTTGTTAAATCTGTCTTTGAACATCGTTTTGAATATGACTGTTCAATAAATCATTTTTATTTTTGGTGGGTGTGTGTGTGTGTGTGTTTCAGGAGTATGTGATTTGGGAACCCTAAGACTGAATAGCTGCAGTAGTACTGCAGTGGAACATTACGGTCCCCACATTAAAGCTCAGTGTCATTTTGAACGTTAGAAGGACACTGCTCTGTAATGGCGTGCTTTAAAATGGCCGGCTTCTGATGAACTGTGGCTGCTAATGGACGTTGCTCAGGGAGCAGATTCATTACACTCCGCCCGCAACAGTTAACCTCTCCCGCTAGAAATACATAACGGTGCATGGCCAATAAGAGGTCCTTTTATAGCCAGGTCAATGGCTCCCACACTGAATGATAGAAGGGGGTCTGGCGGCTAAAGAGCTCAAAGTAATACAATTTTTCACGGTAGGAACACACCGTTGTGTAACCTCCGCAATGAATGATGCACGGCAGCCATTTTGCGTTGGACCACATGTCAGCCTAGGTGGACAGGGGAGGATATATATGGCCAGACAAACCAGAATGAATGAATAATGATAAGTACCATGGGATCTTTCCTGCCCACAGTGAATCAGGACTTCCGTTTAAAGTCTTGGTTTATAGAAAGCATCCCCTATAGGGTAGTGTCTGTGGCGGTGTACTGGAGCATTTGTTTTCTGATTTGTCCAGAGGAACCCCCCCCCCCCCCCAAACTGGCATAACAACATCACTTCCAGTCACAAAATGGTCTTCTCTGGAGGTGTACCATCAGAGTACTAACCAAGCCGAGTCCTGCTTATTTTCAGCCCTAGTTAGTCTGCTGCAGTCATAAGTCAAGACTCCATAGTGGAATGAACGTCTAGTTGTAAAATGTGTGATGAGTGAAATGAAACAGCTTTAGATGTGTTGCATTAAAGTCAGATTGAACAGGTCTGACTCCTCTTGCTCCGGGTGGATCCGCTGCCTGACGCTCACAAGCTCACCTGTAGATTCTTTCTCGTTCTAGCGTTCCGCTTTTCAATAAACGTGCTTCTCCCTTCTCTGGTCTCTTCCCACAGAGCCGTGTGACTGACGCATTAAGGCATCCGTCTGTCAGCATGGAAAAGGTAAACACCGCTGCTATGATGCGTTAGGTCTGCTGGTAGTGAGGTCAAGTGAATACACACTTCCTGCCATGAGTTTTCTTCCTAAAAGAGCGTGCATGAGATTCTCTCTGCATTATGACACATAATCATGTAAAGCAGAATGACGGTACACACTTCCCACAGTACTTTTATTGGCAATGAAGGACACACAGTGCCATTGATGCAATAGCTCCCCCTTGTGATCTTCAGCTTGCTAAACACGAGTGACTGAGTGAGTTAGTTAGATAGTTTCTTAGTTAATTACTGTAGGTACTTAGGTTGTTAGTTGAGTACAGGCTAGGCTAGGTCCATGAGGTGCTTTGTATCCAAAAATGAATGCTGAAATACTCATTCACATAAACATTTTGAATCATTCTACAACACTTGTTACACACTCTCATTTAAACAGCAGATAATTTTATTGCGTACACCACATACAAAGCTTGTGTGTGGTGTATTGTGTGTGTACGGTGACGTTAAAAAAAGTACACCCTCCTTCAGTTCTATGGTTTTACATATTTGTGACATGCAAAAAACCATGCCATGTTTTGTGTTGGTGTGACCTTTGACCTCAGACCCCTGTTTTTCTGGAACAGGAGACAGGGGCCGCCCCAGGAAACAGGCCATCGTCTCGGGGTCCCAGCGCCCCCGGGTCTCCTGCCGTCACCATTGTGGTAAGACCAGCCGCCCCCCAGTGGCCACCTGTGAACCAGCAGGTTTAAACTGTTAAACAACGGTAGAAACGCGCTTAAACTATTTTCGACTCTTTCTTTTTGATGATTGACAGGTCTGTCATTTTCAGTGAGCATTGCCCACTGCACCGTATCTAATGTGATAGCGGTGCGTCGCATTAAATGCACCTTTCCTCTTCCCTGTCGCTCGAACTCTCACTTTTCCCCCTTTCCCAGACAAAATTGGACAAGAAGGTGATTGGATACAAGGACCTGGCTGCCATCCCCAAAGACAAGGCCATTCTGGAGGTGGAGCGGCCGGACTGGATTACCTATGAGCCCCACTTCAATTTCTCCTCTCTGGACCGAGCTGAGCCGTCCCGGAGCCGAGAGGTCAGCTGCTTGTCCACAGTGAATCTCTACCATGCCTATTATGACATCACTCTGCATGGTTACTGTACTGACCTGTCAGTTATAACCCTGCATAGTTACTGTACTGACCTGTCAGTTACAACCCTGCATAGTTGTTGTACTGACCTGTCAGTTATAACCCTGCATAGTTACTGTACTGACCTGTCAGTTACAACCCTGCATAGTTATTGTACTGACCTGTCAGTTATAACCCTGCATAGTTACTGTAATGACCTTTCAGTTATAACCCTGCATAGTTACTGTACTGACCTGTCAGTTATAACCCTGCATGGTTACTGTACTGACCTGTCGGTTATGACCCTGCATAGTTACTGTACTGACCTGTCAGTTATAACCCTGCATGGTTACTGTACTGACCTGTCAGTTATGACCCTGCATGGTTACTGTAATGACCTGTCAGTTATAACCCTACATAGTTACTGTAATGACCTGTCAGTTATAACCCTGCATAGTTACTGTACTGACCTGTCAGTTATAACCCTGCATGGTTACTGTACTGACCTGGTAGTTATAACCCTGCATAGTTACTGTACTGACCTGTCAGTTATAACTGCACGGTTACTGTAATGACCTGTCAGTTATAACCCTGCATGGTTACTGTACTGACCTGGTAGTTATAACCCTGCATAGTTACTGTACTGACCTGTCAGTTATAACTGCACGGTTACTGTAATGCCCTGTCAGTTATAACCCTGCATGGTTACTGTACTGACCTGGTAGTTATAACCCTGCATAGTTACTGTACTGACCTGTCAGTTATAACTGCACGGTTACTGTAATGACCTGTCAGTTATAACCCTGCATAGTTACTGTACTGACCTCTCAGTTATAACCCTGCATAGTTACTGTAATGACCTGTCAGTTACAACCCTGCATAGTTACTGTACTGACCTGTCAGTTATAACTCTGCATAGTTACTGTAATGACCTGTCAGTTATAACCCTGCATAGTTACTGTATTGACCTGTCAGTTATAACTGCACGGTTACTGTAATGACCTGTCAGTTATAACCTTGCATGGTTACTGTACTGATATTTCCTGGTTATAAAGCTTCCTGGTGTTACTATGGGTGAAAGAACCACACTGCTTCTTTTGCTGTTCAAAATGTATTTACATGAATTTACATGTAATATGTGAATAGTTATTCGCAATCATTGAATTCTTCTGTCGTTCACAGAGGTCCATGTCACCTCACTCCATCTCGCCCCCTCCCTCCCCAGGGGTAAGTGTGCTAAGCTAGTGTTTTTGGCTAGTCTTATTAGCCAACAATGTACAGGACCCAATTCTTTCAGCGCAGATTTGCTCTCTGATTCCTCACAGCAGGAAGCTAGCTGATGTCCGCGAACGCTCAACGCATTTGACATCTCTATTTGTTACCTGTGTTCTGTTTGTACACATTTGTATTTTAAAAGAAATAGGTACTTGTAAGTACTTGGGTGAGGATATATATGCATGCGTAGCACATTCAGCCACAGGTTAGTGAAAAGAATAATACCTGTAGGGAAATAAACAAAACTCTCTCACACTGATTCTTGTAAGTTTCACATATTTATTATCGCTTATTACTTATTTATTTCACTTATTTATTATTTATTTTAAAATGGGAATGCTTAAGCTGGCACACCTGCCAATGTTTTTTTATATCTTATTTTTGTGGAAATAAAAAAGGTTAAAATGTTTTTTTATGAACATAAAAAGGAGCATTGTCACTTTTATTTTGTCATTTTGTGTGGCCAGTCAGTGACTTAAATGAATCACTGGTTCTGAAAAATACCTAAAACCAGCTCTCACTGCAGCACCTCCAGGGCTGGATTTTAACAGTGATCTATGGTGTCACGTTTTACATGTTTTGCAGCCAGTATAACATGCCTTGCATGTTTGACCGGTACCTCTGTCCACATTACAGAATTGTAAACAGTTTTGGGTGGTCGTTAGACAGTCATAGGGACAATCACTGTGCACCTCAGTTATTCTCAGTACCGCCTGACTGGATTACATCATTTGCTTTTGCTAGGATATACCTAGTCTGCTCATCGCAATAGTAATAAGAACAAAAACAACAAGGAAGATAATAATAATAATTATTATTATTATTATTATTATTATTATTGTCATCATCACTCTTCAGTCGAAAGGGTTGAAATGAATTTACATTTGAAAAATTTCTAACTTTCGGGTAATACGAAATTTAAAAAAAAAAATTTTTTTAATTAAATAATTAATTAAGGGCCAAGTAATGCAGCATTCTCTGTTCACCAAGGCATTTTGTTCTTTTGCATTATAACGAAATAAATACATTCAGTAAAATGTAATGAACATAAACGCACAAAGCTTTATTCTCTATCTGGCCAAATTTCATTGCGTTTTTGTAATCTTACTGTACCGATTGTTGGTAGCCTATGTTTTGACGAACAGCTGAGTTGATGCTTGAACCCCCTGCGGTTTTATACCGCGGACGAAAGCTCCGGAGCTGTGATATTAAGAGCTGGAAGGACTGGTGTTCGGCTTTGCTAACAGCCACTTAGCTTTCAGGGAAGGAGGCTGTATTGATTTATCGTAAATCAACCTGTCTTCACTGAAAGCTGCCTGACCCACTGTCTGATGATCTTAATGCTAATGTTGCTGCGCTTTGGGGAAAAAACGCATCCAGTTCTTTTGCTGTTTCGTTGTTTTTAAGTCTCGCGTTCGTTATCAAGACACGGTGCTGGCATAAGTGCGAAATCTGTATGAAGTATTAAGGGCTACGGTTACACTAGCGATTTTGTGATCAGAATTGCTTGGAGTCCGGACGTAACTCAAAACTAATTTTCTGGAACGTCAATTATTTACGCCCGTGTTTTACTTGAGTCCTCTCAATTTGAGGCTCATATGTATGCTTCGCGAATGGAGTAGAGGGCATCAGACACCTCATGGACTGTATGTCCCACTGATGCTTAGCTTACCCCAAGCGAATTGGCATTAGCACGATAGCACGACCTTGCGGCAAACCGCCGGTGCGGAGCAGCCACTCGTTCGCGCAGATACTGATGGCAAACACAAGGCTACAGCTGTGCGCAGAGTGGTTTAAAGGTGTGCTTTCGCGTACGGAAAAGTTGAGAACGCAGGCAGAATCCGTGAAATTATGCACAATACAATTTCACCAGTGCTAGCTACGTTTGTGGACTGTACCTCTCCACCGAAACAGCTGATGCATCCTCATCAGTGCACGCCTTGTGCGAGTCCTACCGCGTCTAAGCAATCCGAACCTAATGATAAGAAGTACGACCTCACAAACACTGAACGCCGTTTTCCAGGATTGTGGTTTCCCGTTTTATTTAATATTGAAATACTGGGCCGGATCATGATATCCGACAGATCTGATATCATAGCTCCCATTGAACTATCAAATGTGGACGCAGCTCAGATCTGGCCTGATGCGGTCGGATGTTGGAATTCCGATTCAGGAAGTTGCAGGAAGTTATTTGGTAATCGTAGCCTGCCTAGACCGATTAGTCCAAAATACTTCTAAAATATTTTTTGCTACATTGTAATGATACAGGAGTTGATATTCAGAAACAACGGGTTTCTGCCTAGATACTGTAGGTAATGTACGGTAATCCGCTGTAGTGCTTGTTTATAATGTCTCTCTCTCTCGCTCTCTCTCTCTCTCTCTATAGAGCTCAGGAAGGGAGCTGAAGGATTTGCCAGAGGAGTCCTCTGATTCACCTCCATCCTGCAAAATCAGTGCCACCACAGGCCCTGTGCATCACTTTCACAGGCCTGGTACTGCCCACTTACACACCCACAGACACGCCCACCTACACACCCACAGACACGCCCAATTACACACCCACACACAGGTGTCCATTCCCACAGTCCTGATTCCTTCTTTTTTCCTCTCTGGTCTGTTTCAGACATTGGCACTAATATCTACAGGAAGCCACCAATTTACAAACACGGTATGTTATCTGTTCATCTTTTTACTCAGTTGGATTGTGTAAAACGTGTGTGGTGGGTTAGGTGCCCTGCGATGAGTGGGTGGGGTCAGACCATAGTCTATATAAAATATGGACAAAGTGACTGTGATGTCCCATTGACTTTCCTTGGCTTTGCAAAAAGTGTTTTGAATCCATGGAAGTGCAGCTTTTGTGCCACAATATTGTAAAAATTGGAGCCAGAGATTCTACAGTAGGGAAAATGTTGAACCCTTGTATGGTCCTGAAGTCCAGGCTGGGTCCAGGTCAACACAACACCCCTTTGAGTGACACGCACTGATGCAAATTGTCCCTGATTGGTTCGTAAAATAGTAAAATATCATCCAAATGACACGATAATGAAGAAATCAGCTCATGGGGAGACATTAGACAAAGAAAAAACACCCATTGCTCGAGAGCAACGTCTCTCCACGAGACCAGGAAGTGAGCTTCGATAAAAGAAGCCCAGCCTTGGCCCCTTTGGTTGAGCCGTTGGTCATACAGCGTCGCTGCATGACGTCGCATTTTGTTTTAACCCTTTGCTTCTCTGCAGATGCCTCTGCGTCCGGCGTACAGGCCAAACACAGAGGCGACCTCATCATCAAATCCTCCAAATTCCCCGCTGCCCAGCCGCCGGACCCCAACCTGCCCTCCAAGATTGAGACGGAGTACTGGCCCTGTCCCCCCTCCCTGGCCACCATGGGTATGACCGGCTCCCTCCCCTCCCCGCCCGACCCCTTTACAGTGGGAGCGGTCACCCCTGTGCTGCTCCAGATGGTACGTTCCACCGTCTCCCCTCTGACCGGTGCGTCCCTGTCCCCCCGCAGAGATCGAGCGGAGGATGAGGCAGAGGAAGGGCGGGGAAGGTGCTGAGGGAGAGGGGAACGATGAAGATCTGACGGAGGAGGAGAAGAAATCGCAGGAGCAGGAACTGAGCAAGGTAAGGTGCAGACGTGCAGTCCTGTCTGCAGTACCCGTCCACCTGTCCACGCCCACGCCGCCTGTCCCTCCGGCTTCACACCGCTCTCCTGAAATCGATAGCACACGTAATCAATCAGTCAAACTTTATTTCATCTCGAGAAATGGTGTCAAGACATTAAAATAGCAAAACAAATATTAAAACAGTGTGTTAAATAAGCCTTTACCATTTTAAAACAGGGTAAAAAGAATTACAAGTTAGTTAGTGCAACAGAGTTTAAAAATTTGAAATGAAAAAATCATTAAAATTTTAAATTAAAACAGAAATTAAAGACAATTACACTACAAACACCAGTACATTCTTTAATCAAAAAGTTGACTGTTTCACATTTGAACACTACATTGATTGGAGCTTCTATATTCAAAAGGTATGGAAATGCATCATGATTGGCTGTTCTCCTGATAAGGCTTGCAGATAATCTTACCCTAAGTAGGAGAGACGGAGTTATCAAAAGGGTTTTACTGTAAAAAGGATGGTTGAGGAGTGACCTTAAACTTAAAAGTTTTTCTCGATTGTTTAGACACATTTCCTGGAACCATATCTCATTTCTCAAAACTATAAACACAAAAACAAAAAACAGTCAACTGCTTCTGCAAAACCTCAGATATATTCCAGTTTTAATGTGTAAACAGTTGAGAAAAACTGTGTTGACATGTTTATTTTTTTCATTCATATATTTTCTCAACCACATACAAAGTCTTAATAAATTCCTTAAAAATATGACTTGTTTAGTCCGGGGGCACGTTACATCACTGATCCCACGGATTCCCATTAACCAGAATACTACTTCCTGTGCATAAGGCCCTGGTGCTCTTGGGAGTGCTTGTTCCCCTCTGTCTGTATGTGATGTCATAAGCCTGAGCCCCTCTCTTTCTCTCTTTCAGATCCAGTCCAACCTGGGGAAGCTGATCCTCAAAGAGGAAATGGAGAAGCCCGTACCGTTCCGCAGGAAGACTCGTTCGCTGCCCGACAGGACGCACATGCACATGGGTGAGCCGCCGTGTGCGTGTGTGTGTGTGTGTGTGTGTGTCTATGTCTGTGTGTGTGTGTGCGTGTGTGTGTGTGTGCGTGTGTGTCTGTGTGTGTGTGTGTGCGTGTGTGTGTGTGTGTGTGTGTGTGTGTGTGTGTGTGTCTGTGCGTGTGTGTCTGTGTGTCTGTGCGTGTGTCTGTGCGTGTGTGTGTGTTTTGTGATGCATGGCTGGGGATGGCCTTTGCATCACATGGTGAACAGACACAGAATGACAATCGGTATATTTGGCTTTTGCTGCCTTTTAATTGTGTTATAAACTGAAAAAGGATAAATCCTTTCAGAAACAATAGAAATGCCCTTCTGGCAAACAAAAACTCCAAGGAAAAAGGCGAGCAAAAAGTGACAAAAGAAACGGACTCAGACACAACCAGGAACCACCATCCACAAAACATCTACCCTCTAACCTTCCTCCTCAGGCCTGAAAACCAGTTCTTTTGTTAAGCCCCTTGGTTGACAGCTCCCCAACCTCCTTAGTACCACCACTGTGTGTGTGTGCGTGCGTGCATCTGTACGTGCATACGTGTGTGTGTGTGTATCTGTGTGTGTGTGTCTGCAGCACCTAACTCAGACTGTTAATGAATAAATGTGTCCATCAATGTAGTGAAAAACATGGAGGAGATACCCTTGATTTTTCTCCATTTTTTAATAATTCCTCTGGAATCTTGCTCTCCTACATTTGAACTCTGATTTTGTATGGACCAAACACAGTTACAGGGGAAGAGATGTGTTTCTAGATCTGTTTCGACCTCACTTAGCCTGTCACTGAAAGCGTTACAGTCCTTGCCCTGAATGATGCCTGCAGGAGCCAATCATTTCAAGAGCTTGAAACCAAAAGGTCACGCTCCATGACCTATGGATGGGACTTACATACGGTAAATAATACAGGGAGACGTGACGTAACTTCCTCTTTGCCTTCTCGCTCAAAATCCTCAGACCTGGAGAGTAAGAAATTAGTCTGCGTTTGTGTAGCTATTGGAAACCAGTCCCCTTTTGGTGGTGCAGACTGCAGGAGGTGCGGACACTAGTGACTCCATCGTCATTTGAGCCAGGTCACACTCCTCAACAAGGGGTCAATGTGACATCATCGAAGTTGACCATTCTGATAATGGCTGTTCTGTTACAGCTCAGTATATGAGAGGTCAGGAGGCCAATCATCTGAGTTAAGTCAGGATGACTACCCACCAGCCGATGACTTGCCATGTGAAGTGCTCACCGCTTCAGTTATAATCAGGATCCACTCCCACAAACCTGGAGCCCCTCCTAAACGAGTGCCTGACCCCCACGCTGTCCAAGAAAGCCGTGTGACGAGGCTGAGGTCTCGTCCGCACGTACTGTATGACTCAACCACTCGAGCAGCCCTGAGACAGGCTGCTGAAAACCAGGATGTCAGAATCTCTTATTGGTTCTGCCTAGTATGCATGGATAGCTGACTCGAGATGTAGGGTTCACTGGGGTCACTATGACCTCAACAATGCATATGCACAGAATGGCACACAATTTGTCGCTCTGACTCTTTTAAGAGTTCCATACAAAGAGTTCCTGGGAATTTTCACTGGGCCCCCCCCAGGAGGGGAAACCTCGAAACCGATAGGAAAGTAGGCCCATATATGATCATGGGGGTGGCCCTTCCTCCGGGACTTAGAATACGCAAACTGGGACTTAGAATACACAAAACTGTCTGTTTCCCAACAGCATAAACTAAGTTGAGGTGTATAAACGCATGTTGTCTTTTTTCCCTTTAGGGTCATCTTCAAACGGCTCCAAATGCAGCACCCTGCCTGCCTGCAGCCGTTCAGGATTGACACGGGTGAGTGAAGAGGGTTCCCAAAAACGCGAAGGGTGTCGTTTGTACAGTGTGGGGCTCTGTGTAGCAGTGTGTGTTGTTTGACCCGTAGATTTAGGCATCCAGACTGATTAACACAGCTTACATTTGTTGGGAATCTTCTCCCGTGTGGAACCAAGGTGGGAAAGGTGCAGTGACACACTGAGGACCACTTTCCAACTGAAAAGGTTTTATTTCGATGCGCAAAAGGGAGACTCGCCACGGATATTTACTGAAGCGATTCGGGTTACAGTAAATACCTCGTTCAATGGCAGTGACCCAACTGGGGGAACCCCAATTTTCACATTATGCAAGACTCCTGCTCAATAATTTGGGAATGTTCGAGCTGGAAGCTAAAATGGCAGTTTCTCGTTCATTAATGCACCGCAAAACCGTACCAGGATTATGGGTGCATGGGAACATGTGAATATCCGGTCAGTGTATACTAGTGGTCTCCAACCCTGGTCCTGGAGAGCTACAGGGTCTGCTGGTTTTCATAGTGACTCCACACTTCATGAATCAATTAGAGCAGTTGATTACACAGTTAACTCAACTCACCTGGTGTCTTGGGTCTCAATTGAGTGCTGAAGGTGAAAACAAAAACCAGCAGACTCTGTAGCTCTCCAGGACCAGGGTTACAGACCACTGGTGTATACAGTTTCTTTTCTGTGTAGAAGCAGGGCACTTCAGTGCTGCTGCTTCAGGGAAAAACCAACTGTCACTGACCAATGAGTCAGAGTCAACAGGGGTCAGGAGTTGCTGAGGTGGCTTCACTGTAATCTCTCTCATGCCTTGTCCGTGTTCGCAGCTGCAGTCCGCGGAGTTTCCCTCCACAGTGAACGAAATCACAAGGCCTGGTAGGTGCCAAAACAACCCACTGGTTTTACTTCAGTATTTCATAATAACTGTGTAACATGCCACCACCCAAGCTGAACTGTGTCATGATCACTGATGTTGTGTTTGCTGTGAAGTGATTCAGTGTGGCACGGTAATTATCACAGAAAGATTGTGCTACTGTGGTGTTCGTACAGAATTGTAGTTAATATGGTTCTCTCTTGTTCTCTTGCAGGTGTACAGGTAGGACCCGTGCGTGTGTGCATGCACACGTTCATGTTATATCACTGCAGAAAATGCTGTACATGGGCTGCACCTGTGCTGTGTGAGGTGTTACTGAAGGTCCTGGACATCATGCACAAGAACAAACACAAATGGTTCAATTCAAATGTTTTTATCTAAACCATCTTTTTAAGGAATACGGTTTCCTTAACATTACAGTTAGCCATAGCGAGTCTGTGCGTTGAAGGACTAAACAGTCTGCTCTAACCTCAGAGGGCCTCTTGGACGGGTGCCATTTTCCCAGTATTGTCTTACTGACGTTGCTCCCACAGCTTTAAGGCACAGGTTATTACCAGAAAACTTTCAACAGAAAAATATACATTTATATGATTTTACCGCCTTTTGAAAAACATGTCCCCGGTGTCCCTGGTGGCAGTTATGCCTGGGTGTGACACCTATTGCTGTTACTTGTATATGTGGATTTCTCATGAATTTAAAGTGATGTCTGTAGCTGTTGTACAGGCAGCCGTTCTGTTGAAGGTTAACTGACTCTCTTGTGCTGTTCTTCTCTGCTCTATGAATTTCTCTTTTTTTGTAATGTGGGGGGGGGCAATCACCAGAATGGAGAAATGCAGACAGGGCGAATGGACAGGGGGAATTCCCTCCCCAGCATCCTGGAGCAGAAGGTGAGTGGTTAGGGGTGCATAGTTTTATTTTCTCTTTTTCCCATGGCGCGCAGGAACTGCCGCTCTGGGCTATGCATGGCAAATTGTGGTCACTCACTCACTCACTCACTCACGGACGACCTGTGGGACGCATGCGCAGGTGGTGCTTCGTTTAGTAGGAGGCATGCGCAGGTGCATCTCCCAAAATCACCACTTACAATGGCACAAGATTTTTAAGCACAGCTTTACGTTACTTTAGCTAAGCCTAACATGTTAGCGTTTTGCCGACTTTAGTTAACGTAGTTAGCGCATACCATTGATACAAATGTATGGACACACGGAGGACAACAAATAACGTTACAGAAGTGAGGACATACCATAGCTAGCTAGCTATATAGTTAGCCAAGTTTTACTCATGACACTTTGTACAGGTGCGCCGTGGGTCTTGTTTCATAATGCTTGGAAAGTGAATGTGTGTGTCATTAGTATGTCTAAACCTTATACAGTGTTTACAATAATTATATATTAGTTACTTTTAACTTTATACATTTTTATCAACTTACTCGGCTGAAATTGAAATAGGCCTTTTCTTCTGTGGCCCTTTGACCATATTGTTTTAGCATTGTCAAGCAAAATTCTAGTTCATAGTTCTATTTGGACTGTTGTTAAGCAAAACCCTCAGGTCATTAATTCTGTGATTCCATGCAAACAATGATTCTATCAGGAAAAAATAGTTCCTTCTTGTTATACAATTAGCACCAATTTTTGTTGTTTTAGTCAACATGTTATTTAAGAAAATTGCCATAACTCAGTCAAATTTATCGCCCTCCATCTTGCTTTTTAAAATGGTTTGGTCATTAGGATGCAAACTAATGTTAGCTTTATGCTAAATTCGCTGTTATTACGTAGTTAACTTAATTTTGAAATTCAGTTGGGTTTGAGGTCAAAATGGTACATTTATGTAAAATTTAATAATGGACTCTCTCCTGACGTCGATGGCAAAACAATAACTGGAACAGCTGTACACACAACCGCTGTAGTGATAACCAAAACATTACGTTTTTTGGTGCCCTGCCTCCATATGGGTCACTGTCACTCTCCTGAAACTGTGAGTGTCATTGACTTTCATTTCCTCCCCGGCATCTGATTCAGCCTCACAACCCTTGTAAACACAGAAAAACAGTTTTTTTTTTTTGTAAATCTGACTGAATATACTGTATAGCTAGCATGTCATACAGTAATGACTATTAGATTGACTAGGAAACACAAGCGCTTATGACGGCAGATTTGTTGATTTTCTTAGTGACAGCGGTCAGATTGACAGCTGTGGCACTTCTTTCTGCGGCGTTAATATGAAGATTGTGCATGCAGTTCATACAGAAGAAGTGTGAAGAACTGA
Organism: Anguilla anguilla; assembly: GCF_013347855.1. Classification (NCBI taxonomy): domain Eukaryota; kingdom Metazoa; phylum Chordata; class Actinopteri; order Anguilliformes; family Anguillidae; genus Anguilla; species Anguilla anguilla. The sequence goes on from NC_049214.1 coordinate 25,323,397, forward strand.
AGATCCGTTGTTCACCTTACTCAAGATTTTAAAGCAGCCAAATTTGAAGTAGCGCCACCTTGAAATTTTTTACAGTATGTGAATGCATCAGCATACTCTCGTCAGGCCAAAATTTGCACTGTAAGTGATGTGTACCTGCATTTGGCCGTTAGTGTCTAATTAAGAAAAATTAGCAGCTCATTATAATTAGAGAGCTTGTTACTATATGGTTGGGTAAAAAAACCAGCATACACAGTGGGTGCCCAGGGCCAGGGTTGAGAAACACTGGGCTAACAGACATAGTTCAGATTGTGCTAATGTTGCATTAAGACGCCAGTTCTATTCAGGTAGGCAGTAATGCATTAGTCTGTGACTATTCAGTTTGCATTAACCGAGACGCAAGCTGCATTGATGTTGCTTCCGGTGTGTTCTTGTGCAGATCTACCCGTACGAGGCGCTCATCGTGACTCACAGGGGGCGGAGCAAACTCCCACCGGGAGTGGACCGCACCAGGCTGGAGGTACGAGGCCCAGGGGCCCGGTCCGTACTCTCTCACACAGTGCTGCTGTAGTGTGGCAGAAGCGCCCACTCAGTCTTGGCAGAGCTGAGAGAAACCGCGGCATTCGCTAGAGCGGGTCGTGTCTGCAGGCTGCTGCACTGGGCCTGTGAGGTCTCCGAGCTGCAGGGCTTTGCAGTCCGCTCCATAATGTTTGGGACAAAGACTTTTTTTTCTTTTTTTGATTTGGCTCTGTACTCCACAGTTTTCGATTTGCACTCGAAACAATTCACACACTGAACACACATTCAGAAACACCTGTGAAGCCATTTGTCCAAAACCGTATGGTGCTCTGAAATGGGGGACGATGTATAAAAAGTGCTGTAATTTCTACATGGTGTAGAAAAAATGTATTTAAAAAACACCCTTTAATAAAGGTGAGAATTTGCACTTTAACCACATGAATTTTTTGATTCCAGATCTTAATTTGTGGAGTACGGAGTCTAATCAAGAAAAAAATGTCTTTGTCCCAAACATTATGGAGAACTGTAACTCTTAAAGTGTTTGTTTTGATTCGCTCATCCCCCTTCCCTCTCTCCAATCAGAGGCACCTGGACCCGGAAGTGTTCCAGCAACTGTTCGGAATGTCAATTGTGGAGTTTGACCGGCTGTCGCTATGGAAACGGAACAACCTGAAGAAGAAGGTTTCGCTCTTTTGAAGGATCAGAGAGGAGCTTCCCTGAAACCACGAACCCAAAACAAATACATCCCTGGAAGAAAATAAAACCCCTTTCTTTTGAAAACCAGAGAAAAAAAAACAACAAATATATTTGAGCAGGATGATGAATCTCTGAATCGTAGAGATTATGCAAGTCCCTGAATATATTGTCTTTAAAAAAAGTCCTATTGATGTCCCACTCTTGATTCATATTTACAAACAAAGCGAGTACAGTTTACAGTGTAAAGGCCAGAGCCACTGCATCATGTCTCTCTTTCTCTTTGTCCCTCTGCATCAGCAAAATGTATAAAATATTACAAAAGGGCTGTACGTTATAGATCGCTTACACGCCCTGCGTGACTCTGTCCTCACGCAGGGCATGGTCGACCGCCGTCTCTCTGTCTCTAGTCGATGTGAACCTGTCTCGTGAGTGAAATGCACGGTTATCAGTTAGCAGTCTAACCCCCCCCCCCCCCCCCGAAACTAACGCACTTGTTTGGTCCGCAGTTAAACTTGTCGCAACGTTAAGCGCCGTTAGCAGAAAGACAGGCCGCGAACACCGCGCGCCTCCTGTGGAAAAATATCTATATCAGCGTCTCCGCTTCGTCACAGCATCAGCTACAGCAAATCCACGAAAACTGTGTACTTGTGTTTTGCGAAATAAATTTTAAAAAAATAAAGGAACTGAGAACAGTATTTTAACAACACCATCGCTTCACCCAGTTGGCAGAGAATATGTTTTGGTTTTTTTTTCCACAAAGGGAAACGGATGAACGAGTGCAGAATAATGTGTTCTAAGATGTAGGCCTATTTTCCTCATGCTTACTTTTGTAAAGCTCTGTCAGGTTTGCTGTCCAAATAGGAAACTGAGGTGCTCCAGCTGAGTGTAAACTCAAAGAGTATTTGACCTTTCCCTGACCTTCAGCAGAAGATAGATCCCTCTGAATGTTTATTTGCCCTTATGGCCAGCAGGTCAGGTGTATTGGTGCTCACTGTTAACGTCTGGCTGTCCCCACAAACACACGTTCAGGTCATTTATACTTAAGGGGCACATTATTTAGAATTTTAATATTTTCTTAACATTGAGAAATCCTCTCAAATCTGAGGTGCGTTCAAATTCAGCGAACAAGGCGAACGTTTGCAAACTATTTCAAACGGTAGCTTTGTGTTCGCCGCAAACGTCTGCAAACATAAGCAAACGGTCTGAAAAGGTAGTTTGCGGCGAACAAAAATGGACGCTGGACTGAGGGAAATGTATTCGCAGATGGGTATTTCAATTGAAGATGCCGGTAAGTGTGACTAGTTTTTTCAATAATGTTATTGCTAACGCTGGCCAATGTTATTATTGTTCGCTAGCTTTTCTTTTTTTTACCTTGTCTTTTTATGTTTAATGCAAACAATTTGGAACGTTCTTAAAAAGCCGTTCAAATTTAACCGTTCAAAGAAAACATGTTCGCCACGAACGTTCGCCTCTGTTCGCTGAATTTGAATGCACCTCCGCTCTTTCAGAGAGTGACTGCTGATGTCACTTCCTCAATGCAACAGAGGTGCGTTCGTATTTTTTACAGTCTCTGGTTCAAATGAACCGCTCATGTGAACCTGTAACGACCCGGTCTGGGTCAGACCGTAACAGGAAAAAAACGAAAAGGGAAGTGAATGAGAAATGGGTAATGATTCATGATGAGCAAGCAACTCCAGTCCCTAACTGCCTATCCAAAAAAGAAAAAAACAATCTAAAGCCTAGCTAATCTTCAAAAGGTTTACCGAGTTTGGGGCACCCCCCTGAGCTGGAACCTGAGTGGCCGGGCAGAGGAGGGGACCCCCAAAACGGCAGTGCCAACACAAACCCGAGAAAGACTGAATTTAAATGAAGAAACGCCCTCAGTCGCTTCCATAGCTTAAATATTTCTCTTCCACATACTTTAATATCATTCCAGTCATAACTGTTAATAACAGCAACATAATAATAATGTCGATAAAATAATTGTTCATAAATAAAATTACTTGATGGGAAGTGCATTGCATTACATGCCAGATACCTTTCTCCACCACAACAGACTAGACAGTTACAATAGTTGTGTGCTGCAAAGCTTATAGATAGACAGCATTACCTATGTGATTACCTATTTAAACAGGCTGTGGGCAGTTAGAAGCTGTAATGTCAGCTTCTGGCCTCCCCTCTCAATATCTATCAGAAGCATTGTGGGGACCTGAAGTACAAAACTTCCCTGCTGCCTGTACCTATATACATACTGTACCATAGCATTGTACAGGGCAGTGGGATAGTGCTGGATTCAAATGGTTTTGATCATTGGTGGGACTTTTGGGTTGAATACACTCTCCGCCATAGTTGCATCCTTATCCGGACATCCTGACCGACACCTGGATACCTGTGTCTGTGTTATCTGCCTCCGTCTCTTTGCTTAAAGGGTAGTCGGTGATGAGTGTTCCTCCCTGTGCTGTTCAGCCATGTTTGTTTTCATGGTCTCTTCTCACAATGTCCGCCAGGGCATTTCAAAGCTTCGTGCCTCATTGTGCGCGTGCGTATGTGTGTGTGCGTGTGTGTGGGTAACAACATAAAGCTTAGGCCGTACTGCATCTCTCAGCCATACTTTGGTGCTTCTGCTTTTTGTTTCTACATCACAATGTCTCCGGTGTAGGGGAAATAAAATCGAGGAAGACAAAATGAGTGGTTCGTTTCTTTATGTGCAGGTGTGTTTTGAAACTTTTTTGATCATTTTGACTTTTATTCCGTCTTATTTTTACACCAAAAAATATTTGATTGGTTTCCAGTCTTTCTGTGTGTCACATTTTGAACATCACACCACTACTAAGCTTAACAATTGATAAATGCAATCCTCTATTGTTATTTTAGTAGTAGTATTAGTAGTACTCGTTGTCGTAGTAGTAGTGTCCAATAAAATTTGTAAGGAACAGGCACAGGCTTCACTCTCTGCTGGGAAACAGAAAGCCCAAACAGACTGGCTAATAAACAGGGTTTCTATCCCAAAGCGGAATGGGAAACTCCTATTTCACAACTGCCAGAGAAGCTGCCTCATCTGACCTGCCGTGTCATGTGACTGCACTGTAGTTCCCTCAGTGATGGACATCCAACACACACAGCGCTAAGAAGGCAATTGATCCGTAAAAACGGAACAAATATATGAAAATGAAACCACAGACGGCGTGAACTCAATTTATTTTCCCTAGAATGGCACCATGTATGTTCGGTTTCCATCCATCCTGTTCATTATCTGAATAACCCTGTAGTGGGCAACAGTGAGTATGTATGGGATATTTTTAAAAAACCTGCACCGCTAGTTTCCTCTCTGAGAAGCATGTGGGAAGTCCGGTAAAGCCCTTTGCATGGAAGTGCAAACGCTCGAGTCAGCTCCCCAGTGTTTGTATTCGTTCACATTACAGTTACAGTCTTGTCATGAAAAAAAAGCTTGGACAACATCCTACAGCGAGTCACCCATGTACGAATATAGCCAGTGGAAACGTCGGTTTAAAAATTATATAAAGAAAGTTTCTATTCCTGGTTCAGGCTTGCAACTTGCACTCAATTGTAGGGCGTGTCAGTATGAATAAAACAAAATTTGAATGCTGTTGGTTGGTTAAATAAAAAAACAAATGTTAAAAGAAAGTAGAGCTAATTTTGTGTCCAAGTGGTTGTGTCCAAGCTGCTTGAATCGTATTGTTTAGGTATTAGCTATTATTCTGCAATGTGGTATGACGTTTTCCTCATTTTTGGGATTTTCGTCTCTTAAAATAACAAGAGATTAGAGGGTTACGTAAGTTAGTGCAGGAGTAGGCCTACGTTTAGCTATGAATTGAATGTTCAATATTTAAATTCATAGCCTAGGATTTTAGCCTTGTTGGTCCTGTGTTTACAATGAGTCCTCTCTTCCGTTTCCAACCCTGCCCACTCAGCCCCAGTTTTTCTATTTTATATCGGTTTTCTTTTCTTTCTTTTTTTAAATTTTTTTTTACGTTTTTACTTTTGTCTCCGATTTTCTATAGCTGTCGCCATCTAAGGAAAGCAATTACAGTATGGGAAGCCAATAGTTCCAAAACATCTTTAAAATATGTCTCCATTCTTTCTTTTTTTGCCTTATCAATTATAACTTAGGCATGCCGTCTACATTTCACTAAATTGAGGTGAAGAAAGCAATTACGAGTGTGCAAGACAAATATGAGACCTGGCCAATGTAGTTTATTGTGAATAATCTGACAGCTCGTTATCCAAGCGAAATAAATGAAATTATGTTAAGAACCATTCACAAATTAAAAAGCAAAATTATAAGATAAGCAGCTGCAGCTGGCCGTAGGCTCAGTAAAATAAAAATAAAAGGGTAAACGTGTTGGTGTCCCGTCAGTGGTTGAAAGAGGTGCGTAAATAGTAGGCTATTGCAATTTATTTATTTATTTTTGTTTTGGCGTATTGTGTCATTGCTAGACCGCACGGAGCTCCTGTAGGTCAGCAGAGCAAAAGGGAAACTGGAAAGCACAGTCTGGAGTTTATCAATCGATTCACGTGGGTATCACTTCCCACTGAGCCGCTTCGGGGATTCTGAAGCGAAGGGAGTGGCTGGAGGCGTGTCTTCAACGACTGGGTCAATACTGGTTTAAAAGTGATGCAGGAGCACCCTGTCATAAATCACAGAATACCCGGCGTAGGCCTAACCATGGATGACAGTTCCAGTGGCATCAGCATACGTGCGCCTGTTGATTTGAGCTCTTTCTGTGTGTCGGAGAAGTACGGGTTCCTCCTAACAGATCCTCTGGTAAGAAGTAATATGTTTAGATTATAATCCATCGATTTCTTAAAGTTGTTGAAAGCATACTTTTAACTGACTTTAAATAAGTTGTATTACAACTTGCTTTGTCTCTGGACTTTGTTTTCCACAAATGGTTTAGTTTTAGCTAGTAAGGTATGAAGTTTCATTCCAACCATAACTGGGAACATAAAATAGAATAGATTATCCTCAGTATCACTTTTAACAGATAAATTACCAACATAACCGACTGCAATAGAGCAAAGGGGAGCTGGTCGCAAGTACTTATAATAAGCACACATTGGTCTGTATAGTAGGTTAAGTTGAAAAAGCTTACCTGGGTGTTAAGAAACAAACAAAAGCAGCATTCTTCATCTATTTGGACGTTACCTTTCACTTCAAGGTAAGTTACGAAGTTGCTTGTGCGTCAATGTTTGCGCACGGTCTTTTCTAATTAATAAAGCCCCTAGCTTCATAATCTGAAGATGTGGCTGGTATTTAACATTACACCACATTACCATTGGAAAGGTGATTAACATTAGTATGAGCAAAAAAAAAAAAAAAAAGTCCATTCGCGCATTATAGGGCGTTTTCATTTCATTCAAAATTTTCCTCCCCTCTGTTACAATTATATCGACTAGTTTGTATGAATGTAACATCGGACTCCTTGTATTTGCCTTAAATTCTATCCGACTCGATTAAGTTATGAACGTAATTGAAGCGGATACTGACTACTGACATGTCAAAGCTGTTTGAAGTAAAATTTAATCGTCTTTGGCAACGAGTAAATGAGCAAAATACAAAAACTGTTACATTTATACACATTATAAACAGAAATATATACAGGGATAAATAAATAAATAAAAGTGAAAATAAATAAAAATAAATTGAGAAAAATATAATAAATAAATTCCGAAGACATTTATAGTTCAATATTAATTTCTAGATGTATTTACTAATATATTTTTAGATTGTTTATTCATTTTTGTACTAATTTCAAGAAATGTACTTTTCTTATTTTCTTATATATTTTTTCTGTTTTAACTGGTAAAATGGTGAAAGTTAAGGGACCGAACTTATAGAAAAAGACCTGAATTAAATACGACCACATCTCGCTTTCAGACCGATCTCCCAGAGTACTACCGGACATGGATGGATTTAGCGGGAAACCTCCCCCACCTTGTACAGACCCGTCAGCTCCAGGCCAGAGTGGCAGAGGTGAGGCGCCCTGAAGAGCATGCTGGTGGACCCTGATATTACTGGGTAATCCACTGGAGCTGACTTTCTCATTCCTCAGTGGCTGGATGGATCTTTGTTTGGCTGAAGGTATCTGGTGATTGTACCGGTCTTATTTGAGAGCTTTTTTTATTTTGAGAAATAACCGTGCTGCAAATGGGTAGCTCTGTCACCTCACGGCAAGAAGGTCCCGGGTTTGAGTCTTGGCCGGGGCCTAGTCTGTCTGGAGTTTGCATGTCCTCCCCGTTGCCGTCTGGGTTTCCTTCAGGTACGCTGATTTCCTCCCACAGTCCAAAAACGTGCAAGTTATGCTAACGGGAGACTCTAAATTGCCCCTAGTTATGTGTGTGTGAATGAATGGTGTATGTGCCCTGTGATTGACTTGATGTGACCTGTCCAGGGTATTTTCCTGCCTGTCGCCCAATGCATGCTGGGATAGGCTCCAACCCCTCCACCCCAAGAACCCCTGCCTCCCCAGGACAATGACTAGGATATAAATGGGTTAGACAATGGATGGATCCATCCATCCATCTTTGTAAGTATGCAAGATGCAAAATAAATAAAACAATACTGTATCACCCCCCTCTCATTACAGATGCCTCTACTGAGCACCAGCTACCTCAGGGGCCACAGGGAGCTGCGGCTGGCACGCATGGCACTGGGCTTCATCACCATGGGATACGTGTGGCAGGAGGGCGGGCACCAACCAGCGAAGGTGAGCAGCAGCGTGGAGTCCATCGTCTGTCACTCACACGGGATGTGGCGTACGCCCGCATTCTCCGCTTGGGACAGTCCTATCAACACGGGTCCTTATCTTTGACTCACGAATCATTATCTTTGACTCAGCCACAATCCATTCTGTCCCTTCCCAGGAGGAGACGAGCCGAATCATGCACTTAATGTCTCCTTTTAAAGTTAAGCACCAAAGCACGTGTGAAAGGAAGAATTGTTTGCATACCTGATAGCGCTGACCTTGGGTGCCAGAGGCACACAAACGCAAATAAGAAAATGAAGCTCCTCGACACTGCATATTTCGCTAGTTGGCGGCTATTGACTATTGATGACTCAAGACTCTGTTGAAGGACAAAAATGTCCGAAACTCAAGTCAACTATAATAAAAAAAAGTCGCCTACTTGCAATATATGTGGCGTTTTGTTTTTTTCTTTAAAAAAGAAATCGGACAGCAGTCATGGTTAATTAGTAGCGGTCATAGAAAGAACTGCTGTGAGAGAACTATAGTACCATACACTGTATTTATACCCTCAAATTCGACGTTTGAATCCCTGTTCTTTTAAAACAAATACGAGGGAGTCTTCCAGACTATTTGTTTTCAAAAGAAAGTCGTTTATAACACGAGCTAATCAAAGCGATAGGCCGGTTCATGTCATCTGCACTAAGACCACTAAAGCATGCTCTTCCACATAACTGTTTAACTTAACATCCTATTATACAATTATAATAGCGTTACATGAAGTTACGTTGAAAAATACAATTACTAGCTGCTGTAGGTAGTGTCCTATCTATCTATCTTATCTATTCAAACCGGTTCCATTCACATTGAAATTGAAATACAACAGGGAGGCTCCCCCCCCTTCCCCCCCGGGGCCCAGCGGAAACTTCCCAAACGCAGAATACACAAAAATGTCTGTTTCCCAACAGTAGTAACCTACAAAAAAGCATGGTCTGTGTAGAAAGGGCTTCGGTGTATCGTATCCCGAATTCAGTACTCTGCTGGACATTTTACAATAGAACTTTTCTAATCTTTCCGTATAAAAATATTTTGCTAACGTTAGCTATTCTGAACCATCACGGAAAATAGCTAACTATCTAGTTGATTTGTTACCAAACTGGGTGATTCAATGCAAAATTATTTATTGCGTTATTGGGAAGTTCTGCAACCACGAAAAAGATTTAATTGTTTCAGTGGAATATGGAATATTCAGCTGTCTTTTGGTTTTTGAACGTCGATCTTGGTTTTCTTAGGACTATTTGGGAGAAACAAGCTGTGGTTTGGTATCTTTCATTCATTTCTTTTGTGACTAACTTGCCGATGTCTGTGAGCTTCATTGTTTTTTAAGGCAGTTGAACCTTGCCTTTAGATTAGACATGAATATTTGTTGTAACTTTTCTTATCTTAATCTGGTTGTACGTTTTGATAAAAGATGACCCAACGGGTTGCTCTGCCTATTAATAAATTCAGTGATCTGACAATTGATATCTTTGATAATAATGACCAAATTAAATAAAATAAATATATTTTACAAATTGTATATGTGAGGTAGCTAGCTGTTGATTTCCTTGTGTTCGGCATTCAGAGTGCCGAACATTCAGGCGTTCTAGCTGTTGAAACTGCTAGATTCATAAAATAAACAGGTTTTACTCAATCGTCGCTTCGTCGACAGCCGTGCGAGCGTGTTTTGCATGTGCTTTTATTCGTAATGACGCACATATCTGCTTTGTGATTTGACTTGCAACAGGTCCTGCCTAAAGCGCTAGCTGTACCATTCTGCACGGTCTCCAAGATGCTGGGGCTCCCGCCCATCCTGGTTTATGCCGACTGTGTGCTGGCCAACTGGAGGCTGAGGGACCCCGACAGGTGCGATTCGCTCGCCCGTCTGCCAAATGCACCTTTGCTTTATTGCTTTATCTGCATGATGTGAATAACTTTGCGTTCTGATAACATAACATATCATAACATAACAGGACATAACTTAATGATGAGAACATGCCCTTCAGCCAAACAATGCTTGCCATTTCCCTAACTAAATTTGGATAAACACGTTCTAGGTGCTGGTTTCCTTGAATTAATATGATGTGGAAAAAGAAACGGAGTTAAGGAAAGCGTGTAACTCACCGCAGACTGTTTGTGTTTGTGCTTCTTCTGTCTTCGTGTTCCCCGGCTGGTCACCTGCGGAATTCTTCACCTTTGACCTCTATGACTTGCCAGGCCCTTGGAAATTGAGTAAGTGCCACTGCGTCTTCCCCCGGGGCGTTAATTTGCTGCTGCGCCAGAACGTTGTGTTTCGAGGCTCAGCTGTGTCACCTGTGCGTGTTGACTTGCAGGAACGTTGACACGCTCTTCACGGTTCCAGGGGGGGAAAGCAGCAGGAGCTTCTTCCTGGTCTCCCTGCTGGTGGAGCAGTCGGCTTGCACAGGACTGCAGGTATGAATGCAAAATAAATTAAATAGAAAATGGCGGTCAGTTACATTACATTTATAAGGCAGACGCTTTTATCCGAAGTGACGTACTAAGTACATACCTAAGGTCATTGGAACTACTACAAAACCCAGGTCCGATAAGGTACAATACTCATTTTGTAACAGTTATTCATAGCCATGAACACATTAAGTCCAGTTCACACAGTAAACATTTCTCTGTGACCTAACCTATGCTTAGTCAACTAGGAGGCATGACAAGCTACAACATCAAGATAATAATACAAAGTACAATATAAGTGCTGGATGGAGGTACATGTGTAACATGAAAGTGGCGCTGCAGGTACATGTGTAATGTAAGGAAAAAAGGACGTCTCTCGAATGTGATGAAAATGTACAAAGTTTATTTCCAATACCGGCAGTGACAAAGCGCACAAATGACACCTTGGATTCAGCAGAGTCAGACTGAACCACAAACCTTTCCAGAGGCTGCTTCTTGTTTGTTTTCAAAGCTTTGATCAGGAGTGTTGAATACACATACTAAGAAGGATATAGTTAGTTTTGTAACGCCTATCAATTAGGCTGTAGTGTATTGGCCGTCCTGTTGTGATTGAATTAGCATGTCTGTTGACTTGGATGGTTCCCAATCTTTCACTCCCGGTCGCTATTCTACCATTGTACCAACTGTATTGTGATAATGATAAGATCAAGGGAATGTGTGGCCAGCAGACATATTGGCATCAGAGACAGATTTCTTACAGTAACATGAAAGAGGGGGATTTAAGTGATAAAAATGATCCCAGATTGGGAGTGCCCCGCAGAGTGGTGATAGTTAGTTAGTCCCGGTATAGTCTGAACAGGTGAGTCTTCAGACCACGGCGGGAGGGCAGTTAGGGCAGCGTGGGCGATGGTCCCTCTCGCTGACGCAGGGCGTGCTTTTATTCTTTCAGGGAGTTGCCACGGTAATGAACTCCATGCTGACGGGTGACATTGCTGCGATGCTGGAGGCCCTCGCCGTGGTGAGGGACTCTATCGGGAGAATGACGGAGGTGTTCAAGCTTATGCACAGTAGGTTGCCGTCAGAACCTCCCAGGCCGTGAGGCTCAACTCCAGCTCTGCTGTGTGCCATTTCCACTGACCCGCCTCAGCTGTATGGGAGCTGTGCGTTACACACATAATACATTACATTACATTACATTACAGGAATTTAGCAGACGCTCTTATCTATAGCGACTTACAGAACATTTTACATTGCATCCATTCATACCGCTGGATATATACTGAAGCAATACAGGTTAAGTACCTTGCTCAACGGCAGTGTCCTGCCTGGGAATCGAACCAGTGATCTTTACTTTACAAGACCAGCTCCTATATTCAGTTATAGGAGTCAGTTATATTCAGCATTTACAATGTAAGAGAACACAAGTACATCCATCAGAGTTACTTCAGCCACAGTCCCAGAACAGCAAGTGTATGTGCAACAACATTATAGCACTTAGTGTAAGTGTATTTATGCCAACCCAGAGATATAATACAAATATGAATAATACAGACAATGCACGTCAAATACATAGTAATACATCCATCCATCCATTCATTATCATCCATTATCTATACCTGCTTATCCTGGGCAGGGTCGCAGGTGGTGCTGGAGCCTATCCCAGCATGCATTGGACGAGAGGCATGAATACACCCTGGACAGGCCACCAATCTATCGCAGGGAACGCACACCATTCACTCACACACTCATACCTATGGACAATTTAGAGTAGGGATGTATCCAAATACCCGAAGTTGCTCATTATTATTCAGATTCGGGGGAAAAAAAGTCAGCTCCATGTCGAGTTCTCATAGACTCTATCAAACATTACTCGGGCAGAGAGAGAGAGTATCTGGAACTCCGGCACATAGCAGCTGCCTCGTGACGGCGAACCATCATAAATCTAGCTGGCATTCAAAACCTGTTTCAGAGGGTCTTAGAAAGACGTTATGTCTACACTGCGCGACCACACCATTTAAAAGGCAAGACAGTGCTAGGGAGATGAATTTGATTGACATATGGTTTCATGCGGTTTTATTAAATAATGTAATGACAAAAAATGTATGGTATACATGGTATAAACTAATTGTATGGTATAAAACGAGAAGGAACCATTTTTTCTTGATAGAATCATTGTTTTCATAGAATTAACGACCAGAGGTTTTTGCTTAACAATGGTGCAAATAGAAATACCAACCAGAGTTTCTACATATGGTCCAAATAGAACTACCAACCAGAGTTTTGCTTGACAACGGTAAAATAATATGCCCAAACAACCGCGGAAGAATATTTCACTTTCAGCTGATTAAATCTATAAAAATCAATAAATATAAAAGTAACCATATATAGTCATTGTTGGTAACCCATTGTATAAGTGGCTGTCCCGTTATTGGAATATAATGCAGGCCTACTTCGGGGCTGGTTAAGGGACCCTCGGCTTCGCCTCGACCGCATCACCACCCCGTTGTGCATGTAAGGAATAAACCACGACGGGCTGTCCCATTATTGGAAAACCCTCTGAAACGGGTTTTGAATGCCAGCTAGCTTTATTATAGTGCAACGTCCAGGGGCTGTTCCGGCAGGCTGCGCCGGCAGCTCCCAGAATGCACGACGAGCGGACTTTTGTAAATAGTTTGTGTGGGTTTGAGAGTATTTCAATGGTCCCAATACACCAGACAAGATCAGTAAAGTGTATAAATACACTAAATACACTGTAGGAGAGGACGAGGAGTACTGCAGAACGTACAGTCCGAGAGGAGAGGGCAGTGGGAGGAATGTGTCACTGGACCCCTTGGAACGTGCGTTGGACATTTGGGTCCTGAGTCTGGAATATCCTGACAAATTTTCCCCTTTTGTTTTCCTCCAGAGTACGTTGACCCCACGCTGTTTCACAACAGTGTGCGAACCTTCTTCATGGGGTGAGTCCGTGATGATTGTTATTATTAAGCTTTGTTTATCAACGTGACCACATGCAAAATGTTGTTCTTGGTCTGGATATTTACTGATTTAATTTATATTTTTATATTACATGGATCATTGCAAAACGGCATTGCATTGCTTTTTTTGTTACTCATCTAAAACATTGCGATATGCATTGGGGGGTTGGGGGGCGTGAGGGTTTGTTACGGCTGTGGAGGAGAGGATTGTGATTGTTTTGGAGGAGGAGATTGTGATTGTTGTGGAGGTGGGATTTGTGATTGTTGTGGAGAAGGGGATTGTCACTCCTGTGGAGGAGGGGATTGTGAGTGCTGGGGAGGGCCCTGTTTGATCTGACCCAGCTGTGGAGGGGTGTTGGATCTGACCCAGCTGTGGAGGGGGCTTTTGGATCTGACCCTGCTGTGTGGGTGTGGTGGCAGGTGGAAAAATAACCCCGCCCTGCCGGATGGTCTGTGGTACGAGGGGGTCGGGGAACAGCCCCTGCGACTCACAGGGTGCAGTGCGGGACAAAGCTCCTCCATTCAATGCTTCGACCTGCTGCTGGGGGTACAGTACAGTGATGACACCGGTAAGCACACCCCCCCTCAACCCCCTTGTCCCTACTTCCCTATCACCCTGTGTGGCACAACAAACTTGGCATGAGTCAGTCAGTAAATTAACCCAAGCAATGTTCATGACATGACATGAACATTGTTATCTTTTAAAAATCACACACACTAAAAGTGGAAATTTGACACAATGATTATTTTAAATATTTGTGTTATTATTACTATTTGTAATAATGATGAGAATTCTTAATTGTTATAATAATAATAATAATAATGATCATCATCATCATGTCAAATGTTGCTATCGTTATAGTTATTATAATAATTATTGATACTAATATAGTACTAATATCAAATTATTGTTGTTGTTGTTGTAGTGGTTGTATTGCTAATACAGTAGTTTTATTGGTTGTTGTCGTTGATTGAAATGAGCATTACAGGGATTCTATGGTTGCATCAGTGGTGGCCGATCTTTAACCCCCCCTCACCCCCCCGCCCCCTTCACCAGGCCGCTCTTTCATGAAGACGATGCGCGCCTACATGCCCCCGCCTCATCGGCAGCTGCTGGAGACGCTGTCCGGCTGGCCCTCGCTCCGCCAGCTCGTCCTCTCCGACCCCGCCTCCGGCCCCGAGCTTCGGCGAGCCTACAATTCGTGCGTGCTGGCGCTGGTGGACCTGCGCTGCTTTCACCTCAACACCGTGGCCCGCTACGTCGCCGTCCCGTCCAGCCGGGCCAGACTCGGCGGCTGCCCCTTCGCAGGGGGGGGCCTGGCCCTGCAGGGGGACCGGGGGTCAGGGGGCACCAACGCCCTGCTCTTCCTAAAAGGGATCCGGGACGACACCAAAAGAGCCCTCATAACCGACCAATGAGGCGCGCTCCTCTCTCGTACCGCACTTTTGCGGGCGCGTCTCCGTCTCCACGGCGGCCGTGCCCGTACCGGGTGGCCATTTTGTTTCGGGATTCTCTGGTGCGGATAATTATGAATGCAAGCACATTTCACTATGTGCAGACCATAAAGAGAAAGGGAATAATATATGTAACATGTAAACTGCCGACCTAAGTATTTATCTCAGCTCTGAGCTGCTGTAATGTTATTATTCTATTATGTTATTGTTAATTTTATTACCATATACGATGTCATGAAACAACACTATTTCTCCCTCTCTATTGTGACCCATTTCCCCTTTCTGCCCCCCATACTCTCTCTTACTTCTCTTTCTGCTTTGTCACACCGTTCTCACTCTCACACTTTATGAGTTGGTGCTGATGGTAGATGTTTGTGGTTAATGGTACATGCCTGCCATAGCTCTGCCAGTATCGCAGTGAGGCGGGTACGTGCAGCAGTGGGTACGTGTGTTGGCAGGGCCTTCGCCGGGTGCTGACACACGCAACCTTTCCGAGAGGGCCAGTGCACATTAAGGCTCACGGACTCCTCCTGTGTCCTCACCACACAAACATGTTGTAGCTGTTAACCTGTGTGTCTTCGACAATGTAATAAACGTTCACAAATGTAATAAATGTCCACAAATGTAATGCATTTCCATAAATGTAATGAAGATCAAAAATGTTATAAAGGTCACAAAATGCAATTAAGGTAACACAAACCTTTTTTATGGAGAGACCAAGGCAGTGAACCCAAGAAAAAACAAAAACAGCCGAGCCAGATAAATTCACATAGGTCTTTTCTGAGCTACTGTATAATAATGTAATTACAGCAAAAAAACAAGACAGGACCAGACAAAAACACAGTTGACAAGGCAGGTCAAAGGTCCACAAGAGACCAGCAGGAGAAAAAAACTAAAGCATAGAGCAAGCGAAGAGGCAGGAAACACCAGGGCTTCTGTTCTGACACTAACAGAGTGCAAGCGCTATGCTAATGACACGGGCCACTATTGCAGTGAATTAACTCATTAACACAGAACCATAGACCGTATGAAAATAGAACACAACCAGAAAACAGAGTGGCTGGGCGCCCTCTTGTGACGGCTGATAGACACTGTGACAGAGTTACAATTAAAGTCTGTTACTTTAACTCATTTACAACTATGAAAAGTTGTTCTAGTACATCGGTCGGAGCTTTTTAACTTCATACCCATGACCTCTATAACAAGGTCACCTCTCTAATATGGACACGATTTCTCGTCGCTTCACTGTCTGTATTAGAGAGTTCTGCTGTATTGTGAAATGAGAGCAGATCGACTTGGGGGGGGTGGGTGGGGTAAATGTTACATTTGTGACCTCTACACCCCTCAAATGTGCTTCTTCCATCGGTTATTTTCGGGGTGCCGTCTGTATACGGTCATCCGGATCCCTGCCTGTGAAGAAACCGTTTCTCTGTTTTCTGTCTGGGAATCTCACACCATGAGATGCTGAAAAGGCCTTACCGTTCCTGTCACTGCGATGCGTGTCCCTCTCAGCGCCGCGTCCGACCTGCCACTGGCGGACACGCCCTCTCCTCGGAGCCACAGGACTCGCCGCACTTCCCTGGCGGGACGGGAGGAATGCACGCCATTTGCTGCAAATTTTAAGGACAGATATTTTTTTACTAATTTCTTTAAAGGCAAGGAATGGGTTAGCCCCCAGTTACATTGGGGAGCTTTTAACCACCTAAAGGACATATTGAGCCTCATTCACAAAAACATGTGTAAGATCACATTTGATTGTAAACTGTGTATAAGAACGTTTCCAAGTACGTTTCGGCATTCATAATTTTTTTTTTCCTCATCCGTATTTGTTCAAGGCTTATTTTACAAAAGGCCCGCTGTAATTTTCCACTTACAGTTTGCATTCTTTATGCGCAAATGTATTTTTTCTCCACATGCACAAGACATGAGATAAAGGCCACAGCCAAGGGCTGATGCATAAGATTAATAGTTAGAAAACAGAGGACTGAAGATAGGAAACACGCGTTAATACGGCTGCCACATTCTGTTAGAGCTCAGGGGGTGGGTTTTCAGGCAAAATATTCAATTTGCCAAAGTAAGAAATCACGGAGCCCCAGATAGAATAAAGTTCACTTCATGAAACGATTATTGCGTGCTATATCTTCTCTGGTTTCAGAGAAAGCATCAAATTCCTGAGCCAGAGTGACGGCTTTGCTGGGCTGGGTGATTGCCAGACTAGAAGGAATCTCCTTCGTGCCAGCAAAGAAGCGAAGGCAGTGCTATCCTTTTGTTTATTTCCCAGGGGTGGAACACCTTCTGGAATGCCAAAAATTGCAGTAAGTCTGTGCCAGAGCCTGTGCAGACACAGTTCTGTCAGTTGGTAGATGTTTCCAGATAAAGGTGGCAGATGATTCCACCATTGTTTGCCGCACCACAAGGTCAGGGCACATGCTCAGTCTAGTTCAAGGCCGGTCGGCAGCCTGACATCACCTTTACCACCATTGTCGCTTCAGTATGATTTGAATGAGTCTGGCTCAGCGTGTCTGGGCGGTTTTTCACATTTCTAAATCTGGAGAGACACCTTTATGCAATGCATTGGCCATTTAACACACTGAGTACATGTAATCATATCTAAAACAGGACATCATATAAATCTGTGTTGGTCATATCAAGCAATTTGGTACAATATAAATTAAAAACAATCATGTAGTGACATATAAAACCAGATTTTTTTATTTAAATGATGCTTAAATGATTAAAATGATTTAAATGATTTAAATGATGATTTGTAGCCAGACCTCTTGTGCCACTTTTATTGTCTGCTTATTTTGATGATTTATTTCCAGAGTGGCATAGAGGTCCAAGCATCACATGCCCACAAGAATAAGTAACTCACAGCCACAGAGCAACCAGTAGCGCAGACAATGGGCACCACAAGGGAAAGAAAAGACACACAGTATTATATCCTTCAACACACAACCAGTGCTAAAAGAAATTAACAGAAATATAGACACATCACACTGGATGATGTAGAGCTAACGAATAGCCTATAACTAGGGCCTGGATGTAATAATGATCCATTATCTTGATGCAAAACCCTCAGTTTTTGGGTGAGTTTAAATAGGCTTAGGCTCATTGGGTTACTGATTCATAATCACACATGCTGTGTACACACTCGCTGTCATTCCTGGATAGTGAGAGACACGTCTCTCCCCCAGTCACCAGCAGCACTCTGGCTGCGCAGTGTTGCTTGCAGGGTGTGAACAGTCGTAGGCTCACAGGAAAGCAGGTCAGAGCATGACTGAAGCATTGTGGGAGTCTTGCCTTTGATCCCTTATGCTGGTGCCCTGAGAGACGCCTGCAGTGGGGAGAACTTCCCGCTCCTTCCTGTGACCCTGCTTGCACTATTGCTCTGGTGTCAGTGATTTCAGCTGCTCACACATTCATACTGCTGTGGTTCAGCTCAGCCATCCCCAAATGACTAAACTGACTCAATTTAAAATAAAAATGTATTTATTTATTCATTTAAAATTTGGCATCTCCAGTCCCACCCGACTTCAGAATGTCCTATTTGCAAACCATGTACCAAGTGTGCTCATATACACCCCCTACTGCTGGCTCGGGAGAGTGAAGACAACTCATGGTTCCCCACCGACACACACAATGTCAGCCAGCTCCTTCTTCTCGCACTGCGGCCACAGGCTACTCTTGCGCAGAGCAAGGGTGTAGGAGACCCTATCTTGCATGTGTGAAGAGAGCAAGCCGCGGGCACCCGGACTTCCAAAAGGGGGTCGCTCGAGCAATGAACACTGCTATTCCCGCTGACTGAATCCCTCCCATACATCCCCTGGGTGATGCAAAGCCAGTTGTGTGTCCCTGCAAGGTTACCGGCCACAGTCTGCACTGCTGCACCGTTAAACTCCCTCCCAAATAGACATGAATGCAAACTTTATTTATTTATCGTGGACAATGCAAATCCAGTACAGATCAATACATTGGCTTTGTTTTTTGTTTTTTTGTTTTTTTTGTAAAGGCACCAACGTGTTTTTGAAGATAATGTGTATATCTCTATGGTTGTCTGTCATGATATTTCAGACAAATGCCCAACATTCTGAGCTCTTAACCCCAAACAGGCTTCATATGTCTAATTTCTGGTTTGTTACATGTTAAATGGAAAACCACATTACCACACATGCACTGATTATATCCTTGTAGGCACAGCTTCAAGTTGATGCAGTTTAAAATTTTTATGTTTGAAAACTACTTTTCCCACAAATGTGGGCAATGGTGTTTTTCTGAGATATAAACTTGAGTAAAGGCTTTGGGGAACAGTGTTTTAACTACACTGGCCTTATCCTTTATTCGGGCAGATATAACACATTTTAAATGTACTTAATTACATAGTATTGCATTTGGTTCACCCTTGCATTAGAGTAGTCTACACAATGCCATACATAGGCCTATAATGAAAGATTAACATTAATTAATTAACATTTTGAAACATTAAAATGATCTGAGCAGAAGACATTTCCCTTTAAAGTTTGGTTAAACCATGGGTGCAGCAGGTTTAACTTAAACCTCAGTTAAAGTGACCTCTACTGGCAGTTAGGTGATTTCAACTAGACACAGCCACAACTAGGTTTAGGCTAAAACGCAGGTGCCCATTAAACTTCAGGTTCTGAAGATGCAGCAATTGGGTTTTTTGCAAGACCAAGTGCAACTGCAGCTAATGACAGAGCAACACCTCCACACGGTTTCTAGTCACAGCTGATTTGTAACCCCTGTCCCTGGTTAGGCTTTAAAACTTCTAAACATTGTTTAAGAGTCAGTTACAATCATCATAACAAACACATATTAAGGTATACGCGAGTAAAACAGGTGAGTGAATTTATAATAATTTACAGATTAGTCAATCTACTATGTTTTACAATAATTTACATGGGGTGCAATGATTACAAAACAGATCATGTTAAGCCAGTGTTTCACCTTAGTAAAAACTTTTCTCTGTTTGAGCTTTTAATTCACTTGGTAGGGCATTCTATAAATGTGTGCCCTTAACTGAAAAGGAAGACTAATGTAAAGTTGTTTTAAGTTTTGCCACTCTGCAGTTGCCATTCGCCGAATCTCAATAGCTGGTTATTGAATTAGTACTTTTTTTTCTTTCTTTGTTTTGTTTTATTTTTTAACACAAATTGGCAGAGTATAGCTGTGGCTGTATTATTCACACGTTTAAGAATCAGTTTGATCAAGGGAAATTTGATAAAGCTGTCAAAAAATGAGCAACATGTATTTTTTTTCAAAATTATGCAGCAATGCAACTGATTGTAATTAATTTCTTTTGGAGCAATATATACATTAAAAAAGTATATACTTTTTGAGATCTTTACTTGGATGGCAGTGGGTTGTGAATTTTTACATGTTACTTTAATTAACACGAATAAAATAAATGAATGGATTGCAGAGACCTGACAAAGCCCTTTTTTTCAGTACACATCCAGTACTGATTTTAATACACTTGGCATTGTCTTTTTGTAAAGGACCTCATTTGTTTTTGAAGATAACGTGTATCTCTACGTTCGTTCGTCATAATAATGCCCAACATTCTGAATTCAGAAGCCCGAACAGGCTTCAGCGGGTTAATTTCTGGTTTGTTACGTTTCGCTGCTTACATTGAAAATCACATTACCCTACATACACATATTATATCCTTGTTGGCACGGCTTCTAGTTGATGTACTTTAAAATTGCAGACAGCGAGACTCAATTTGCTGTCTGTAAACCACATTTCCCACAAATGTGAGCAATGGCATTTTTCTAAGGCATACGCTCGAGTAAAGGCTTTCGGGAACAATAGTGTTTTAACTCTCTTGCACACAAGGGCCACAAAGCCAGTGCCGCGCTTAAATAATACTACATTACCCACAATCCAGTGCATTTTTAGCTTCAATGCCGCCATGTTGTAGGAAATCGGTTTGTGGTGGATTGGAGTTTAATCCGAGTGAAGACGGAGAGGGGCTGGAAGATTGAACTGTAAAACCCGTACCAAATAGGCCTAGAAACAATGAAATAGATAAAAAACGATTGACATTTTTTTTAAACTAGACGGAGCGACGTAACCTATTTGACTTGAAAATCTAGGGGAACACGGTTGCGTTTTTTCATTTATGCATCTACATTTTTATGTTTGCTAGTTTAGATTAATTCGGTCAGAAATTGACAGCAACTGGAGAGCTACCGAAGGACATAGAAGGCATTCGAGAAAGGAAAGCGTCCCCCTTACCCCTTCCCCTCTCTGCTTTCACCTCGCAAGCAGCCTGGGAGAAGAAACCCCGTTTAAGGTGCTACTGGTTTAACGTTAGATTTCGGGGCAAAAGAATTCAGGTCGCTTGCTCGCTAGCTAATTTATCGTGCACTGAGGAATTGGCTAGCTAACGGTAGCTGGCCACATAGCTGTATTTTTCGCACATTTCCTGACGTGAGACGAAGTGAAACATGTCAGTGAAGGAGCAGAACAAGCAGTCCACCACCGAACGGCCAATTAAAGGTAAGATTAATTCAGACATCCAGCGATCGGTCTAGTCTAAGTAGCTATATGTATAATGTTTAAACTGGCTGAGTAGCTAATTATCTGGCCTTTTTAAGCAGGGCGGGTTTTCTTCTCAGCTGTTACGCTAGCTAACAACTCCTTTAGACTAGGTATCATACCTGCGTCCGATATTTTACTTAGCTAGCTAGATTGAAGACGAGCTACCTAAGGTCGGTAGCTAGCTACCTGGACTAAATATTATACGCAAGTTCTATTTAAATAATGGTTCGTCAAATTCAGCCGTGGAATATACTAGACTAGATAATTTTGCAGCTGTAATGAAGTTCTCACATTTGACAGCTAGCTAACGCTAATCGCACTGTGATTAGCTAGCTCGATGGCTCTGGCCATTTGCGTATGTCTGGATGGCGATGGTTGTGAGTTATAGCTTCAACCATCGCCAGCTCATTTCATTGCATTTTGAACACTTGCGATTATTCATCGATTTCACAACAGGCTTTCCACTAGCTAAGGTTAGGTTTTAAAAAATTGCACATTTTGCGGAAGGTTCGGTCACGCAGATTGTAGACCGAGGGGAGGGGGGGGGGCTAGTTAGCGTGTTGCGATGTGTCGACACCAGGCGGGTTTCAACCATATTCATGCATGTGTTCTTACAAGTTTTTGGTCTAAAGTAAAGGCTGTATTGTTTTAAACTCAATGCTGTTATAGTTATGGGCAAAGCCAACATCATGAATCACACAGAGCTCCATAACCTTGCAGCTCACAATTGGTCGCGAATACTTCGTAGAGTTAATCAAGTTTAACGCAATGCAAACACCTGCATGTCGCATTTACACCACTGGTTACGTTTGGATTTCCAGACTGCAAAAGCCAAACGTAATTTCACGAGTTACTGCGCTAAAGCTGGAAATTTCATTTCAGCGATGCAAACCTGAAGCCTTTCCACACATTGAAGAATTAGTGCACGTTTATGTCGGAGTTGGAATTTCTCTTAGGGCTCTGGCCCAGGGTGGGGTAGTTCAATGCAAATGTGTGCATTTTTACAGGAAACCTAAATATAATCGTTTGTTATTGCGGAGAGATCTCACTGGCCGATTCTAAAGTTATTTGTAAGACGAGCTTGTTTATGCTTTTAATTGAAATTTAGCAGCTAGGGCTGTATTCAACATAGTTTCTATTCAACATAGTTTTTGCGTTCGCTCGTTGAAGCTGTGCTTTTCATTGCAGCTTGGTTTTCGCATGGCGGGCATTACTTGCAGTGCCGAGGTGTGCCGTGAACAAAAAAACTCAACCCCATGGGCAGTTAAACTTCAGAAACCTGCTTGAGCACCAGTTGCATTTTCTGAACGCCTGGAGAAAGTATTGTATATGCGACACATAAACATTTATTCCGTAATTTATGTCGCCTCTATATTCTGTGTGTATATGCATGTGTGGCTTCACATATCTAGTCTTTTGGTTAAGTGCCATTTCATGATATAATACAGTAGTTTGAACGTTGTAGGTGGGTCTTTGGCAGGTTGTGAAGGATGAATAGATGAACTATTCGAAAAGGCAGTGCTTTTCCTCTGGTTTTGACCTCAACCGTACAGTCAATGCCCTTGTGGTATCAACACACAAATGTGTGTAAAAGAGATTGAACTGGACCAGGGGTAGTATCTGGGTATAGTCTTACTGAAGAATAAACATTTGGTTTCAGAGGCCTCTATCATGACCCATAGGGTTTGGTGACTGAGGGCATGCATTGGTGACTCCATTCCTCTCTTGGGGGGCACCCTGCCACCATTGGATTGGTGGCTCCTCTGTGCCATGGCTGAAGCCGAGAGGTCCTTGCCAGACAGCTGTGCACGAGCGGGGACTCCGATTGGCTGCCGCGCAGCCTGTCCGAAAAGGTGGAAGTGGACTCCCTGCGTTGATTGACGGCTGTCCGCGTATATCGCTCTATGTTTACCCAGGGTGCAGTTTGGCTTCGATGGCTCCTGGTTCGATCCTGGGGGGCGTGGGTTAGAATCCCTGCAGTGCAGATATTTCCTGCAGATGAGTAAAAAAAAAAAAGAAAAAATACAAACAAAAAAAAACATGCTGTGTGTGGAGGCAGGGTGTGAAAAGAAATGTCCCATATTTCTCTTCAGAAGAGAGATTGAGAGAGCAAAAAAGAGATGGGGGGGGGGGCATATAAATCCTATCTGGAGCTTTGGGAGTCCCTGTAGGGCTTGAGCAACTTAAAGGGCCTTGTAAAATGTGCACGCGCTCACACACACACCGACACACACACTCGCACACGTCCTCAGTGCACACGTGAGCACACTAGGCACGTGCATTCTCAGTGTATCTGATGGAGGGTGTGGTCCTTGGCTCCAAATGCTTAGCGCCTAGCAGCAGGAGCCTTTGGGAACCTCCGAACTATATGTTTTACAGCAGGCATACAAAAAGTGGGCAGGGTGGAGGTTTGTCTGTGATTTACAACAGTAATATATATTGTAATATCAGGTCAGTCTTGGTGATTTCTCATCTTTTGAAGGAATAACTTGGTCTGTAAACATGCCACTCGGTCCCCTTTTTGCAGTTATTTATCGGCCCCCAGAACCAAATCCATTATTCTTATCGGAGTTTGCGGACTCTCTCACCTTGGTCGTGTTTAAGTACGATAAGATACGATACTCCTGCTTGGTGAATGTAACATTCACGTCGACAATGCTTCTTATTCATACGCTGTGGAGTTTTTAAAACCCTGTTGAGTCTTGTAGTTTTTGTACAACATGTTTTAGGGCCTACTCATTCTCACGGTCACGCTCTTGATCTGGTTCTAACTCGTGGTCTTAAAGGAGTTTAGTAAAATAATTCCCGAGTTTTGTTTAGCACCACTGTTTGTATAATTAATCCTTTGTCTTATTTACATTGTCATAATCTAGTGTTGCATGTGAGAATTTATTAAGATTAAGAAGAAGCCTTAGATTACAGTAAAATTCTGACATCATAACTGCCATTGAGCTGACTGACACTGTTATGCATATGAACTCCTCAGCCTATTCTCTGGATGATTCATTCCAATGGAATTTCTTAAATAAGTGTTTTACACTGTTTGCAATGATATTCTTGCAATCATGAATAGATCTCTTGCCTCTGGTACTGTTCTATCCTTTTTCAAAATTGCTGTGGTTCAGTCCCTGCTCAAGAAAACTAACCTAGACTGTCATATCCGTAGCAACCATAGACCAATTTCCCAACTTCCTTTTCTGGCTGAAGTTCTTGAGAAAATTTCTTTTACTCCGCTGCTTATTTTTCTGAACAAAAATAGCCTTTTTCAACAATTTTAGTAAAGTTTTTGCTCAAACCACAGCACAGAAACGGCCCTGGTTTTAGTAGTAAACAACTTACTAATAAAAGTTGATAACAGTCGATCTTCTATTCTGGTTCTAAGATGTTACTGCAGCTTTTGACGGCATTGATCATGTAATCTTAATGGAAAGATTAAGAACCAGGGTTGGTCTTGAAGACAGTGTACTGGGTTGGTTCAATTCCCAATCCTCTGGTAGACAGTTCTACGTGGCAATTGGAGAATGTGTGTCCTCTGTTACTCCTATTACCTGTGGTGTCCCCCAGGGAGCTATTTTGGGCCAATTTTGCTCTCAATTTGTATGCTGCCCCTAGGCAACATTATTTCCAAACAAGATATCTCCTTTCATTGCTATGCAGATGATACACAATTGAATTTGCCTGCAAAATCAGGTGATACAAATAAAGTATCTGCTCTATAATTGTCTCATACATATGAACTACTGGATGTGCCAGAATTTCTTCCAAATATGTTCTGATGAACCTGAAGTTCTGATACTGGGCCCTAAGCATTAGTCACATGTGATTTACGCAGGGCTGGACACTTTAATCCCAAATGTTAGGCCTAAATCTGAAGTTAAAAAACCTTGGTGTTATTTTCAGTGTTAATCTGGCTTTTGATAAACAAAATTAAAATGCCCAGTCTAGTTGTTATTGTCCAGACTGGACTATTGCGATGTTATCTATTCATGTCTAAATGGCTGCACTATCTCTCCTGCAACTGGTACAGAACGCTGCTGCCAGGCTGTTAACGAGAACAGGAAAGAGGACGTGTATTATTGGCGTCATTACACTGGCTGCCAGTTACTTTTAGACTAGATTTTAAGGTTTTGTTAACAACTTTTAAAGCATTGTGTGGGCAAGTCCTTGAGTACCTCTCAAAATGACTGATTTCTTATATGCCAAATCAAGTTCTGCACTTATCACATAAAGGCCTTCTTTTTAAACCTGAAACCAATGAAAAAACTGTCCCTCAAAATATACCAGACAACATCAAAGCTGCTGAGACATTATCTACTTTAAAGTCCCTTTTAAAAACTCATTAAAAAAACCTAACTTTCTTTTAACTCCTGTTCTTAACTGTGTGCCTTAACGGTTCTTTCATTAACAGGCTTGTGTTTTATTAACTGACTCATTTCTTGTATATTTTTATTTGTGTTCTGTTGTTACTTTGTTTTTCTGAACATTAAGTAAGAAAAGCACTATGTAAAGTTTTCATTATTATTATTATTATTATTATTATTATTATTAGGCAATATCACACACTGAGAACACTCTGGGAGCAAGACCAAGGGGTCCCTTCAATCAAAGCACAAAGCAAAAGGCCGTAACATTACCTTCAAAGCCAGCAGCCACTTCAAGGTCCATTACCACAAAGTTGCAGCTTTAAATGTCTTACTACTATTTTTGGGGTCCATGGCTTTTTGGGTTTGGGTTTCACGCTGGCCTTTATCTTCAAGGTGAATCCCTAAACTGGGGAACCCCCCCCCCCCCGCCCCCCCCCCCCTTCCCCCGTCTCTCCCCTTTCCAAACCAGTTCTCCCGCATACCGTCTCTGGCACACGGGCAAGGCAAGCCTCTGCACGTTGCCTTCGCTCGCAAGAAGTCGCCTTTGTTTGTAAAAAGTCGTTCTCGCATTTTTATAGAGCGCGTTTTAAGAGTCTCTGCACGGCAGTGACTCTGGAGGTAAAATGAGCTGCTCTTACTTGCGAGGCGAAAGGAGAGAGAAACCCCTCTCCTTTCTTCCGGAACTCTCCGGCCCGCTTTGCTCCGCCCCGGCCCGGATTCTGGCAAACGGCCGGCGCGGCGCACGCTCGGGTTTCCTTACCATACCGCCATGTCGCGGAGAGCGTCGCCACGCCAAGGAAACCGGGACGAGCCTCCCGGCACTCTGAAATACTTATTTGCATGTCTGTCCTTTTAATTAAAAAAAATAAATAAATAAATATCCACTTTCATTATTTCCCTTCAATATTCATGGAGTGCGGCTCTAGGAGCCCGTAATGTCAGACGATTTATTGATGTTATGAGTTTACCTACCTGAAAGAGCTTGTTGGGACAGAAGTGCTCCATTAATTCAAGTAGTAATACTGGGAGGCATACAACAGTGGAATATTAATAAGAGAATTATTTTAAGGGCAGAAGCCTCTATGTGGTCTGTTTGATGGTGTTTGTCTGTGTTTTTGTCTGTGTGCCTGTCTGTGTGTGTGTGTGTGTGTGTGTGCGTGCATGTGCTTGTGTGTCTGTGTGTGTGTTTGTCTGTGTCTGTGTGCGTATCTGTGTGTGTGTGTGTGTGTGTTTGTCTGTGTCTGTGTGTGTGTGTCTGTGTGTGTGTGTGTGTGTGTGTCTGTGTCTGTGTGTGTGTCTGTGTCCGTATTTGTGTGTGTATGTGTATGTGAGACTGAGTGTTGTGGGGTGAGGGGGGTTGGGGTGCTGTCAGCCAGATTGTCTGGCCTTCACACCCAGTGTCAGCTGGGTTGGGACATCCCGAAGCCAGTATCGCTTTCATCCTGAAGTGCAGATCTCTGGCACGGCCGTACGACTGTACAACGTGCACATGTGTGTCTGTGTGTGTGTGTGTGTGTGTGTGTGTGTGCGCATGTGTGTGTGCGTCTGTCTGTGTTTTGTGTTTCTGTGAACGTGAGTGTGTGCATGTGAATGTGCATGTGTCTATGTGAGTGAGTGTGTGTGTGTCTGTGTGAGTGAGTGTGTGTGTGTCTGTGTGTGTGTGTGTTCGGGTGAAGGGCACGGGTACTGGACGTCCACTGTGATTTGGCACACGCTGTTAGGGTTGTGGGGCAGTGAGAGGAGGAGCTCTCCTGAAAGTCCAGGGATACTTAAGACATTTGGAAAGGGGGCAAAGTTGGGGGGTGTGTGTCCCCCCCCCCACCGTCCTTGATGTCTGACTGCTAACCGCTAACCTAAATACCGGCTGAAGATCACATCTGTCTAAATGTGCAGAATCCCAGACACTGCCCAGGCATACCGCGCCAAGCCCTGCCAAGCAAATAAAGAATATCAGACGCTACGTGTGCGAGCTGCAAATTCAATTCCCCTCAATTCAGTTTTTATTTGTGTCGTGCTTTTTTTTTTTTTTTTTTAACAGAGGCACTGTCACAAAGACGCCTTACAGTGGAACTACAAAAGAAGATTGTGAAAAAAAAAAAAAAAAAAAAAAGGTTCAGGACTGAACCTCCAAACAGCGAGAAATTGAGGTAAAAAAAAAAACAAAAAAAATTCCCCGGTGGGAAGACAGACGCTCAAAACGGCGGTGAGAAAAACGTCCCCAGTGGGGAGAAGTCTCGGGAGGAGCCCGGCTGCAGAGGGGGGAGCTCATCCTCCACCGGTTCTCCCTGGATAATAGTCACGATAGAAGGAACGGTAACAGGAATGTAATGGGGGATCTAGGGCAGGAAACGATCGAATGGTTTTGACAAGTTACAGTCAGAGGTAGCCGAATTGGCGTGTGCAGCAACATGCAGTTCAGCGGGGCGCGGTCGCGGTCGCGTATCTGGGCCCGCGTCGTGATGTGGGCTTGAACCAGGAGAGGGACCAGGCTGGAGCGGTCTGCGGACTCGGGGCAGGGGCTCCCAGGAAGAAGATCAAGAGGAGAGGAAGTAACTGACTGAGTGTGCAGAGGCCTGAGAGTAATATGGAAAAGCCCCCCAGTGTGCTATGCTGTGGCTGCATATCTGAAAGATGTGAAGAAAGGGGGTACAGAACCATGACAGGGACCCTGAACGGACCGCACCCCAACACGGCACAGAGCGGCAAACCTGAGCGTTCGCACGCGGTGGCGGGTCAACCGCACAGTTGGCTGAGCACGCGTGCTTGCTGTCTGGGGGTTCAGGCCTGGTGTTTGCTCTTTTTTCCCTGTCTCTTGCCTCGCTACTCTGTAAAGCGTCTTCGTGACAGTTCTGCGTAAAAAGCGTGATACGCGTAAAATTGAATTGAAGTGGATGCGACAGCTCCCTGGTCCTTTTTTACCCATTCCCGCTCATCTTTAACTATGGGACGGACTGTGGAGGCGTGTTTTGAGCCTCCGCTTAAGGACAGGGAGTGTATCTGAAGCCCCGAGCATGCAGAGGGAGACCATCCCATAGGACCTGAGCTCTGTGAAGAGAAGGCTCTGCCTCCCATTGTAGTTTTAGACATACTTGGAATTTTCAAGTAGCCAGCGAACCCTGTGAGCGAAGCAATCTCGGAGGAGAATGGAGGATAAGTATCTCTCTCAGATATTCCGGAGCCAAACTATTTAAAGGCCATACGATAGGGAGTAGACTCTTATAGTCAATTCTAAATTTAACAGGTACCTAATGAAGAGATGCAAGCACCGAACTGACATGCTGGCATTTCTTAGTTCTTCTATGTACCCTAGTGTGACCTTTGGTGTACCTTTTAGAAAAAAACACAAACTGTCAGTAAGAAAATTAGGGCCACAGTGTACATTTTCACTCCGCTTTTGGCCTACCCACCTCTTCCGAGACCTACCGTAAATGCTGAAAACAAATTCCACACTGTACTCACAAAGACATGCTCTACAACATGGGCGGGTTTGAATACTTTTAATTAAGTAATCCATCCATCCACCAACCCATTGTCTATACCCGCTTATCCTGAGCATGGTCGCGGGGGTGCTGGAGCCTATCCCAGCGTGCATTGGGCAAGAGCCAGGATTACACCCTGGACAGGCTGCCAGTCTATCGCAGACTTTGACTTAATTCCTTGCATTCATTTGGAATTTAAAATTTATAATTAAATATTTTGCTCAATTTTTCATATGTTGCTCTATACAGTCCGATGTATACACACAGTTTAGTCAGTTTACAGAGTACACAACTCCGGTCCTGGAAGGCTGGTCTGCCTGCTGGTTTTTCCAGCCAACTAGTTTTCTGACAGCTCTGTAAACTTCGCTGGTTCTGTCCTGTACTTGTGCAAAGCCAAGTCTTCAGGATAGTCTTGCAGTCTGCGGTTGTAGATGGTGCCGATATGAACGTCAGCTCAAGATATGATTGAGCTGATTACAGTCCATATTTAAGAGCGAAAGTTGGCACAAAATCCTGAAATGGATCAAAAAGTTCATTTAAATATGAGAAGCAGTTGGATGTTGGGATTGTCCCTTTGTATTTCAAAAGGCTGGGAAATGATGGGTAAAAAAAAAAAAAAAAAGCACTGTCAGATTGTTTGTAAAAGGTTTAATCCGGTGATCTCATCCTGTTACAGTTAATATCCATTTAGAATGGAATGTTTGCTTCAGATTAGGAGGGCCATATAATCCGAGCTTTGTCCTCTTTTTCAATTAAAGGCATACGGCGCTCCTGGGAGGCCACGCCCAATTTGAAAATATTATTTTCCCTCTCACGATTCGGCAGGCTTAAAAAAAAAAAAAGAAAACGACGTAACAGGGAATAAAAAATGAGTCGCGTCTCTGAAGAGCTCTCTCTGTTAACTGGAGCAGGTCCTCAGATAGACACGCCGGCTGTGTGTCGGGCAGCCCCGCACTGAAGGGAGGGAGGGAGGGAGTCGGCGGGTTTGTTTGAGTCCCCTCACGCGGGGGTTGCTGTACTTCTCCTCTGGGGCGTCCGGAGCCTGAAGTCTGTCTGCGGCGGCTGCGCTCCTCTCAGTGCGGCGATTGCGCTGCTGGGCCGGGGGTCTGCGGAGTGAAAAGAGGCCAGTTCGTAGGAGATTGCTGAAACATTGTTCATCATAAAAGAAAGCAATGAAGCGGGCCTACAAATGCAATTGGCCATTCCAAAATGGAAGAAAATTCATTTTTCTGTCGTGGTAGAGCAGTGTTTGGACAGGGTGATGGTGGTGGTAGAGCAGTGTTTGGACAGGGCCTCAGTGGTGGTAGAGCGGTGTTTGGACAGGGCCTCAGTGGTGGTAGAACGGTGTTTGGACAGGGCCTCAGTGGTGGTAGAGTGGTGTTTGGACAGGGCCTCAGTGGTGGTAGAGTGGTGTTTGGACAGGGCCTCAGTGGTGGTAGAGTGGTGTTTGGACTGGGCCTCAGTGGTGGTAGAGTGGTGTTTGGACTGGGCCTCAGTGGTGGTAGAGTGGTGTTTGGACAGGGCCTCAGTGGTGGTAGAGTGGTGTTTGGACAGGGCCTCAGTGGTGGTAGAGTGGTGTTTGGACAGGGCCTCAGTGGTGGTAGAGTGGTGTTTGGACTGGGCCTCAGTGGTGGTAGAGCGGTGTTTGGACAGGGCCTCAGTGGTGGTAGAGCGGTGTTTGGTGGCGGTTGAGCGGTGTTGGGGCAGTGTTTGGTGGCGGTTGAGCGGTGTTGGGACAGTGTTTGGTGGTGGTTGAGCGGTGTTGGGACAGTGTTTGGTGGCGGTACGTGCTGCCCGGGGTTCTGACTGACGCAGGCCGTAACTCGAGCCCTCTGGCCGCCACTCTGCATGTGTAATTACTCCCAGCTCATGCATGATTAAAGCCCCTCCCCCTCGCTCTTTGCTGGGCCACCGCCCCCCCGACGTCAGGATTCCCTACGTTTGCTGCTAGGCATCAAAGATTTTGTTTATTTTTAATAAGGGCTTTTTATTTACTTATTTGTTTATGTATTTATTTATTTATTCATTCATTCATTTATTCATTGTAATGAGAGCTCTTACTTTTGTTTTTGAAGTGCGAGAAAAGGGAAAGAATAAACCTTTGTGGGGGGAACTATAACGACTA
Organism: Anguilla anguilla; assembly: GCF_013347855.1. NCBI lineage: Eukaryota > Metazoa > Chordata > Actinopteri > Anguilliformes > Anguillidae > Anguilla > Anguilla anguilla. Next base: position 25,354,723 of record NC_049214.1, read on the forward strand.
CGTTGACCACGTGTGTGTGTGTGTGTCCGATGTCTATGTGCCTGTATGAAAGTCTTGCATGTGGTTACGGATGCGTGTGCAGATGCTTATGTTTTCGTGTGCCTGTTTTTAAAAAAGAGAAAGTAAGTACTGTATTTCTCTGAGTGCTCATGTCGCACATTACGGTGAGGGTTTCCGTAAACGCCGTCTTAAATCGATTTTCTGGCCCGCGCAACGAGGGCTTTCACGAGGCCGCACCGGTTCTCTCGCCGTTAACCCCGCTCCGCCACAGACTGCGCGAAGGGCGGGCCGCTCTTCCCCCGTTCCCATGGAAACGTCAGAACGTCGGGTGACGAGGACAGGCCTCGCGTCCTCCTAGGCCAGTCAGGTCGCCTCTCACGCATGGCGAAGTGTCCGACGCGGTCTCCAGCCCACTCCTGAGTGCCTCGAGGGTCTCCCCTTCAGTCACGTGACCAACCACGAACTCGGGCTACAAGATTACTGCCAGGAAGTGACAAGTTTCAGCGGTCCAGTCAAATTTGGCAAGCCGGGGCTTGTGGTTGTGGCGGGTCGCTGCTGGGTGTTAGCATGTCAGAGGTACGCTCAGGACCCGCTCTGGGGCCGTGTCAGACAGGCCCAGGGCCCTGAGGCTCTTCAGCTCGTTTCACTTTCTTTTTTTTCTGGTGGAAAACACGGCGCGCAAGTAGCATCGTGGCTTTGAAAAAAACCCTCTAAATTTAACGCGTTTTCTCATGCAAACGACTGCACAGGCAACGTGCGGTGCAAATCGCCAGTCCTTGTTTACGTCAGTTCTGACAGTTTGCACAAGCTGCGTTGGATTTTGACAGATTTTCATTTTTTTTTTTTTTTTTTTTGCATGAGGCAGGGGAGAGCCAACATCCCTCACGACCAAAATCCAGTGTAGAGTTCCGCAGTTAGTGACCCCCCCCGCCCCCCTCCCCCCATGGGTTGCACGGCGTTAAGTGTGTGCACCGATACGTCAAGCAGACGAACATGTGCAGGATAGAGTGTCGGGTAGTTTGAGCCGTACGGCCATCTTAAGGCATGGTTGGTAGTGTAGTCTCAGTTGGGCATTAGCAGGCTTTTCCATGCAGAGACGGAACTCTAAACGCTGAAATGCCAACTAATGTCCCTGGGAAATTCTAACTGAAGTCCACCTGTTTTACTGTGCTGATAGTGTTTAGGTAGAATGTCCATAGAGGGTTTCAGAAGGGTGCATTGGTTCATGCATGCATGAGTGTGTGTGCCTGCGTGCTGTGCATGCACACGACTGTGTGAGCATGTGCCTGCACGCCGGTGTGTGTGTGTGTGTGTGTGTGTGTGCGCATGCAGGCATATCCAAATGCTTCTTTGTGCTCTGTTGCGTGGGTGTGTGGGTGGGTGGAACCCTTGTGTTTAGTCTGTGATTGACAGCCATAAATGCCCCCCCCCCTCCTGATAATGATCGAGGCTAATAATTGGTAATTGGAGTGAGTAATGCGATCAGCGATTATGGCTATTTCCTTGTAACTGCATAATGACACTCTGGAAAGTGTGTGTGTGTGAGAGTGTGACAGAGAGAGAGAAAGAGAGGTGCATGTGTGTGTGTGTGTGTGAAAGAGGTACGTGCGTGCATGCATGTGCATGTGTGTGTATGTGTGTGTATGTGTGTGTGTGAAAGAGAAAGAGAGAGAGAGGTATGTGCGTGCATGCGTGTGTGTGTGTATGAGAAAGAGAGAAAGAGAGGTGCGTGTGTGTGAAAGAGAGAGAGAGGTACGTGCGTGTGTGCGTGCGTGCATGCTTGCGTGCGTGAGTGTGTGTGGGGGGGGAGGTATTATCTGCAGGGTGTGAGCTGAGCTTCATGCCTCTGTAACAGTGGCAGTGTGTGGGGGGGGGGGAGGTATTCTCTGCAGGGTGTGAGCTGAGCTTCATGCCTCTGTAACAGTGGCAGTGTGTGGGGGGGAGGTATTCTCTGCAGGGTGTGAGCTGAGCTTCATGCCTCTGTAACAGTGGCAGTTTGTCTGAGAAACGTCTCCTTTATGTGGCCTCTGCTCCAGGACAGGGGCTGACGTTAGCTCACAAGGTAGTGCGGTCGTCTGGCAACTGCAAGGTTATGAATGCGTCGGCTGTGAAGAGGTTGTGAATGGGCCTTCTGAACGCGTCGAAGTGTTCACAGCGAATGCAAGACACCTAACTCCCCATCGCTCCCATGATTACCGTTTGTGTGTGTGTGTGTGTGTGAGAATGGGTGGCTGAGAGGGTGTGTGTGTGTGTGTGTGTGTGAGAATGGGTGACTGAGAGGGTGTGTGTGTGAATGGGTGAATGAGAGACATTCATTGTAAAGCACTTTGTGAGGTTGTTGCTGGAAAATGCGCTATATAAATGCAGTCCATTTAGCATTTAGCATTTCCGCTGTGGGGGAAAACTCATTATGAAATGAACAGCAGGCAGGAGCCCAAAGCAGGATGGGGGCCCCCCACGGCTGGCTCGCCGGCGTTCGACGCGGCTGACTGAACCGGCCGGATTTTACTGCCTCGCTCTGAATGGCGTTGGGCGCTGACGTAGGAACCGCTTCTGCGTTTGATACTTTCGATTTTACAGCTTTCAGGAGCTGCCCCTGGTCCAGGGCTGTGCGGCGCGACGATTTTGTCGCATGTGCGCCATTTTAAACGTGCAAGTATTTTAAAAAAAATTCCATTCAGCTTTGTTTTGTCTTTATGAATGTCATGTCTGCAGGGTTCGAAGTTGGTGATTTTTCTTCTCGCGCTGGCAGTTGCCTGCATTATGGCAAATGCATTTCAAGTAGTCATTATCATTCTACAGCGCGCCCTGGACATTGTGGGAGAGACCAGCTTTCGAGCAGCAGCGCCAAGCCAGTCAGCTGGCAAGAGTCGGGAACGCAGAGTGTTTATGTGGTGCAGTCAGTACTAATGCAACAACATAACTGGATGCACTGAAATGCAAGATGCAATGAGGCAGTATAAACTGTGGGTAAAATGTTTTAATATGCATTGTATTCAGTGTGGTTTACACGCAGGTTCCCTGCTTTCGTACATTGTGGTTTCACCATGTGGAAATGACGGGACTTTTTATTCATAGCCCCTCCATTTCAGGGCATGTAGGTTTTCAGTGCCGTTGGGGGGTCGTGGTGCAGTGGTGAAAGGGTGAGAGTGGTGTTTTGATTTGGTATGACCGTATGCAGTGGTGACTGTGGTGAGTGATGATGGGATTTGGTATGACCGTATGCAGTGGTGACTGTGGTGAGTGATGCTGTGATTTGGTATGACCGTATGCAGTGGTAACAGTGATAGTGATGTTGAGATTTGGTATGACCGTATGCAGTTGTGACAGTGTGGAGAGTGATGTTGTGATTTGGTATGACCGTATGCAGTGGTGACTGTGGTGAGTGATGCTGTGATTTGGTATGACCGTATGCAGTGGTGACAGAGTGAGAGGGATGTTGTGATTTGGTATGACCGTATGCGGTGGTGACTGTGGTGAGTGATGATGTGATTTGGTATGACCGTATGCAGTGGTGACGGAGTGAGAGCGATGTTGTGATTTGGTATGACCGTATGCAGTGGTGACTGTGGTGAGTGATGATGTGATTTGGTATGACCGTATGCAGTGGTGACTGTGGTGAGTGATGCTGTGATTTGGTATGACCGTATGCAGTGGTAACAGTGATAGTGATGTTGTGATTCGGTATGACTGTATCCAGTGGTGACTGTGGTGAGTGATGATGTGATTTGGTATGACCGTATGCAGTGGTAACAATGATAGTGATGTTGTGATTTGGTATGACCGTATGCAGTTGTGACAGTGTGGAGAGTGATGTTGTGATTTGGTATGACCGTATGCAGTGGTGACTGTGGTGAGTGATGCTGTGATTTGGTATGACCGTATGCAGTGGTGACAGAGTGAGAGGGATGTTGTGATTTGGTATGACCGTATGCGGTGGTGACTGTGGTGAGTGATGATGTGATTTGGTATGACCGTATGCAGTGGTGACGGAGTGAGAGTGATGTTGTGATTCGGTATGACCATATGCAGTGGTGACAGAGTGAGAGTGATGTTGTGATTCGGTATGACCGTATGCAGTGGTGACAGAGTGAGAGGGATGTTGTGATTTGGTATGACCGTATGCAGTGGTGACAGAGTGAGAGGGATGTTGTGATTTGGTATGACCGTATGCGGTGGTGACAGAGTGGAGAGCGATGTTGAGATTTGGTATGACCTCATACAGTGGTGACGGTGTGCAGGGTAATGCTGTGATTGGCTGTAAGTGTGGCTTGTCTTGGCCTGCTCTCCAGGTCATTTGTCAGGCAAATCTGACCCGCTCATGCAGATTTCCCTGCAGCCCCGATGCAAATCTGCATCCTGCGCAGGTGCTCCGGCTGCAGCTCTCCCTCTTCGCTATTGGTTCAGCACCCCCCACACCCCCGCACCCTTGTGCCACCCTCTTCTCTGCATGAGAGCTTCGCCCTCTCCTTTCATCTCGAAAAGCGCTCAGTGGAATCCCTCCCCTGGTTTTCAGTGCTCGATTTCAGGGTGCTTTATTGCCGTGACATGCACTGTGTTCACAAAGCAGAACAGCAGAACAACGATAGTAACAAAAAACATTAAACTCTACAACCTGTAAAGCAAAAGAAGTGCATTATTCTAAACGCCACATAATGCACACGTAACGCTTGCAACATAAATAAAATATGCCTGTACCTGCGGTTATATTTATGTCATATGAGATACAGTATAGTGGGGCAGCTACTGGGGCTGTGTGTCCTTCATGCAGTAGAGCTTTTCTTTGTCACTAAGTGTGGAAAAATTTGTAGATATTGTTTTTGTTTTTTCAAAGAAGTCCTTGCAAATTGCTGTGTATTCATTGGAGTGTCGAAGGAAGTGTATTTCTGTCTCAACCTCACCTGTCTCACAGTGATCACGATTTGACTCTCCCACATTCCTGGGTGGGCGTGGCTTTGAATTGATTAGCTCAGGGACGATAATTGCAGTAAACATTAGGAGAATTTGGACTGTGTGTGTGTGTGTGTATGCATATGTATATGTGTGTGCACGTGTGTGCTTGCCTGCATGCATGCGTGTGCATATGTGTGTGTGAGCACATTGTGTCCTTGTGGTGCTAGTGGTTCTAACAGTCTGACCCCCCCCCCCCCAGCGGTGCCGTACCCCCCCACCACGCGCCTCTCCATGAAGGAGCTGTACGAGGACGGGAAGCCCAAGGTGGAGGTGCTGAAGAGCCACCTGGTGAAGGAGGGCCGCCTGGAGGAGGAGGCCGCCATGCGCATCATCAACGACGGAGCCAACATCCTGCGCCAGGAGAAGTGCATGCTGGAGGTGGAGGCACCAATCACAGGTACGGTACCCTGTCACATGACCCGCTCTGCTCCAATGGCAGGTAGAGCACCATGTCACATGACTCGCACTGCTCTAATCGCACGTACAGTACCCCTGTCACATGATCCGCTCTGCTCCAGTAGCAGGTACAGTACCCTGTCACATGTCTTGCGCTGCTCCAATAGCAGATATAGTACCATGTCACATGACTCACTGCTCTAACCGCATTTACAGCACCCCGTCACATGACTTGTTCTGCTCCAATCACATGTACAGCACCCCTGTCACATGACCCGCTCTGCTCCAATAGCAGGTGGAGCACCATGTCACATGACTCGTACTGCTCTAATCGCATGTACAGCACCTCTGTCACATGACTTGCTCTGCTCCAAACACATGTACAGCTCCCCTGTCACATGACTCAATCCGCTCCAATCACATGTACAGTACCCCTGTCACATGATCCGCTCTGCTCCAATAGCAGTGGCAGTACCCTGTCACATAACTCGTACTGCTCTAATCGCATGTACAGCACCCCTGTCGCATGACTTGCTCTGCTCCAAACACATGTACAGTACCCCTGTCACATGACTCATTCTGGTACATGCAGCGCACTACCCAGAGTGACTGGTGAGGTGGCATTGTGGGAAGGTGCAGAGTGAGTGCGGGTGTTTTAAGCGTGCAGACAGACGAGCGCTTTCCTGCGGTGCCGGGCGCTGTGTTTGGTTCTGACGAGCGCTCCCGTCTCCAGTGTGCGGCGATGTGCACGGGCAGTTCTTCGACCTGATGAAGCTGTTCGAGGTGGGCGGGTCCCCCAACAACACGCGCTATCTGTTCCTGGGAGATTACGTGGACCGGGGATACTTCAGTATTGAGGTGAGTGTGAAGCGCGCACGCGTGTGTGTGCGTGTCTGTCTGTGTGTGTGTGTGTGTGAAGCCTGTGTGCGTGTCTGTGTGTCTGTGTGTGTCTGTGTGTGTGTGAAGCCTGTGTGTGTGTCTGGGTGTTTTCCCCTGGGGTCTGTGATGTCAGAGGCGCAGTACCTTTGCCTGCCAGAGTTGCGCCAGCATTTCTGATTGAAGTCGAAGGGCTCCCCGTCCCACAGCGGGCCTCTGAGCCCCCCACCAGGGGTACCCCTGGCCCCTCAGAAGTCCTGAAGTTCAGACGGGGGGCTGGCGAGTTACAGCCGAAATGTCAGAGCCTTACCATTTAAACCCTCCGGAGGGCGGGGCACCCCCTCACCTCAGCTCAACCCCCCCGTCGGAAAGCCTCGGTCTCTGGGCGGTGTGATACACCGCTGTAGCCTGCAGGGCGAAGCTTGTTTAAAAACCGCGCCCATGCCTCCCGGCAGGACGAGCCTGCCGACAGGACAGAAGATTCCGGAGAACTCCAGGGGGGGGGAATGAGAGAGGGAGCAGGATAGTGTGGAGAGTGAGGGAGAGAGGGAGAGGGGGAGTTAGATAGTGGGGTGAGAGAGAGAGAGAGAGAGAGTGAGTGGGAGTGAGGGGGAGTGGGATAATTGGTTGAGAGAGAGAGAAGGAAGAGAAGGTATAATGGAGGGGAGGTGTGGTTGTTTGGTTTGGAGGTAATCCAGGGTTCTCATTCCAGAGAACTGCTCGAACACGAGGCCTCCTCCTGCGCTGAGAACAGAAATCTGATAAAGTTTCTCTCGGCAAACCCACAGCCGGCAGGCTGTTATGCTAACGGCGCACATCGGCGCTATCGGGCTGGAGGATTTGTGCTGATTGGGCAGTGTGGCCGTGGGTAGCCCTGTCGGTGGTTTCCTCGCGTCAGGGTGTATATTAATTTCTGCTAGGCTGGCGGATTCGGCGCCTTCGTTTTGAGCGCTCTCTAAAGGCGCGTTCGCACGCTAACGCCGATCCTGTGCTGCTCCGCTCCGCTCCCCCCCCCGTCCGCCCCGCTGTCCGCGTGGCCTTGTGGTCGCTACAGCAACGCTAAGGAACGGCGCTCAAACCTGTGCGGAGCCGATCGCGCCTCCCCGCTGGTTTCGGGAGACGGCGGTGTGCGTGAGAACGCGAAACAGCGGCCGTGCCCTCTGGAAACGGGACAGGACTGCGAATTTGGGTAGAGAACGCCCCCCCCCCCCCCCCCCCGCTCCATTAGACAGAATGAGGAGAGCGCTGCTTTACTGAAGTTTCTCTGGGCGGTGCTGAGCAGTTTAAACTCTCCCAAAGGTGGAAGCAGCTTTGATTCTCCCGTCTTCAAAATCTACGGAAAAATTAAGAGATTTAAACCGGACTTTGCCCTCTGTTCACACCCTACAGGCAGCAGCTGTGCCAGCTAATTCAGAGAAGGGCCAAGCAGCACTTGGGGATTTTTGAGAACGAGTTTAAAGTTTTAGGTTTTTATCATATGTTTAGTTGAATGCAAAAGTATTGGTGCAGTTGTGTCAAATTGGTTGTACTAATCAAATTAGTATTTTCGAATCAAACGATGATTATGAGGCAAAAGTAACAATATCTGCATTTGTTTCATGCCTTTTTAGCAGACATTGAAATGTTACAACAATGCCATTCAGCGAGTTTAGACCCCTATTCCAGATACAAGATACAAGAAAACTGCAGATGAGGTCCTAAGAACTGAGCAAGACAACAAATGAAGCTACAGTAAGGACGAAAGGGGAAAAAAACAGGATAAATAGCAGGATGTTTGTGTATTCCAAAGTCAACAGTATGAGATGTCCTAAAGAAGAATCGAACTACTCAATAAATAAAAAAATATTGATCACAAATAAAGAAGAACCAACCGAGTTTTGGGGAATCCCCAGTAATCTGTGAAAGACACCCGAAACTGATGACTGGATGATTGTAAAAAAAAAAAAATGTGTCAGCTCAAGAAATTGCTAATGATCTCCATGCATTGAGGGTGAGAGAAACACTGAAGTCTGAGAGAGGCAAATTACAGAGGCTCCACTTCCGGAGGTAAACTTCTCTTCAGCACTAAGAACAGAAAAGGAGGCTGGAATTTGAACCTGGTGAGTTTTGGAGACAAGACTTACGGACTGACGAGGCAAAGATAAACCTTTACCGGAGTGAAGGAAAGGGGAACGTGTGGAGAAAGGGAGAGACTGCTCTGGACCCTCGGCATACTACTTAAATACGCCAAGCATGGTGGAGGCTGTGGTGTGATGGCTCGGGCCTGTATGGCTGCATCTGGAAACTTATAGGTCCTTATAGATGATGAAACCAGCTATGGGAGCAACAGCAAGACAACTGAAGTGTACAGAAACATGTTGTTCACCAATATTCAGAGAAATCCCACCCAACTCGTTGGATGGAAGTTTTCCATGCAGCAAGACGATGACCCGAAAACGTACAGTGAGCTTAACCGAGGGGCTTATCGGGAAGAAAGGGTGGAGGAGTTGGACGTTGCGTGTTTGCAGCGTTTGCTGCCGGTCACCTGATTTAAATCCCGACGAACGTGCTTTTCGCTTGCTCAAAGGGAAACCGAAGTCTGAAATCTTATCAGACGCACCGCATCCGAGAGAGGTTTGGCAGAGCATCTCGAAGAGCCACAGTATGAGCCTAGCGATGTCCGTAGTCACAGACCCGATGCAGTCATCAAGCGTAAGGGGTTTGCAATGAAATATTGACCTTGCATGTCATTAAATGAACCAAACCTTTCTTTGTCCTGATACTTTTGCTAACTTGATATATTATGAGCATATCAAGTGGCAGACACTCTAATCCAGAGCAATATTCACAACTGTCTCATTTAAATATGGGGGAATGGGGGAAACGTGACTCATTGTACGGTATGGTTTTGTTGTAGTATAGCTCAATGTCTGTTTAACACATGAAATAAATGCAGACGTTGTGAATTTTACTTCATGGTCATTGTTTGATTTTGATTTAAAATATGAATTTGATTAGTCGAGAGGAAAAACAACCAATTTGAGACACCTGTCCCAGATCGTTGCATATGACTGTATTTTTACTGTGTGAATCCATGACGTCCACAGCAGGCTGCAGCAGTGGTCCAGATGGATCAGGCTGTAGGCAGTCTGCCATCATGGCTGCATACAGGCCCTGTTGTCTGAGCCCACCCACTGACTCTCCTCTCCTCCTGCTCTCCTCCTGCTCTCCCCCCTCTCCTCTCCCCCCTCTCCTCTCCTCTCCTCTCCCCCCCTCCTCTCCTCTCCTCTCTTCTCTCCCACAGTGTGTTCTGTATCTGTGGACCCTGAAGATCAACCATCCCACCACACTGTTCCTGCTCAGGGGGAACCACGAGTGCCGACACCTCACAGAGTACTTCACCTTCAAACAGGAGTGTGAGTACCTGTGTGTGTGTGTGTGTGTGCGTGTGTGTGTGTCTGCGCGTGTGTGTGTGTGTGAGTACCTGTGTGTGTGTGTGTGTGTCTGCGCGTGTGTGTGTGTGAGAGAGAGAGAAAGAAAGAGAGGTACTTCACTTTCAAACAGGAGTGTGAGTACCTGTGTGTGTGTGTGTGTGAGAGAGAGAGAGAGGGAGAGAGAAAGAAAGGGAGAGGTACTTCACTTTCAAACAGGAGTGTGGGTACCTGTGTGTGTGTGCGTGTGTGTGTGTGTCTCTGTGTGTGTGTGTGAGATAGAGGGAGAGGTACTTCACCTTCAATCATGAGTATGAGTACCTGTGTGCATGAGTGTGCCTGTGTGTGCATGTCTGTGTGTGTGTGTGAGAGGTACTTCACCTTCAAACAGGTGTGTGAGTCCCTGTGTGTGTGTGTGTGAGTCCCTGTGTGTTTGCGCGTGTGTGTGTGTGTGTGTGTGTGTGTGTGTGTGTGTGTGTCTGTGTGTGAGAGAGAGAGAGAGAGAGGTACTTCACCTTCAAACATGAGTATGAGTACCTGTGTGTGTATGTGTGTGTGTGTGTGAGAGAGAGATAGAGGGGGAGGTACTTCACCTTCAAACAGGAATGTGAGTACCTGTGTGTGTATGTCTGCGTGTGTGTGTGTGTGTGTGTGTGTGTGAGAGAGAGTGATGGTACACCTTCAAACAGGAGTGTGAGTACCTGTGTGTGTATATGTGTGTGTTTCTACGTGTGTGTGTGTGTGTGTGTGTGTGTGTGAGAGAGAGTGGTAGTACACCTTCAAACAGGAGTGTGAATATGTGTGTCTGTGTGTGTGTGTGTGTGTGTGTGTGTGTGTGTGTGTGTGTGTGTGTGTGTGTGTGTGCGCGTGTGTGTGTGTGTGTGTGAGAGTGGTAGTACACCTTCAAACAGGAGTGTGAATATGTGTGCTGTGTGTGTGTGTATGTGTGAGGTACATACATGTCAGACACAAGTCTTCAGTATGTGTGTGTGTATGATATTAAGCGTTCTTTATAACCCAATTAATTTTGTAGATGGAATGAATAGAATTACATAATTGCAGTCAACCCTGGGAGTCTCATCGCTTCTGGAATCACCATGGCAAAGGTTAAAGTTCACCTTCTCAAACGGTCATCAGCCAGGCCCCACTTCTCAGAGCAGCGAGAGATGGCAGTTAGACCCCACAGCCTGCCTGCCCATCACAGCCAGCACCCTTCCTGCTGCCAGTGTGAAACTGTGACTTCCTGTCTGCAACACACAGACTCGAGAGAGAGAGAGAGAGAGGAGGGGGGAGAGATAGAGAGAGAGGGGGGGGGAGAGAGAGAGAGAGGGGAGGGAGAGGTCGAGAGAGAGGGGGAGGGAGGGAGTGGTGGGGAGAGAGAGGGGGGAGGGAGGTGGGGGGAAGGGGGGAGGGAGAGGTCGAGAGAAAGAGAGGGGGTGTAGAGAGAAAGGAGGAGGGAGAGGCAGAGAGAGAGATTCTGGATAGATGGAGAGATAGAGGAAGGAGAGGTGAAAGAGAGAGAGGGTGTGAGAGAGAGAGATGCATGAGGGAGGGAGGTGAACTTGTGTGGTTGGGAGTTAATCCGGGGTCTTTGTTTTCTATTAAGTTCCGTGAGATAGAAATCTTGTGTTTGAGAGTGGTCTGATTGTAGATACAAGGCTTCCTCTTCCTCTGAAAATAGAAATTTGTTTTTCATGAGGACGTCCGCATTCTTAAAGTGGTGATGATGTTGGATATACTTTTTGTTTGTGTTTTTTTTTAACTTATTTTCTGTTCCGTATCTTCAGCTGTGTATGTTTTTACAAAGGTATTTCTGTACAGTGAAGCTGAGATTGCTGTGGGGGAACATGTGTATGTTTTTATATATAGCCTGTTTATGGAGTGCAGTCATGCTAAGAGATCAGTTGGCACTCACTAACGGAGCAGTACTGAGGTTCGAAGGGGGTGGGTACCCTCGACCACACCCACTTAACCCCTCAAAGACCAGACCCCTGGTTGCACTGTCTGCAGAAGTGAACTGCTTGTACAGTCGATGTGCGGCGCTCAAATAACATGAACAAAAGACGTTTTTTTCCCGCATGTCTGAGAGTTGGCCAATGGGATTGGGTTCTTGACTCAGTTGATCTGAGAGCTAGCCAAAAGGGGTTTTTGTTCTTTACTCAGCTGATCTGAGAGTTGGCCAATGGAATTGTGTTCTTGATTCAGCTGATCTGAGAGCTAGCCAATGGGATTGTGTTCTTTACTCAGCTGATCTGAGAGTTGGCCAATGAGATTGGGTTCTTGACTCAGTTGATCTGAGAGCTAGCCAATGGGATTGTGTTCTTTACTCAGCTGATCTGAGAGTTGGCCAATGGAATTGTGTTCTTGATTCAGCTGATCTGAGAGCTAGCCAATGGGATTGTGTTCTTTACTCAGCTGATCTGAGAGTTGGCCAACGGGATAGTGTTCTTTACTCAGCTGATCCGAGAGCTGGCCAATGGGATTGTGTTATTCACTCAGCTGATCTGAGAGCTGGCCAATGGGATTGTGTTATTCACTCAGCTGATCTAAGAGTTGGCCAATGGGAGCGCTGATTGCTGTCTGTTCTCCCTGCAGGTAAAATAAAGTATTCCGAGCGCGTTTATGACGCCTGTATGGACGCGTTCGACTGCCTGCCCCTCGCCGCCCTCCTTAATCAGCAGTTCCTGTGCGTCCACGGCGGCCTGTCACCCGAAGTCAGCTGCCTAGATGACATCAGGAAAGTAAGTCTCTGTTGCCTAGGCAACATAAGGAAAGTAAGTCACTGTTGCTTAGACGACATCAGGAAAGTAAGTCACTGTTGCTTAGACGACATCAGGAATGTAAGTCACTTGCTTAGACGACATCAGGAATGTAAGTCACTGTTGGTTAGATGACATCAGGAAAGTAAGAGTCACTGTTGCCTAGACGACGTCAGGAAAGTAAGTCACTGTTGCTTAGGCGACATCAGGAAAGTAAGTCACTGTTGCTTTGACGACATCAGGAAAGTAAGTCACTGTTGCTTAGACAACATCAGGAAACTTAAGAGTCACTGTTGCTTAGGGGACATCAGGAAAATAAGTCACTGTTCCTTAGTGGACATCAGGAAAGTAAGTCACTGTTGCTTAGGCGACATCAGGAAACGAAGTCACTGTTGCTTTGTGGACAACAGGAAAGTAACAGTCACTGTTGCTTAGACAACATCAGCAGAGTAGCAGTCACTTGTTGCTTAGAGCAGTGTTTAGCTACCCCGGTTCTGGGGGCCCACTGGTGTATGCTAGTTTTTGTCGAAGCCAATTTTGTGTACAATTAAGGTTGTTGAGTTTTACCATTATTGTGTGGTTAAACTTACTTTGACTGAGTGCAGGTCTGTCTTGTTTCCATTTGTTGTCAGAAAACTCCATTCATTTTACACAAATGGGTATTACATTTTTATTTGTCGTATAGCACATACAGCACAGTAAATGGAAGCGTAAATTTGTCTAACAGATTGAAATTCCTGGGCTGTGAATATGGGACATTTATTTTTTAGGGCATACATTGCTATTTCTGGCATAATATGGCTTTATGAGGGTAAATTGTCCTTTAATAGACTGTAATGGTGTCTAATTAAGAACAATTAGCAGCTCATAAAACAGAGCTTGTTACTGTGGTTGGAACAAGAGCCAGCATACACAGCGTTTCCGCACGACCTGGTTTAAATGTTGCATCCGGAAAGTCGTGTCAGTTTAAGAAAGTCAGTGTTTTGGTCTGCGTGTGACTGGTGAATGGGCGAGTGTGGTGCGGTTAGAGAGATGAGTGAGTGTGCCTCTACTATGCAGTTCAGTATGCAGACAGAGTGAGTGTATGGATGAAATTTCAGTGCTCTGCAGATCTGTGTTGTGTTCTACAGATGAGTTGTGTGCGTGCGTGCGTGCGTGCGTGCGTGCGTGCGTGCGTGTGTGTGTGTGTGTGTTTGTGTGAGGTGTCAGTGCTAATCAGGTCGGTGCTGTGCAGTTAGACAGGTGTGTGTGGGTGTGTGTGTGTGTGTGTGTGTGTGTGTGTATATGTGTGTGTAAGGTGTCAGTGCTAATCAGGTCGGTGCTGTGCAGTTAGACAGGTGTGTGTGGGTGTGTGTGTGTGTGTGTGTATAGTGTGTGTGTGTGTGTATATGTGTGTGTAAGGTGTCAGTGCTAATCAGGTCGGTGCTGTGCAGTTAGACAGGTGTGTGTGTGTGTATAGTGTGTGTAAGGTGTCAGTGCTGATCAGGTCGGTGCTGTGCAGTTAGACAGGTTTAAGGAGCCTCCTGCATTCGGGCCCATGTGTGACCTCCTCTGGTCGGACCCGGGGGAGGACTACGGCAGCGAGAAGACTGCAGAACACTTCAGCCACAACAGCGTGCGCGGCTGCTCCTACTTCTACAGGTAGGCCCCGCGCCGGACCACCTCTTTCTCT